>NW_026260792.1:600000-1170972 GCF_024613125.1 Pisolithus orientalis
CTGCTGAGCCCAGTAGGGAGCGCTGTTCTGGATCTCCATGCACGTTTCGCCCATGGCCCACAACAAGATGTCCGATGGATGTATGGTGTCTCCATCGCTTCTTCTAGCTGCGTCGCGGATATTCCTGTCTACGTCCAGAGGAGCGAAAAATACCACAGAGTGACCATGTCCAAGTTTACGCATGCGCATACACCCTACCATCAAGTTCAGTGACATTCCTCATCAACCGATCCTATAGCCATACCTTGAGTCAGGCGGTCTTTGGTAACTTTGGGCCCTAAAGTGACTGCTGCACGGAACCCGATCGGAAACTTGATGTCAGTGCCTCGCGTATGTGCATCATCGAGATATACAATACACTCGTCCAGGCGACTTGCATATGGTGACTCTAAAAATGATTGTGTGGATCCATCGCGTGAAAGCACGGTCAGCTCGTCGTCGTCATTGAAGTAGATGGCAGCAAGCGCATCAGGTTTCAGCTCCAACCAGAGTGCTGCGAATTCGTTGTTTTTCAGTTCCAGGACCTGGGCACCGACGTCCAATATCACACGAATTTCTGGCGTTTGTTCCACTACAAATGCAAGGAATGCACTAGCTGTTCGTCGCTGGCCATCTGGCCACGACGTTTGCACGTATGCGTCATTCTCGTGCCTCATAAGGTAGGAGAGAACCTTTGCATTGGTAGCACGTTGGTGATGAAGGTCCCGCTGTACGGTGGAAGTCGGTAGCAAATAACGCGCATCATTTGTCCCGGAAAATCCTAACGAACATGAGTTATGAGAGGTCGTGGCTAAGCGACGTACTTACCAGTGGTAACGTGCTCCCGCTCCTCTGCAAGGTCCCACCCACAGCTAGACAGCTTCGAAGGGAACTCCTTGGCCTCCTTCGGAAAGACAACTTGTGAGAGATAAAAGTCTACTGTTGATTGATTGCGCGAGAATAGAGGGAAAAGGTACTGATTCCACTGGTCCAACGACTGAGTATTAATGCCACTGATTTGACAGAGATTCTCGGGGACTTCAAGGCAATTGCGGACCCATGACTCGTACTCCTGTTCCGGGTTATCTAGCGTCAGGAGGCGCTCGAAGCATAACATCAGCTGCTCCCGATCCAGTCCACTGTAGTAGTACGAGAGACAAGTGAGCACTATCGCAATGTCTGGATGACCAAATTCTGCTCTCGGAGCTGGGACATCTTTCGCACGATAAGGGACGGCAAGCATGGTCCGCGAAGGTGCCAGTCCGTAGCCGACACGCCATCGTCGCTCCATGAGGGCAAATAGCAAGATTCCAGATGCTAGAAGTCCGCGTAGATGTATCAAAGTCATCCACATGGCGGTGCCTCCACAGTAGTCCCGTGTTACTTGGACTTCAGAGCAGGCAACGTCCATGCGGGTGATGAAATGGTGAATTATGGTTCTCTCGATACCGCGCACCCCAGTGAAGTTAAGTAGTTGTCCATCGATGACATCTTGAGCAATCCTGGAAATTAGCTCGTTGCCAGCCTCTCGATGAAGAATACGAATGTGAGGAAAAGCCCCACCGCGATGGTGACATGGTTCGCATTCCACACCAAACGGGAAATCCGCGTGGAGCGCAGGGACATGTTTCTTCACCAAATGGAGTATCTGTTGGGTGGTCGACCACCGGGTGGGAGAGCCCTCCAGAGGTTTCTGTGAACCAATAGCATAGATCAGTTGATTTCGCACATGCAGGATTTCATCACTTTCATCAAGGATATCCCGAGCGTATGAATGGAGCCACCGCTGAGTCTGCAATAGTGGTTCCGCAATACCCGTAGTATCATCTAGCTGCTTCTCAACGCTCAGCAGTTTGAAAGACAGGATGTGTTCGGGTTGCACGACAAGGATACCACGTTCGCGCATGCATTGTTCTAAGATTTCCTGGACTGCTCTAGCTCCGGATTCGTCGATCTGCAAAGACCTTGAAAACGGCAAATAAAAGATTCGTCGGTTGACAAGTCCACCAAGTCGATCTACCAGTAGATAGAACATTTGGGAAGCGAGGGCTTTCGGGACCACCACTCGCATGAGTTGGTTTCCGTCGGCGAGGACCGAGGCGGCTGCCGGTACGATTACTGAGGATTTTCCTTCACCCATGTTCAATTGCAGAACGGTGTTCTGGCCGGAATGGGGTGCTATCATTTCTAGCGCAACATCTGCTTGGACGCGGCGGATGAGGAAATCTCCGTCAAGCTGAACCGGGAATAGAGGGGCTGAATAAGCTTTACATGAAATCAGCTGAGGTGACGAGATGAAGGCACCTGGATTAATAGCCAGTCAGCGTATGACTCTGCCTCCCAACCGTCGCAACCAGTGTTTTCCATCTCTTTGTGTAAATCCTCGGTTTGGCCATTCTTTGCCAAGGCTAGCATTCGGCGGGCACGCTGGTACTCCAGAGCGAGCTTTGCGAATGCTATTAAACAAACTCGCCAATCACGGGGCAATGTAATTTGCGATGTTGATGCAAGGCAGCCAAGGAGAACCTTTGCTGTGATACGTGGCCACCGACCAGACCTATAGACTGTGTGCTCGCTTGTCGTTTGTGGTCCCTAAGTATTCTGCGAGGAACCTTAGGGCAGACTGGTATCTTGTCCTGCTTTGCTCGCAATAGCTTCTGAACGACTCTACCGGGTGTGTGGGGGTATCCACTTCCAGAGTCGGCTGGTCACAACTAAGGTGGTCTGCACTCTGTTGGAGCTCATTTGCATAGATAGCATGAAACGTCGAGTTCGCATTCCGGTGAAGGTCGCCAATCAACTGGCTCATCTTCCTAGATCAGGTGAAATCAGGGTCAGAACAAAGTATCGATTGTACAAGAACAAATACCGAATTCGAGACTGGAAAAGAGTCTTAGCGAGGGGATAATGTAGAGCATAATTGTCACGGTGGAGATTGAACCCCAAGTTCTGAGGCGTCACCTCATTTAGTGGAATGGCAGGTGCAACGCGATGGAATAGGACCTCCAGGGTCACGTCCAGGTTCACTCGGTGGTGGCCCTGACCTGCTGGTACAAAGGAATATGCCAGTTGTTGGTCAGCAAGGAAAGACGTAGCATTTTGGTCAAGAATTGACACCACGCGATTCAAGTGATCCTTCAACTCCATGTTCCGATAGCAACTCGCGAACAATGGGCTGAGATCAGAATTTAATGCGTCAATGTCATACCATGAGCACTCCGGAAAGTCGCTAGGAGGCTCCATACATGGCCACACAGCAGTCGCTTTTTCAATTACTTCATTTTTTTCTTGTTCGCGCTGTTCCATGTACTCCGTTTGATCGACGCTGGACCGGCGAGGCTTTACGCGCCGGGAAATGAACTGGTTCAGTGCATGATGTGAGGGTGTATACCCGTCAGAGAGGTCGTAAATCGAGTGGTCAGGCGGATCTTCTTCTTGAATTGAGGCATTGTTGCAAAGGCCAGCAAAGCGCCAGCGACGACTTCAAGCTTCGGGGAGGCATATACCATGGTAGACAGGGAGAATATGAGTTGGAAACGATGCTGTGGTGCTTGGCTCTTACGACAGCTGTCGTACAATGAAAGCCAGATCGCAGGTAAATCTGGGAATAACCAGTCTTTGTTATAACGCAACGAAAATGCCTGCGAAACACCCCGCATATTTCCTTTCCATGACTTAACTAAGCCTTGGATTTTTTTGGCTGGACATCTTTGAGCTGACCAATTATAAACGGCAAGGGCAGTGCTGTATGCCCGGAGTCCATCGGCGGATGACAATTGCATGTCCCTTGCCTCGTAAACAGAGTCATGCGTGTCGGCAAGAAGGTGATGATGCGACTTTCGTGGGTAAAGCACTGCAGCTCTGATCCCAGCACGGAAAAGTAGACCGTCACCACAAGCTGATGGGAAGTCTTCCAAAGGTGGCGCAGATTGACCATGAAAAACTTGCTGTTTTTCTTGTATCTCCTTGATAGACGAGCACGCATAGTAAAAGCCAGAGTGCTGAGACGCAACCGGGAGACCCTGCAACCAGTGCACGGTTTGCATGCGCTTCAAATGTTTAGGGTACCATGTTCGGCGAGTGGTCAGTCCTGCTATGCAACACAATAACTTGGCGGAGCGGGCATCAACCTTCATGAAGGACTGACATGCAGCAGAGCGCAAAATAGATCGTGCTTCTTCCGTGCCAGTCCTCTGTGTTAGAGGGTCCACCGAAGACGGTTTGCTGGTTAGTGCATGCAGGTAGGCTCGATAAAGATTGCTAGCCAGGCTAGCATTGCCAACCAAACATCCCAAGTCGGTATCAATTCGGAATATTTGGTATCGAAAGCGCTTGTGCGCTGGACCAGATATATCGATCGCGACCCGCACATGATCACCTTGCCTCGCGAATGACACATCTCCTTCCGGCACAAGAACGAGTCTTTGGGCACCGTCGTCGGCCGAATTGGCCTTGGGTCGCAAGACAAGTTTGTTTGCTAGCCCGATCAACGTTCCTGCAGATTGGGTTTCGTCATATACCATACCACGAGGATGACGACACTCCAACTCCTGGTTATCATTGACGAAGAAAGAAAGACCATAGCGTGGTAAATCGACAGACACCATATTCGGATTCTCCAGCGTGATGGTGAGGTTCTGCGGATTCTCCAAAGGCTGAAGCCGTTGAGACAACATCTTCCAAGTTTGACTGCGGACATCGAAGAGTCTGACATCCCCCCTAGTCATCGAGTGATGTCTGGGTGAAAACTGAAGCTTCCAGTTGTCAGGGGATGGCTTCCACAAATTCTCTAAAGGACGAGCTTCCATCGTCCGGGATGTGAGGTTGAACCAGTGTACATGATCCTCAACCAGTGCAGCCGGAAAATCTGACCCCAACTTCTGAGAAGGAATGAATTCGAAAACGTCCGGCTCAGCTTCTGTTTTGGCCCGAATTATCAAACCGTTCGTTCCCATTCGGAAGTAAACCTGCAGGACCAAGCTCGACTATCTGTGGATACGAATTGACCAGAACACCTACGCGATATTTGTCAATCAAACCACGAGTAGCATATTCCATTCCAGCCATATCACCAGGAATGACATCCGGTGCCTGCTACTGGGAATGAGTTCACGGAGTAGATTATGTAACATCAACACACTTACAGCACCGAAAAGCAAGGCAAAATTTGGATCTGTCATGATCTTATCCGGCAGTCTTCCCATCGGGCGTCCATCCACCAATAAAGTACCGTTAAGGACGTCGAAGCTCACTTTTTGTGACCACTGGGAGGCAAAACTGGATGTATCGGTAGTGAACCAGCTACGATGACCAGCGCCGGCCCTCTGCCATCGTGTGCTTCTGCAGTACCCAGGCCAAATATGTTTGATTCCGAGATCGATGCCAGCATTCCTTTCCAAGATCAAATTGCCCACATGCTCCTCCAACTTCCATGATAAACGATGGTCACGTTCCACAAGAAGCTTTGGCATCCCAGCGAGAGCACTGAGCTGTGAGGGCGTGTTGTCATGGATAACTATCGCACAGCACACTAGAATCTCCAGATCCCTGGGGGAGTCGAGGAGCTGCGTCACGTTATCGAGACTCACGTCAAAAGTACTGCGGCAGATGGCGCCCAAGTCACGAAGTCGTCCTCGAAGCTGCTCCTTGTCAACCTCGCACGTCGCCTGTTCCAGTTTGTGAAAGAGTTCCAACACCCAACTGAACGTCTTCTCCCGGACAGTGCGTAGTAGTCCAAGGGCTCTATGGTGGCTATCGTCTTGGACTGAGGACGTCGCAGAGAGCATCCTACCAACCACGAATGATATTGTGTCCATCGTCATACCCTCCAGCCAATTCCCCGACACAATCAACACGAGAGTCTCCAGTTCGCCCAAGAGTGAGTGACGAAAATGTGGCTGTTCCAGCTCAACATGCCACACCAACTTCCCGTCATCTGATACTGGACCAACTTCGCTAGCTGCTTGAGAGAAGATCATGTGGACCTCATCACGACGGAAGGTCAATGTATTGGCACGAATCTCCCGCAAAATATTGAACCACTGCAAAGAAGGTCCGCTGCGTAGGTGGCCATATGCTGTGAACTCGTGGGAAGAGAGGTCCTTGTCACAGTCAGCCAGACTGCAGAGCACATCGTTTGACGTGTGGGCAGTATGCTGAAGATAGCGCTGCAAGTTGCGATAGGGGCCAGGCGGGAGCTGATAGGAGCATGAGCCAGATATATGCACGGAGCCGAAGCAGTCAGCAGCGGAGAAACAGGAATTTTTATCGTAGCAGTAAAAGCTGAGACCATTATTGACGCAGACCTCGCTCTCCACCGCCGGTATGCTGGTTGAGCGGTAATGGGACTTTATGAATGGTTTCGGGTCAGATGCCAGCGTGATACGAGATCTAGGCATGTTCAGTGCGATAGGAGGACAGCGCAGAATATTCTTCGAGACAGGTATGAGGATGTCTCTGCTGCAGTGGCGGGGAACAGATATCGACAAGTAGGAGAAAAACGATAGAACGCCACATGTCGAAAGCGAGTGGGCGATTCAGCTCGAATACAACTATTGCGGCCCGACAAGGATCCTCCGGGAGCGGCCATTCGTGTACTGTAATCTCGATTTTCGACTCAGACTCAAGCCTGCACTTCGCGCACTTCCGTCTGGGGTGTTTCCTTTTACCACGGCTATTAATCCCATAATTGTGTTCCATGCCTGCAGCACGTCTCCGTTATGTCGTGGTAGCGTTCATTCGACCGCTTGAGCTCCAAAAGTTTTTCTTCCCGCTCACGACGAGCGGCGTCAACAATGGAGTCCCTAAGGGACAGCAAACCAGAATCTTCGTTGAAGTAGCGCACTGCAAAGTTGGTCGAGCCCGCTGAGTTCGAGAATACAGACCACCCATTTATTGCTTTAGAGCGACGCATGTGGATGTAATTTGATGCGAGACGAAGCCGCTGGATGTCAAGTGCATCCCGAAGAAGTAATCGTTCCAGGAGAGAGATAGGTATTTCAGGGGAATATTCACGGAGCATGGGAATTTGTCGGGTGACGAGCTTGTCTAATGCAACCCATAATTCGATTACGGTGAGAAGCATTCGGGAGAAGTCTTCTGGATTGCCTTCGTACGTGTTCCTAGCTGCCAATGAATACTTGCTGGCTAGGAGCTCCAGTTTCTTGCATGCTGCATCAGCATCATCCTCCAAGACACCAGCAACCCAATCATCGATGCCGTGGCTAACCTCTCGTTCCACATCATAAAGCGCCAAATGGGGGTCTGCCTCGTAGGCATCCCGGAAGAAGTTGCCAGTGGTCGATAGAAAATTATCCAAATCACCACGCATGCGGCGGCTGGTCACAGAACTGGCAGGCCGCACGGTGGAGTAGCTTGGATTCATGATGTCGGTGATATACTTGTGACTGTCGAGTAAGGAGAGTCGAGTATCAGCCAGGATATTGAGGGAAAGGGGATTCCACATTGGTAAGAAGGCATCGCTGTCCTGCACCTGCTTCCATCTTCTATCCAACAGATTCCGGATGTCCGTACACGTCTGCAGCACGGAAGCTGACAACCAGTCAGGGGCTGACCCTCCCAGTTTTGTCAGCCGACGACTGATCTTGGCGGATATCCAGTGCAGGACGTCGTCAGGCATTCCCTGGACCGCGGCTTCTCGGGCGAGTCCATTCATGAAGAATAATATGAACGCCTTGTAGCCGTCTATCCCGAGACCATTTCGTGCAAGCGTAGTCTGCAGAACGACTCTGATCATCAACCAGAGTGAAGAGCGACGCCAAGGGAGACGGGCATCACGCCACACGACGTCATCACCAATACGTTTGCTGATTCGCTGGACTTCGGCAGGCCTGCCAACAGCTCGCAGGATGCCGGTCAACAGCTCTGTTATGTACCGAGGGTGCACAGTATCCCGCTCCTCGGAAACTGTCGAACCCGCCTTGCGGGTCGTTGGAGCCGCGTCAAGACTGTCGTCGTTCATCTCGCAGAGGAAATGAGCAAGCTCGAGGCGGAATACAGCGTCATCAAAAACCGCGTTTGAGATGGCGATCGCAGGCCCCGGGTACGAACATATGAGTTTGCCACAGGAACCCATGACCGCTGCGGCAGTAGGGGATACTTCGAAAGATTCTGCAATGGTTTCCTCTGCATCTCTTCTGAATACAACAGCTGCATTCTGGGCATGGATAAGATAGGCAACAACATCTGCACGGAGTCAGTACCAAAAAAGGATTGCTTTTGCGACATACAACACATACCTCCAGTTGTCATAGATGCGAGCTGGGACGCGACGGGGGTTTCTTCTAGCTGGTGAAGACGCGTTGCCTCGTAAAGATTGTGCAACAGCTTCTTCACATATTCCCAATGAGCTTTTGCAGGGTTATCAAGGTGTCCAGAGTAGTCGAATGCCGAATCGCATATTGCTTCAGACAGAGCAAGATCATTTGAGTGAGAATGATCATCCCCGTCAGGAAGCTTCAGAGGGCAAAAGATGTGCGTGATCCTGTATTGTAATGACATTTGTATCTCTTTCAAGTCCCAGTTTCTTCAGCGATCAGCTTAGCGAGTGGATGTGGAACCTTGCGGGGAGTCGGATGCACTAAGAGACAGCCGAAATAGGGCCTTTTCACCATGAGTTCATATATGCCATAGGGCGTCTACTTTGCCTCGAGGCTGCCCACTTCTGATAGGCCGAAATCCGGGGCGCAGCTGTACACTTAAGGAAGGATGAAAAGATAGTAATGGAAGCTGATGGAAGGCATTCTCGAAACCCAACACGCTTAGGATGAGCAACGCCCACCCGCTCTTTTCGCGCCCAACTGTCACCGAGTAACGGAGCTATGATAACGGAAACCTTGAGGGACCCACGGTGACTGTCTTTCTAACCTGGAGTTTCAGATGACGGGTGAGCCAGTGGCGGAGAGTACTTGTGGCGGAACACTGGAAAACGTGTGACAAGTTCCATAGGGATGTGAGACGCTGTGAGACGTGGATTCGGAGGTGTGAGTGTCAAATGTTGCCGGCGTTGAAACGTTGATCAGTCCACGCGCTTATCATGAGCTTTTTTTGAATAACGTCAAGGTAGTCGTGAATCCTTTGCCACCAGCATTGTAAAAAGCAACGATGAGTCTACCTAGGCTACTACAAAGGTTCAGTCTCCTGGTTGACTTGTCATACGCTTTCAAGGTCGCCTTTCTGCCTACGATCAAACGGATTTTCCATGAACCATCGCTTCTTCTCCATCCAAGGACGCTGTCATACATTTTCATGTCCCATGTATGGTCCTTCTTTGGACCATGCATAGACGAGAACTCCGCTGCAGAGAAAGCGAAAATTATTACTCCCTACGCCCAGGGCGTAGTTCTCGATGTCGGGGCTGGTCAGTTTTCTTGCCTTCTTGTTGGATTCTCGTTGAATTGCTGTGTTATGGTATCGGATACGCGTGGGTAAATTATCAGGACATGGTCATAATATCAAATACCTCGACAGAGCAAGAGTGACGAAATATGTCGCCCTCGAACCTAACGTACTTATGCACCCAAATATACGGCGTACAGCTTATGCTGCAGGGTTGAACGAAGCTGATGGAAACTTGGTCGTCCTCGCTTGCGGGGCTGAAGATACCGCATCCATCATGACCTCTCTGGGAGGTTACCAACCTGTCGACACAGTCGTGTCCACGTTAACACTTTGCTCGGTTCCCGAACCTCAGCGAACCATCAAGTCACTCGTCAGCGACGTACTGAAGCCTGGCGGCGAACTGTTGTTCTTCGAGCATGTGCAGAACTCCCGCCCGCACATTGCACGGTGGCAGCGGTTCTGGTCACCGCTTTGGAGCAGAACGTTCGGTGGCTGTAGGCTTGACCGCCCAACGCATGTGTGGGTACAGGAGGTCGGTGGGTGGGAGAAGGAGGAAGTATGGGCGTCGGACGGTGAAAGCGAAGAGCATCTGTTCTTGCATCGTTCAGGCAGGTTCGTCAAATCCGCTTAAAGCGGGATTTTCGTTCCCCCCTCTCCGGGAGAAATTGTTGCCCTCACGGGACGGCGGGAAAGGGAGGGACCCGCCCTCCCAAAAGCTTACTCTGGTAGATACCTTGTCTGGAGCTTACCCAGAGTGCTGCCGCTGTCTTCAGTTTACCGTGTACTCCTACGTTGCAGCTAGGACAGTGGAACTTGCAAGCTACCCTAGCCGTGACAGGCTTAGAGTTTTTCGAGTTCGTATTTCTGGTTCTTCCTGCGTCATAAGTTTGAAGTGTAATATGCAGATCTACTAGTAATTTCCCACGACCGCTACTCATGCATTTACAGAGCTGTTGGACAGACACTCAGCAGCGAGTCCATATGTTCTCTCCATGACTTTAATGCCGTCTCGTCTTTCGCGAGTTTGTAAGCGATTTGGTTAGATGGGAATAATCGAACTTCCAAATAGGGTCTGTCGATTCCGAAACCGGCAGCAGTCTTGTAATATGCCTTGCATGCCTCCTCCAGTTGTGGCCGCCTCTCGGACGTGGTGACCAACTCATAGAATGGAAGCAGACTGGGTGGGGAGCCAAAAATCTATGACCCTTTTACCAGAATATCACTGACCAGTTTGAAGTTATGAGGTAAGCTTGCTCCATACTCAGGCAAGTCTGCAATCGAACCTACCCAGTTATCGTGGCTTAAAAATGGTTCATAACTTGGGTCGCCGCCTGTGATGTCATGCTAACAGCCAGGTATAACATCATATCTTCAGCAACAATCTTGTATGTACTAGGTGCTTGCACCAAGTTTATCGCATCCCTGTACTTAATATGAATATGCTGCTCAGCATCAAGCTTTCCCGTTAAGGATTTCACAAGGCTTTCACAGCGACATCGAGGGAAATTTTGGAAGAATATTTGGTGGTGTTCGTGACATAGACAAACCGGGCGCTACCTCTGACTACTATCGAGTTAACAAGGTGCGTCCCACAGTTTTGTACAGGTCCTCCGGATCCTCGGGAGATCCAGAATGTAGAGGGAGACTGTAAGAAATCCCAGTGAACACATTGGAGAGGCTATTCTGTTCGTCGTCGAAGTCCGCAGTTGCAAAGTTAGAAAAGAATGGGTATTTTTCCTCGATCTCTATTACCTCCGAAACAGTGGTAAGAAAGGGGGACAAAAGGTGGACTTCATACCAGTGTGACTTGTTCGACCTCTTACCACAGCTGGCCTCATACGTTATCCTATTATGAAGCGAGGCGTTGATGCCTTCCGGTACTTGGTATTTCTTGCGACCGACATTAAAAGGGTAGTACTTCACTGGTAATGTTATTGCACGGACGCATGCAGAAAACAGCGAGCAAGCATACGTTCGTCCCAACTGATTATTTCGCTCTTCGCTGATTTGGCGCTAGGGCATCGTACGTCTCAAGGGCTGTTAAAAGTGGGATTGTATTGCTTGGCTTGGTTCCGCAATCCACAATGAGCATATCGGGGTTAGCCGTGGTGTTCTAGACTCAATCGGTGATTGGAGCAAGGCATGAGGAGTATGAGATGTGACTAAGGAGGGTGTAGAACGTTGCTGCGAACCAAGTTGAGTCAGACTTCATTTTTCTGTAAAGTTGCAAGTGAGCAGCCAGCCAATTCGATACCAGGTTTGTCTTGCCAGACGTACAACAAACACAATGTATCGATATTCATAAGCGCGGCAGGCACACACCCAGTCTGAATCAATCATCGCCGAACCCAACATGCTCTGTTACAGCCACCCCACCACCGACGAAGTCTGCAGAATATGTCGGGACAGCACCAGCTGGAAGAGTGCGTCCATTATAGATTGCACGGATCGTGTTTTTCATTTCCTGGTGTTGCTGGCATCCTGTATATACATGCATATGTAGTATGCCAACGAATGTATGTATAAACCGGGTGAGGAACGTGGCCAAAACGAGTGCGATAAGAGGGAGCTCACGTGGTTTGTGCTTCGACCAGTCACTCCGTTGGCAAGGTTGGCTACAATACACGACCTACGCAAACGGGGTTCAAATCAGCGCATCGTGCTTACAACGCCGGCTGGCGCAGCAGGGGTAATTATGGCTGTGTACGATACCTTCTTGCATGCAGCGCACCGCTTAAACTGCGCAACCTGGGTCTCCACGGCCCCACAGGCGCTGTTGCCGCACACCTTGATTACGTTGCTCTCCGCTTCCTGTGAGGCGTTGGCCCACTCCCATGCGTCGTCCTTAATCCACACATCTTGCGTCACGAACAAGTAATCCCGTGCATCCTCCGGTCCGTTATGTGTCCCGGGTAGGTTGTCAAAGCCCTTTGTTTTGGATCAGTAAAACAATAGCTCCGAGCGGCAAACGTCACGGAAACGTACTTCTTTTGCAAGGATCTTGGTGAGTATGATCGGGTTAATCTTGGCCGCAATCCGGAGGTACTGTCTTGCGAACTCGCCATCGCCAAATACCCTGAACGCTGCAACAGCCGCATTATATGCCATCGCCCCGTTCCCACATCTCAAGATTTTGTTCTCCACCTCTACATCGTAGCACGTGGATGAAGGGGTTTTGAATGCTGCTCCCCCACGCGGGATGACAGTCAGTCTGTCATGGTCGGGCCACCTCTGGCAGAAAGACAGTGCATCGGAGTAGTGCTTGGTAAGCAGCAGCATGGAGCCAAGCCAGGCGCGCTGGCCCAAGTTATCACCTGGGCAGAGACGCAGCATCTCGGTGATTGTCTTTCTATTTATAATGATGTTGGCATACGAAGAAGGGTCAGTTGGTCTGGCGAGCGTGCGCGCATAGAGATATACATAATAGCGCGACTCACGCTGATTCTGCGTACTGCCCGTTCTCAAAGTAGAGCCGGACTTGAGCTTGCAGTACGCGCATATACGGCCGCGTCGTAAGCACCTCATAAAAGTGACCGACATACTCGCTGTCATCGTCGAAGCAGTCATTTCCGAGGCAGCGTTTCAGGCTTGCACGACCTGTTTCATAGCATAGCGTGCGTTCGCATACATAAGTACTAAAGATCAAAGGAACGAAGACGGAACGTTCTCGACTACCTACCTTTTCGTTTAGCGTCTTCGAGGACCTTGACAGCCTCTGGGAGGTGGTGGAGGAACGCAAACTGGATGAATGTGTCCAGGGTGTTTTCGTCTTCCATCGCCCTGAAGAGGTATTGCAGCGCCTGCTCGGGCTTGCGTCTGTTGCAGAGGGTCTCTGCAATCTCAAGACTATATTATTGACGAGTGAACATTCGTGGATCATCAGTAACGGAAGATACCAGCAATGAACGGTTGGAAGCGAAGACGAGAGGGGGACTTACTTCCTTTGAGACTCTGCAGAGATTATATTGCCTCCACCTACTCCCATCGTACTCTCGATACGGAAACGATGCCCCGACATGATCTTGGACTGGAACGATGAATCAATGAAATGGTACTGAGGGACATTCACGGCGTCGAGTGCTGTCGTACAGGGGTTCACCAAAAAAAAAAAAAGCTCGCGAACCAAGCGGGCTTGGACAGCACGTCCGTTCCGGCATGGTTCGCGAGTTTCTATTTGGGCTCGGGCGCGGCTACGCCTTGGTGCGTGTACGGTATGCATGCTAAGAAAGCGCGCCCATCATTGAACGAATGGTGCATGACGCCGACGGATTAAGTAGGTATAGAATTCAAGGCTGTGGACGATGGTGAGTGGTACCCAAACAATCGCACGAATGAAAATCCAGACACACTCTGCCATAGAGTCACCGATCACCATAGTGATGGCGATCATGTGGCCGCTACTCCGCACCGTACACCGTAGGTGCAGGAGTCTCTTTTTATACAGTACCTGGGTCATATATGGATCAATCGTTCACTAGTAACATATACTTCCGAGCGCCCAACTGTTTCTTAGGTTCGCATCCCAGACAGCCGGTCACGCGGTCGTTCTAACGCTTTTTGAGTGCTGTCGCAGTGCAAGCACTCGCTTACTGAGTCACTGCCTTTTATCGAAGCACGCGCATCCATCAAAAGGGAGCCCTCGCCTCAAAAGTGGGGGTGTCCGAAGTAATTCTGTCTGAGTCATCGTCCAGAATTTTGGCGCTCAGGAAACCATTCACCCTACTAGAATGGAAAAAAGATCGATGATGTTGGTTATCGCACGCACAGTACATCGCAGGTAGTTGGGACACATAATCGGAGTGCTTCGAGTAAGAGCGGTTGAGGTATGAAGCCTAAGGGACTAACTTGTGGGGTGTCCAACGCCGCAGTCCAAGAAGATCGAAGGGAGATGGTGTCTTTTATAAGGAGACGTTCTCGTTCTTTAATCGCTGTAAGTCCTCGCGTGAGCGATAGCTCGTGTGGGCACGTTCAGCAGGCACTCGCGATAGGGTGCATTGGGAGATCTGTGGGATACGAAGGACGAAGCTGAGCAGCCCGGACCATCTATCCGCACCTCCACCCTATTCAATGTATGTCATAAGTATGTGAGAAGATTTGATAACATGTCGCAATATGATAGGACGTACCGGGGCGATCCGTTCGGTGTCCGAACCAGACGGGTTAGACGGACGATGATAAGTACTTACAAATGATCGGGCCATGAGTGACGTCAGCCCCACTAGAATACAGCGCGGCATAGATACGCGATGCACATCAATCAATAGGATTTATAGCAGAAGCCCGTGTACTTCCACGGACATTGTGTGAACGCGATAAGCACATGTGGGGGTGTGCACGAGGGAAAAGCGAGGACCCTTGTCCAATTCACGCAACTGAACGTTCGAACCGCGAAGCATCACATCGTGGAGTATCGCTTTTTGAGGTCAAGAAGCGCCGTACTTTACGCCGCCACTACCGACAAAGTACCAGGATTGGCTAATACTGACGGAGCTCAGCCATGATATCTGCGTGGTTCTTCAGCCACATCCCGGAAATTAGCGCAATCAACCACGATGGGCAGGCGAAGGGTGACGAAGATGGTAGTGATGTCGGAAAGTCTGTGATACGTAACCGCGGGCATACCTGCTGAAAACGCAGAGATGGGTTGTTGGGGAGAGGCGGTCACGCGGCGGTGGTTGTTTGCCAACAACAAAGTTAGGAGGCCTTAAGGTTTCTTGATACCATGCGGCGTCGTCGTGGATGGGGGTACAAAGTACAGGTCCCGTTGAAAGTCACCGGAGGTAGCCAGACAAGGAAAACATGATGATGGCACCGAATCAACGGACGCCCGCGGAAGAGTCTTCCGGTCCCCTGCAGTCCTCCAGCTGCTTCATGGGACATACGGAACAGATCCGGTCGTTGAAGCACCACAAGGGAGACGGTTGGCTGCGGTGCTGTATGTCCAAATATCCTCTTCTCCGCGCGGAGGATACGATTCGGGCGATAAGGAGTGAATAACGTAATCAGAATTCATTATCTGGTCGCACGACAGGATCCATACATATCACGTTCGAGTGGGGTAGCATGGTGCGAAGTGGGATCATGGATGGGGTTGAGGCCGCTGCTGTGGTAGTTGTTGACGTGTTTTTGCTGTCATCGCGGCGGTGACATTTTCAGGAGACCAAACAAATGTGTTGAAACACGGGAATCTCCACGGACCAGTCAAGATAAGGCGGGATGACGACCCGATCCTCACAGCTTGCGTGGCGTGCTTAGGCGTGTTGATAACGAAGCGGAGATAGTGGGTGCCATGCAGCCCTGTCGAGTCGGTCTTGAGGGACTGTTTCACGCTGCTAACGTCGCACAATACAGTGGACGAGACTGGTCTCGTACATTGTCACATGATATTGGATTAACAGACTCGACAGAAGTAGAAATTTGGGTAATTTGGGGGAGCAATGTTGTTGTGGCTGTGTTGATATCGGGACAGTTGATGTTTCCTAATTGGGACGAGTGTGGTTACGTAGCCCTCCCCTCATAAAAACCCGGTGTTCCCAGTGCGTGGCTGTCTTGTCCTCTTCCCCCAATCATGAGAGGTCTTACGACGGTCACCCTGGCCCTCGCCGGCCTCGCTGCACACGCCATTGCTCGCTCGACCCCACCGCCACTCGCTCAGCCTCAGCGGAGAAAGACCCTCGGCTTCGGTCCTGTCCTGCCACATGCCCGCTTCGAGACCCTCCCCCCCTCTGCCTCGGGTTTCGCTCCCGTCGATCCATTCCACGTCGCGCGCGACTTTTTGGAACAGTTCGCCGAATCTGCACTCGGTCGTGCCTATGCCATCCGTTCGGACTCGTATACTGACCGTAACACCGGTGTGACTCATGTCTATGCCCGCCAAATCATTGGGGGTATCGAGGTCGCAGATGCCCATATCAACCTCAACATCAAGGACGGCCGCATCCTCAGCTTTGGTGATTCGGTCGGTCTTGTTTCTTACTCTGTATTATAAGTAATCTGACTCATACTCAACAGTTCTTCCCTGGTGGCGCACCTGCTCTCGCGGTCGATAACGAGCCTGTGCACCCCCACGCTGTCTACTGCTCTCAGCTACGAGATGCCCTGTTGACCCACCAAGCTCTCCTGGTCGAAGTTGACACCGAGGAGGCTGCCCTCTCGGATGACTACCACAAGACACTCGAGGGCGTCGCCACCCTGACCCACCTCTATGACTCTAACTGTGCTGTAATGTCACTGCCACCGACATCCTACACGGGTACCCACCCACCCCCACAAGTTGACATGGACCCACGCCGTGCCTTGTTGGAATTCATGGCTGCAGCGCTCCCCAGATCACACCCAGAATTCGAAGGTGTGCTTGAGAACCCAGATCAATATGTTCAGGATATCAAGATGACACCCGAGACCCATCTCCTCGGTGACCACGCTAGCGTTGGTATGGTGCTTTCCGATGTTCCGGGAACAGTCGGAGATGTCAAGACCCGCGTGACTTGGGTACAGGTACCCCGAGAAGACGGGTCCGTCAAATTGGAGTTGGTGCACAGAGTGGGTACCATTTTGAGCATTTCCCCATTTCACTGCTGACGAATAGCACCCTTACAGTTTGAAGTCGAGATGCAAGATAACTGGTACGAGGCAACCGTCACCGCTGAACTTCCACACCGGGTCATCAGCGTGGTGGACTGGGCCAGTGACTCGCCAATGCCTCCGATGAGTACGTATTCCTTTTACGTGCCCTCCATATTTGGCAGTCGTGTGACCAATCTTTGATCCGGCCATTTCTCTTTTTAGGCAAAGAACAGCTACCACCATTGGATGCTTTTGTTCCGCCAGGAACTTACTTCCCCTCCGTTGGATCGGTATCGAAGTCTAAACCTCGTCTCGGAAAGGCAGTAGCTGACCTCAGGAAGGGAAAGAGCAAGAGCGGAAGTGCTTCGAGTATGTTTCTACACGGATAGTAATGGTGCGACTTCCAAACACTAATCTCTCCATCTAGCGTTCGCTCCTATTCCCAAGAAATACCCTGACCCGCCAAAGAGCGAACCCGCTATGTACGTTGTCTTCCCCTGGGGTACTAATGACCCAGAGGAAGCGGCTGTGCGGCGGGAGAGGGCTGAAGGTACCCAAGGTTCCAGTGAGTCCTTCATTTTTTTTGGTTTGCCATTTCTGGCTCTGGCTGATCGGAGGATACGTGAATAGCACACACCGTTTCGTATGGTCGCTTCGCAGTGCCCGAGTTGGGCGACACCCTCGCTTCTCCTGCTGGCTGGCACGCCTTGCCATACGCAAACGACCCGGGTACCGATGATGACGGTTTGAGACGCGCCAAGGCTCAAGGAGGTAATGACATCTCTTGTTCGTGGCATCTCGATATGCTCACTTCATCCGCAGAGTTCTGGCGGAGGACAAATACGACGTGGGGTAATAACGTGTTCGCTCACGAGAACTGGGAGGGTCGATACGGGTGGGTTTATAACCACAGACCCGAAGGATACCTCTTGAACGAAGATGGTTTGTACCTTCTGTCGACATTGATATCTCTAAGATTAACTGGATTACAGATTCTTTGCTGTATTTGTTCCCCTACGAGCCGGTTCCTCTGCATGATGAGGATGCCGAAATGCAGCAGGCAAAGTCCTACATCGACGCTACTGTCACGCAGCTTTTCTACACTAGCAACATGGTCCATGATTTGTACTACAGGTACGGATTCACCGAGGAAGCGGGTAACTTCCAGCAATACAACTTTGAACGAGGAGGTCTCGATAACGACGCTGTCATTGCCAATGCACAGGATGGAAGTGGATTCAACAACGCCAACTTCATGACACCTCCGGATGGTCAAAACGGGTAAGGTTGTCCATGTTGTCATTTTTCGTTCTGTTCAAGGTCGAGAATCGTAGGCGCTGTCGGATGTATCTCTGGAACACAGCTTCGCCATACCGTGACGGTGATATGGAAGCTGGCATCGTGATCCACGAGCTTACCCATGGTCTATCAACTCGCTTGACGGGTGGCCCACTGAACTCTGGCTGCCTTGGTTGGGGCGAGTCTGGAGGAATGGGAGAAGGTTGGGGTGGTACGTGATCCCGCAGATTGTCATTACCCGCAGTCCTGAAGTGATCTCTTGGTAGATTTCATTGCTACAACCATCCGCTCGACATCTAACTATTCCGACTATCCTATGGGCGCATGGGCATCGAACCGTGCGAAGGGCATTCGCAACTTCCCTTATTCTATGACGTCCGAAATTAATCCTTCGTCCTACGCCACCCTCGACAAGCCAGGATACTGGGGTGTACATGCCATTGGCGAGGTCTGGGCCGAAATGTTATGGGTCGTCTCGCAGAAGTTTATCGAGAAATACGGTTTTGCAACCTCGCTCCTGCCGCCCGTTCCTAACGAAGATGGTAGCATGCCCCCGAACGACTTCTACCGTTCCCAGACATTCGATGCACGCGGAAACCCGAAACCTTTAATTCCCAAGCACGGCAACACGCTTTTCCTCCAGCTCGTGATTGAGGGTATGAAGTTGCAGCCGTGTTCGCCTACGTTCTTCGACGCTCGCAAGGCGATTCTGGAAGCAGATAAGATTTTGACAGATGGTGAGAACGAGTGCCGGATTTGGGAAGGCTTTGCAGAAAGGGGGTTGGGCGTGGATGCGAAGGTGGTTGGACAAACACCATGGGGTGGTGGTGTGAGGTCTGATGTGAGTTTTCTGTCTTTCTCACATGATAGTCGAGGTTGTGTTGACATTCTGGATCATTTACAGGGCATCAAAGTACCCCAGCATTGCCGAAAGTCGAAGGAGCCGTCTCCTGAGCCCACGCCAAAGCCAAAGCCTGTTCCAGGTGACGACGAGTGTGGTCCTTTCGGGTGGTGCTGGCCCTGGAAGAGTGAGGATGGCCAGTGGAGACTGCCGAACATACCAGGGTGGCCCTGGTCCTACTATTAGGTGGAAAGGAAGCTGTAAGGTGAAGTCGAAGTGAAGGATCGGTTTATCTTGAGTTTTTATGAAGCAGAAGATAATGAGATGAGGAATGACAGATACCCCGAGTTGTTGTCTTGAACTTGCGGACTGGAACACGTAATATGCTAGAGCCTTGAGAGCAAGACGCAACCTGTACATTGCTCTTCCTTAGATCGATTCACCCCGTCCTCTCATGTCGTCTACTTATTGCTTTCCTGTACAGTACCTATAATACATCAATCTGTCCTCATCCGTGACATGGTAGCCAAGAGAGTCCACTTCCGACACTAATACTTGTTGACCGAAAAGGGGCTTACCGATCGTGGTGGTAGACATAAATTGCCTACGCGTCAGGCACGGCGCTGGCCTGATCGACATCTAGTTTGATCCCCAGCTTCTTCTCCAACGACAACCTCAACCTCCCAACGTCATTAGCAAATCGCACGGCTTCATCCCACTCCTCGTCTGGTTGCTCGGCGTCCCTCACAGCAGCACATCCAAAATCAATTAGCACCGCCCTCTTCGGTGCTTCTGCTGGGCTGAACAAGATATTGTTCTGGTTAACGTCGTCGTGGAAGACCCCATGCTTCGAGAAGGTAGCGACTGCCGCAATCAGCGGCTCATAAAGATCTGGGCGAACCAGTACAGGGTCGATGTTGCACAGCGACACGCCAGGAATGTATTCAATGAGTACCGCTAGTGGCTCGATAGCGCGTGAGTCCAGAGGGTTTGGTATTAGTCTTCCTGCTCCGAAGAACTTCGGGATGCTGCGACCTTGTATGTCATCTAGACGCTTGTATGCTTCAAGTTCGGACTCGAAGCATTCCTTCATCAAGCGGAAGAAGTGTTCCTCCCAGAGAGAAGGATCAGCCTCTTCGTCGCCATACAACAGGTCAACGTGGAAATCATCATCGATCTCGCCCAATTCAATCCGCTTCCTCTTCATAGCCGCGACGGACTCCGCCCGGAGCGTCCACGGTCGGCTGGGTAAACGGGAGGACTTCGGATAGCGATCATCGAGGAATCGAGGGTCATACACTTTTAGAATAACTTGGAGTGGCAGATCAGTGTTGGGATCTGGTCTGACGAGGTATACTTGGGCTTTAGTGAATGGAGTGAAGGATCGGATGACGTGGAATGTCTCTGGATTTGTTGCGCCATTGAGGCATACAGCTAGGGGGAAATCGGGGGGAAAGGATCCATCTTCTGCCTGTACGACTGGACCCATAGTGGTGGTTAAACTTGAGGATAGAAGTACCGTACGAATGATCCCGCGACTAGCCCGGTCGCAGGAACGCTTCACGGAACTAGCTGGGCTTTGGGGGGAGAGGGTAATCAAAAGTTATATTATAGTTTGGAGGTTACCTACAGAAACAAACTCGGCCCAACAAGTGTCACCCTACAGATCTTCCCCAGCGATAGAAAAGATCGGGCAGGATCCCGGCGGCCAGTGTATAAGCGATAACATCTGTGGGCGTTGGCAAGTCGAGAGGCCACGACCATTCCCAACGCTTATGTGATCGTCGCCTGTGTCTCAGCATGACAGTGCGTCATTGCGCGTTTGTCATAATCTTACATTGGGTGCAGGAACCATTGCACGCTCGTAAGTAGAAACACCTCGCACAAATTCACGACAGAGCCCGGTTGCTCCGCGATGGGGATAACGGGGTCCCGTCAGACATCACAGGCGGGTAAGAATACAGTTGATTCGCTCATAATGTATACCGACGGGACCACATCAAGCCTGATACAGTATCAGCAAAATACAATATGAAAAGTCACCCATAGTGTGACTTATGTGACGGTTCAATTTCGTGACCCATACACTGAGAGTAGGTTACAGTACGAGCAACAATTTCATCCAGTGAAATTGTATGTATCAAGGGAGGTTTGCTTAGCATGAAGAAATGTTTCCCACCTGAAGGTGTGATTCGGAATATGCGAAGTTGCCTTGATAAGTCAAGTGACGATCCAGCATCCCCAAATACCATACATACACTCTCGAGCTCTTCACAGAGCACCAGAACGCTCTCGCAAGTCATGGTGGGGCCTGAATCTTCCTCCTCTTCACTGTCTGAATCCACCTCGATCATGTCCCCACTTCGCAGCAGCCAGTTCCTGACGAACAGAATCTGCAATTGCCTTATCAGTTAAGTCACCAGTGCCAGTACTGCTTGTCTCTTCGTTCTTCAGCAGGGTCCACCAGCTCCTCCAGTGTGGACGGCTCAAATACACGATTCCATTGCTGGAGATGCCTGACAGATGTCATTAGAGTTGTCTCGGCATTAGATAACTGGCCAGGGGGTGGTTTTGTGAGTGCAGGGATGCAAATTTTGAGGCCTGTGTGACAAGCAGCAGCATCAGCAAGTGGTTCAATGGCCTTCACAGCTATAGCAACATCTCCTTCAGCATCCATAACCGCTGTGAGAGCTGGACACCAATCTGTGTCAACATAGGAATTCCCAAGGCAAGCTTCCAAATGAGCTTCTGCTTCGGGCAAGTTCATTTCTGTTGTCACAAATTCATGAATAATTTGCCACCCAGTGGAATCAGCATGAGCTGGATGTGAACTTGATGTGGCCTGCATATTTGGGCTTTCTCTAGCATTGGTGCGAGAGTCAGCAACTTTGCAGATCTTGTTTGCAGGTAACAATGAACTCATGGCTGAATTTCTGTGTGGTCCCAACAGTGCTTGATAGTGTCTTGTGAGACAGCATTCCATGCAGACTTTGCCATTAGCATTGCTTCAAGGAGATCGATCTTGAAAATTTCTTGTGTGCCTGCTTCATCAAGTTCAACAGCACGGGCACAAAAATTGCAGCGGTAAATAGCTTTGAAGCAACGAATAATTCTGGCATCACAAGGTTGTACAAACGAGGTTAAATTTGGTTTGAAAAACTCAATCTTGATGTTTGTTGGCTCGTAATTGATTTTATGGCCAGGGAAGTTGTCAATTGATAACAAAACATAACGGTTTTGCCATTTCATTCTGAGGTCGAATTTCTTTACCCACCTTAATGAATAAATAGGAGTTTAATATATTTCAATTTTTGAATGATAAGGTAAGGGACTTACTCCTCAAATAATGCAGCCATCATCCAAGCTTTCTTGTTGAACCAATAATAAAATCCCTGTTGCTTGGGGGTCAGGTTCTTGAAGCAGCAGGGCTTTCCAAATTTCCCAATAAAGAATGGCTCTAACTTTTCACTACCATCAGCATTGCAAGCATATTATGACGCTGCATCTGTAACATTAAACAAACAAAAATAAAACAGCTGATTGTGTGACTTTTGCAGCACTGCTCCTGCGCAACTTTTTATACTACCCCTGCATAATTTTTAACACAGCCACCTTGTACCACTTTGCACTAGCTAGGAGGGCAGATAAAATAGATAAACGTAGGCAGGATGTGAACACAGTTCGTCGGCACCCTCCCCAGTCATCCCACCCAATCCATGAGGCTGTGATGCCCCACAGGGCCCACTCGAACGCTCGACCCCCTCCCTGCCCCTCCTGCCTGGTGGCGGGATTGCTCCTTCGGCAAATTCCCATGGCATCGCCACCTGCAAATTCATGTGACCGCACTCCACGCCACAAGTCATCACTGGCCTAGCAAATTTGGGCCTGTTTCTTGGCAAAATACCCATTATTACATGGGTTATGTACAGTAGCATCGAAACGAGTCCCAAGGAACGGGTGAGGAGTGCATGTAGCCCTGACTCACTTGCTCCCCCATGCACATGCCCTGCTTAGTCAGTAGCTGTGGGCACAGCCACCTGCAAATTTTCTGCGCATTACTGCAAAAGTTGTGCAATCAGCTGTTTTATTTTTGTTTGTTTAATGTTACAGATGCAGCATCATACAAGCAAGGCTGATTGTGAGGTGGAATTTTTCCTTCTTTTTGCCACTCATCTGCTTCATGGCAAGACCTCGATCAGGTGGAGCACTGACAGTAGCTTCAAATCAGCAATTGGTCAGCAATAATTGAGTATGACTTACTAGGGGAAGAAACCAGTCTCGTCGAAGTTAAAGCGATCTCTTGGTGCAAACTTAGCCAATATTGGGCGAAATCGAGCCTGTTCTGCTTCAACTGCTTCTAAGTCAACTGAGCCAGCCTCACCATGCCTCCTGCACTCTCGAAGATTGTATGCCTTGCAAAAAGATGGAATCCATCCTTCTCCAAGCAGCCTCTCGTTCTCTGGTACATTGAACTCCTTTTCAAACTTGGCTCACTTTTCTTGAAGCATGGGCCCTGACACTGTCTCACTCCTGTTCTCCATATGGTAAACCCAAAGAATGAGGGCTCGCTCTACATCTGGTCTGGTTACAATACGAGGGCGCTTTGAAGACAGTGCATTAGGATTGTGGTTAATACGAGCTTCTAATGTCTGTCAGCCATGGAGTTTATGTGATAGAGTAGCTTGTGTGAAGATGAGAGCCCCTGACTTCAGGGTTTGAAAGTGCTCAACAACTTGCTTTTGTGGAAGAGCTGGGTGAGCATCAACATAAGCAAAGACAATCATCCAGTCACTGAGAGTGAGGTTTGACCGTGTGGTGGACTGTGCCAGCTGAGCAGAAGTAGCAGGGCTCAGAGCAGCATCCAGTGCCTTTCTTGGCTTCTTTGCAGGTTGGTTGTCCTGGTGGGGATTGCGGGCTCTTGGTTTGCACTTCTCAGAAGGCATCATTGATGTTGGTAATTACTGTAACCTTAACCTCAGATTGCATTCATTAAGTATCTGATTGCAGGACAATGTGTTGTCGGACAATGAGCTGTCCCATCCTGCCAAATTGGATATATCATAATGTATATTTCTCACACTGTTCCAATACAGTATACATTATCCAAAATTATCCAAATTCCCTGCTGCCCACAATGGGACTGACGAAAAGTCAATACAATATGAGAATTATACATTACAACCTCTTGCATTATGAGCAAGTCAACTGTACTCTCAAATGTCTGCTCATCGAGGCCACTGATCGGCATGTAATGATTCGGGGAAGAACTACTAGGGACGACTTCATGTCTGCGGGATTGAAGGATGGAATTGCAAACAAATCTGAAGTCTGGAATTGGCATCACATTGAGTAGGAGCTAGTGTCCGTTTCGGCAGCACCCCCACAGTCTACATCAGACAATGATACTTTAACAGTATAATTCGTGCCTTCAGGGTACATATATTGGGGTTTATCTCAGGGCCCCGAGTGTGCTCATATGGAGCATATGGAATTCACCCACTTAATAGCATGTGACTCTTCGACCCGAGCAAACCACATTCGTCACTCGCCCCAGTTATGTATCTGGGAATGTGACATCTTAAGATAGGTTCCACTTCGTCTTCATCTTCTATTGAGAAGGTCAAGCAGTAGCCTGCCCCCATAGCAAGCTTGCTTGCACTGTACTAGTTGCAAAAATTGCGCTGGCAATGCCCCGAGGCAAAGCATACTCTGTACTTTCTCGCCTGCTACCATTATGGTGTGCACCGCCATCGGTACTTGAGATATCCGATCATCTGCAGAATGTGATTAATCGGTTTGGAAGATACCCACCCTTGCAAGGAAAGCACCTTCCAAGGGGAATATTGGCTCATTTCTTACTCGCACTGAACTTTTTGGCTAAGTGATTACCCGCCCTTTACCAGCTAGATTCAGTTACCAAATGACATGTCTGATTTGATCTGACTTGGTAGGTGGCACCTGTTTTGAACTATGTTTCACCCGTCAGTTCATTGACATTACATGTTGTTGGAGTGAAACGACCCCTGTCCTTACTTGGACTTAGGCACGTGATCGTGTTGCTTACATAAGCTGTTAGAGCGCACCCATACACTAGTAAAATTTACCTAGTCCCTCAGTAGCTTGACAGACTACTGAGGGTGAGTACACTTCTACATAGATAGAATATCCTTACTAATTTGTATAGTTCCCTACAGGTACTATACTCAATATAAGTAGCTTGACAGACTACTGAGGTTCCCTACAGATTCCTCTCTGGGTTTCCCCTCTGCAACCCCACAAACTCCTTCACATGTTGGTGAAACTGACAGTGGCAGAGAGATGTGGCCCTCTCTTTCTCTGAACTACTAGCAGATCTCCCATTCATAACTCAACAGGAACAATGGAAGCTACCCCTTGTGCCCAAGAACATTCCCTCAATTGGAGAGTGTCAGCCACATGTCCAAACATACATTCAAGGTGTCCACATTGAATGGAATGGTATTCCATCAGTGGCAAAACTATCCATTTGTGTATCACCATGATTCTTTGCGCCCTATGTATGTATATAAAATGAGTAGGATTCAGATCAGAAATCAGTCAACATCAGACATCACCTACATTGCCCTACATGAATGTCAGCTATTCCCTTGTTAACCCTCTCCAAGTTCCAACCTTTGTCTGCAGAAAGCAATGAAGAAGAAGATAGCTGCTGCTCTTGATGTGATGGAGAATCAGGAAATCACCTTCATTTGGAATTCGAGCTACAGTGTCATTCACAATGCCAAGACATCAGCAACTTGGTGGGCTGAAGCCCAGTAGTCATGGAGACAGTGCCGCCCCCAACCTTTACTGGGTGGCAATGTTTGAGTCCAAGAACAAACAAATTATCCCACCCCCCCTCATTCAGGCTTCTTTTGTGATGGAACCGAACACTGCAACTGCAGTAGTGGGATTACGGGTAGTGTTAGAGGTGAGTAAGATATGATGTGTTATGCTTCCATCAGGGGTCCTTCCTTTTTCAGCTCTTAGCAGTCATGTGCATCATGTGCCTTGTCGTGTCCCTCATAATCGTTGCCATCCTAGGGGCTCGAATGCTCCAGGGAACGTTCAGATCTCCCACTGTCAAGGTATTTCCAATACCAGTCGAGACTGCGTTGCCACTGTGATCAGGCATTTCACCACCCTCTCTGATGGACAACTTGTTCACTTCTTGTTCCATTGACTCGTCCCTGACTTTTTTATATTGCTTATATGTTGTACTATAGCTCCAGTGTCAGGCTCCTTGCTGCAGCATTGATTGTGCCAGCTGGTACAGCCTTTGTTGCCTCCCTACTCCCATCTTTGACACCATATGACTCTTATTTATTTCAGTGATCAGTTTGTTGACTGCTGCAGATACGTGTCATGACTGCTGTGGTACTCATACTTAGGGGTATATAATCCTACGTACTTTGTCCTGTATCTGCAGTTTTTTGATAGCTTGCAACTGAGCTTCATCCCTTTGCTTTTTCCTTGTTCTCTCTCCACACGAACAACCTTAGGGACTCACCAGCAGACAGAACCTCTGTCAGGATCAAGTAATAACTCAGCCATAGGGGTTACAACAAGTTTGGCCCATAGACTCCCACCTCACACGCTTCGTGCCTATTCCATTTGAAGAAGTCACTGCACTTGGGCATAACAAAATCAAAAAACTCCACACAGCTTTCAGGACTCGTTGACCTCTTTGTGAAAGTCTACTTGTCCCTGGTTACTGAACTTCAACAAACCAATTCCTTATCTTGTCAAAGGCTTGTTGGTCTCCCTCAGTGCAAAGACTAACTTGCCCCTTTACATTCTGCTCCTCAACTCGAATAACAAAGTTGATAACAAAATTGAGAAGCATCCCTCTACCCTCAATCAAATCCACCACTCTACAGGCAGCCACTAGGCTTTAATAGATTGCCTCCCTAGAGTTCGCACTCGTGTCTCCCTATGCATAAAGCCACTCATGCACCATCATCAGACCTATTGCTGACAGGTTTCTTTTGAGAAATAAATCCTCCCTCAGCCTTTGTTATCACTTCCCATTAAAGTGTCTGCCCCTCAGAAATTGAGACCTCCAGTCCTGCCTCGACCAAATCCTCTTGGGCTTGGAAGGAACCCACCGCTTCTGCCTGTCCTGTTAGGAAGACTAGGACCCTCAGGTTACCTCGACAAACCCCTGCTTATCTTATCTATCCCAGTTTAGGGATTCGGAAGTCATGCTTAGTTCAGAAGAAGAAGATGATCAGAAGTCTGATACTTTGCTAGGATCAGTCCTCAAGGAAGAACAAGAAGCATGCAAGTTACCAGATATGTCCATGACACTCAGTCATGGAGAGTCGGTTCCTAAAATGCCCCCGAGGACCATTTTGGAAGAGGAACTGAGACAGAAGTTGGAAGATCAAAGACTCGCTATGGCAGAAGAACTTCGCAAGGCAATGCATGCCTGGAATAGTGACCCCTTTCCAACAGGAATGCCTACAGACTTGGCACTATGCAAATGGTATGCCAGGAACTTCAGAAAGGTAATTCCCCCAGAGGGCCCTGTTGGTGGGTCCCATAAGGGTAAGGCCCCAGCCAATCCTGATGACCAGTATGAGTACCACCCACCCAGTGGAGGTCAGGAGTTTAACGTTGGATGTCCTGGAGAATACGATGGAAGCCACAATGGGCTTCAGACCTGGGTCACACAGGTCGAAGGATACTTGAACCTGAACAAGCATGTGTACAATTTGGAATCAGCTCAAGATTTTGTTTGCCCTCATGTATATGACTAAAGGCACTGTGGTTTTGTTCACTGAAAATTATCAAAATGAAAACAAGCTTCTTGACGGAACCATCTACTGCACCAACACCTTCCAGATGTTCATGGAACATCTCAAAGCTACTTTCGAGTCAGGCGACCAAACCACTCTGGCAATACTTCACCTTTCAGATATTACTCAAGGAAAATGAGAATTGGAAGCCTATATTGCTGAATTTACAGGGCTTGTTAACAAGGCTCAACTAAAGGAAGAATCACATGAAGCAGGGATTTTCTTCAGAAAAGGATTGAACAAAGAGTATCGTGACTGGGTTCTCAATTCTGGATGCACCCCTTCCATGGTCATAGAGTGGATACAGTGCGTGGGAGAAGCTCAAACCATGATCGTGACGAAGCATATCCTAGAAGGGAAGGAATCTTGGTATGAACACAAATTCATTCATTACTGCAGAGGTTCCTGAGATTCTGATGCGATGGACATCAACAAATGCAAACAGAATGTTAGATGTTCCAGGTCAGAAATTAAATGCTTCAATTGTGGAGCTGAAGGTCACTACAAGCATGACTGCAAATCCAAGAACAAACTACCTCCTACTATTTGCGTGGTCCTCAAGGAGGACAGAAGCAAAGTTGCTTATATCGGAAATCACGAAGCCATGGAGGAAGAAAGAAAGAAGTTTGGAGTGGATTTTTAAAGAGGACCGATGATATTCCTGCTATGGTCAGTCCTGTTTCCTTGTTGTCTGCTAAATGTACTTCTATAGATGATGAATCAACCATGCGATCCTGTTTGCCAATTGGAAGAATCATCTTGCCAGACTATAATGCAGGAGTAGTTGCATGCATTGATTCAGGAGCTGAGGTCTCCTTGATATCGGAATGCATCGTTCAGCAACTTGGTATTATGACATACTGCATCAAAAGCAAATTCAAAACAACCTCGTTTACTGGAAAGGATGTGGAGTGGGTTACAAGAAAGGTTACCCTCCAGATAATCATCAAGAACCGGGTAATTTGGGTCAAGTGTTACATCGGGCCCTTGGTAGGAAAGGAACATATTCTTCTTGGAATGCCATTCCTTAAAGAATTCAAACCATGCATGAACTGGGAAACCAGAAAAATCTCATGCTGGGATGACAGGTATGTACCAACTAAAGAAACCAATGCTTACATTAAACAGGTTGTCCCTTCTTACAAGGGACAAGCGACCAGACCTCCTAAGGAGAGGTTGGAAAAACAGGAAACGGGTCAAGTACCTGTTACAGTTAAAAAGACTACTCTTTCTACAGAACTAGAGGCAGCCCTTGCCATGAACAAGGAGGAAGTTCAACTTCCAGAAGAATACAAGGAGTTTGCAAAAGTGTTCTCGGAGGAAGACATCCTGCTCCCGGCACATCGACCTGGGTTGGATTATGAGATCAGACTTTGTGATGATTTCAAGCCAAAGAAAGCTGCGGTGTATCCAATGTCTCCTGAAGAACTGAAGGTGCTGGATGAGTTCTTAGAAGAGAACTTGAAATGCAAGAAGATTCGACCCTCAACATCACCACAAGCGGCACCAGTCTTCTTTGTCGCCAAGAAGGATGGAAAGAAGCGGTTAATTCAAGACTACCACTATCTTAATTTCGTTCACCATCCCAGACGCACATCCCTTGCCAAACACCCAGGCATTGTTCAACGAGTTGGTCAAATCAAGGTACTATGCCAAGTTCGATATTAGATGGGGTTTTACCAACCTCAGGGTGAGAGAAGGAGATGAGTGGAAGGGGGCTTTTATCACACCCCGAGGATTGTTTGAACCCATGGTAATGTTCTTCGGACAATGTAACTCACCTCCTTCCTTTCAGCAGTATATGGACCAGACCTTTGCCACTCAGCGAGGAAAGCAGGTCAGGTACATGGACGACATGGCGATCCATGCCAAGACTAAAGAAGAACTTCAGAATCAGGTTCATGAATTCCTGAAGATCTGCGAGAAAGAAGGACTCCACCTCAAGATTAGCAAATGTGTCTTCAAGGCTGAAGAAATTGAATTCTTAGGAATGATTATAGGAAAAGGGTGTATGGAAACTTCCCCAACAAAAACCAATGCCATTAGTACTTGGGAAGCCCCTGACAATCTTACAGGACTTCATCATTTCCTTGGATTTTGCAATTTCTACCACAAGTTTATCCCTTCTTTCTCTAGTGTTGCTCATCCCCTCTATGACCTTACAAAAAAAGGGGTGTCCTGTCAATGGACCCAGGAACACGATGCCATGTTTGAGAAGCTCAAATCTTTGTTATGCTCTGCTCCAGTCCTCACCATCCCAGACTTCTCAAAGCTGTTTGCACTTTTTACAGATGCCTCTAAGCTTGGTACTGGTGCGGTACTTGCCCAAAAAGGAGCTGATGAGGAATGGCACCCCTGTTCTTATCTCTCACAATCTCTTGTCGGTGCTGAGCAGCAGTACCAGGTCTATGACTTGGAAATGCTCGCTGTCATTTGGGCCCTCAAGGCCTTCCATCTATACCTGTTATCCCCCATCGAACTGACTGTGGTTTTCACTGACCACAAGAATTTGGAATACTACTGCAAGCCTCAACAGCTCACCCCATGCCAAGCTTGCTGGGCTGCTACGGTCCAGTCTTACCCCATTCGTTTCTCCTGGCAGGCTGGTCGCCTCCAGGTCCCTGCTGACACTCTTTTGCAGAAAAGTGAAGCTGCAGAGCCCACCCTGGTGGCCACAGTCCTTCCCCTGGACCTTTGGCTTTCGGAGGGGGTGGGTCCCCAAATTTGCCTCATTTCCCCTTCATCTTCTGTTACAAAATTACAAAAACAGTTAAAAATCAACCATCTATGCAGAATAGGATGTTTGCCAGCCCAACTTTCGCATTCAAGGTCCAACCCTAAGCCATATTCCTGCCCAGTTGAGGAAAAGTCAAAAGGGAATCAGCTGCCTGACGCTCACCCTTTTGAGGAACCAATCAAAGGAGCCAGGGGGGTATATGTGATATCAGCTGACCTGTATGAGCATGTCAAGAACAACACGTCAAAGGTCTCTACAGGTCCAGAACCCAAGGAAAATGTCACTGTCGTGGACAATGGAACAAAATGATATGGTACAACATGGCTGTACATTCCCCCTGATCATTGCCATCACTGCATGTGCTCATACCACAACCACAAGTCTGTGGGACACCCCAGACAGAAAGCCATGTTTGCAAAGATGAGGAAAGAAGTCTGGTGGGAAGGTATGGGAAAAGATATCAAGGCTTATGTTGCAGGATGCCCAGTCTGCCAGACCACCAAGGTCGTCACACATCTGCCAATGCCACCAGTCATCCTGCATGAGGCCCCTAAAACCACATTCCCATTTCAACAGATATCTATGGATCTCATCATGGATCTCCCTGTCTCGGGAGAACAAAAATACGATTCAATTCTCATGGTTGTTGATCAAGGGCCAACAAAGGCCACCCTGTTCGTTCCATGTCATAAAACTATTGACTCCGTTGGGATCGCCTGGCTTTTCCATCAGTTCATATATTCCTGATATGGAATCCAAGAGTCAGTAATCTCAGATCACAGTCCCCAGTTCATGTCGGCCTTTACCAAGGAATTGTACAAGGCTATAGGGGTCAAAATGAAACTGTCCACGGGTTATCATCCTCAAACCAATGGAGAAAGTGAACAGGTAAACCAGGAAGTTGAAGGATATTTGTGGTTGTACTGCGCAGAATCACCAAATTCCTGGTCCACCAAACTTCCATCCGCTGAGTTCACTCACAATTCACAGGTTCATTCTGTTCATCAAATGACTCTGTTCTCCCTGCTCCTTGGATACAACCCATCCCCTTACCCTGAAGTGAGGATCACTGCAGTACCTTCGGTTGATGAAAGGTTAGAAAGGCTGGCCTCAAACCATGATGTCGCCATCCTTGTGCACAAGAAAGCACAGGACTTGATGCGTTCGCGCTCAAAAGGGTCCTATGTTGTGCCTAAGGTCAGAGATTGCATGCTCCTGGATACCGGACACCTCTATCAAAAACCAGTGCTGACAAGATTGCGCCCCAACATCTTGGGCCATTTGTTGTGACTCAGGTGGTATCACCAGTAGCCTTCCGATTGGACCTTCCACCAACATGGAAGGTACATCCAGTGTTCCATGCCTCCCAGATCTTTCCTTTTGTCGAAAACGAGACATATGGAGCTGTGCCTGCAGCACTGCTGCCTGAATTAGTGGATGATGAAATCAAATGGGAGGTCGAGTCAATTCTGAATCACAAGGTTGATGGCTGAAGAGGTAAGAGGAGATATCTGGTCAAGTGGAAAAGATTCCTGCATTTGTCAAATACCTGGGAACCTGAGGAACATATAAAGGACCACATGTCAGAGGCCCTTGACCAGTACAAACTCACCCGCCATCTTAAGAATTAAATGGACTCCCCTCGCTCTGTCAACACTGAGAACAACTATGCCGACCTCCCCCTTGCCACAGAATCCGTTTATGACACCTACGATGATGGGCTCATCCCACCCATCACTATTTATGCCCCAGCCTCACCTCCAACATCCCCCACTGGCCTTCATGTCCCTGGGTTCTCCTCACCCATCTCTCAACCCTGCCCACTATTGCCCCCTGTCTCCAGGACTCATGGACCATGTCCACTCCTGGGGTTCTCAGTCAGGTGTGTCCCCACACCCTTGGTCAGAGTCCCCCACAGTGAGGACAGTAGCCACAAGGGAAAGGGTAAGGCACGAGCTGACAATGACCCTGATAGTCCAGCAGCCCCCTCCAGTAGCACCAATGCTCCCAAATCTCCTGACATACACACCACCTTTGCCACCTACTCCAACAGCACTCAATGTGCAGCCCTCGACCTCCTTGCCATGGCTGCCTCTGCCTGGCTTGACCAGCAATGATTACCAGTCTCAGCAAGTGACTACCTGGATGTTGTTAGGGCACTTGATGTCTTCCATGATGGGGATGACATTGACAGGTGCTCACCAGAACAGGTTGAGTATTTTGGGATGTTGTCTCAAGTCTACAGAGCATCAGATGTGATCAATGGGCTTGTCTCCAAGATCCAAACTCAGAAGTTGAGCAGAACCATGCCACTGTTGGAGGTGATAATGATCGACATGCTGGAAAAAGCTTCGTCAGACCTTACCAAAGCAGTAACTGGAGGAGCTTATCATCACTTACAGAATCAACAGATAGGAGAGTTCTTGGTGCTGCCAGCTTCCCAGATCCTAGATCGCATCAAACTGAAGCAAGAGGAATCATCAGCTTTGGGAAAAATAAAAGAAGTCATCACAGATCAGGAGAAGGAGAAGGAATGGCACTCCATTGAGCTTGGGTATGTCGACTCTGGGGAATTGTTTAAAGAGGTTGGTGCACATCTCAGGACAGGGACTCACAACTCCACTTGGGAGGTTTTGCTGCAGGATGCATCATGGGCCGGAATTCACAAGAACTATCGTAATGCCATCCACTCTGCCAACCCTCTCCCTGCAACTCCCTTCATCCCTGTCCCTGCAGATCAACTTCAGTTCTATCTTGGAGGACAGTCACCGGTCCCTGCGGACCACGTCCTGTATCAACACACATGCTACCAGTGCTGTTACCTGGGACATTGGTCCTGTCACAATGGATGTGGCTCCTGCTTTACTCCGGCCCTCGAGGAACCACTGACTCCATCACCACAGTTGCCTATCGCCTCTCGCACCTGTTCCCACGTCTACACTACTCACCGACCCCTATCCACTCGCCCTGCTCATGCCAGCTCCAGCCCATCCTCAAGGGTCTGAGGACCTTAGAGGGGGGTGATGTTACACTTCCATCAGGGGTCCTTCCTTTTTCGGCTCTTAGTGGTCACGTGCATCACATGCCTCATCATGTCCCTCATAATCGTCGCCATCCTAGGGGCTCAAATGCTCCAGGGAACATTCAGATCTCCTGCTGTCAAGGTATTTCCAATACCAGTCAAGACCACATTGCCACTGTGATCAGGCATTTCACCGCCCTCCCTGATGGACAACTTGTTCACTTCTTGTTCTGTTGACTCATCCCTGACTTGTTTATATTGCTTATATGTTGTACTATAGCTCTGGTGTCAGGCTCCTTGCTGCACATTGATTGTGCCAGCTGGTACAGCCTTTGTTGCCTCCCTACTCCCATCTTTGACACCAGTATGACTCTTATTTATTTCAGTGATCAGTTTGTTGACTGCTGTGGATACACATCACAACACATCTGTTGTGACTGCTGTGGTACTCATACTTAGGGGTATATAATCCTACATACTTCATCCTGTATCTGCAGTTTTTTGATAGCTTGCAACTGAGCTTCATCCCTTTGCTGTTTCCTTGTTCTCTCTCCATGTGAACAACCTTAGGGACTCGCCAGCAGACAGAACCTCCATCAGGATCAAGTAATAACTCAGCCATAGGGGTTATGACAAGTTCAGGCCCATAGACTCCCACCTCGCATGCTTCATGCCTATTCCATTTGAAGAAGTCACTGCGCTCAGGCATAACACAATGAACACCTACTTCATTGGCATTAATTAACTGTTTAATTCCAAGAATGCATGAGACAAGAGGAATAATGGATAACAAGTGTGAGATTGGACATGGGGGTTTGACCATTGCACAATTACTGTCTTCTCGAAAGTACGAATTGAAGTGGAAACACGAGTTTCTCATTCCCATGAATCATAGTATTTGGACTCCAGAATAATAGTGAACACACACAACATCCGAATATTTTTTGAGATCTTCAAGACATTCAATGAAGTGACATTCACAGCCTGACCAGGGGTTGACATATACCTAGGCAACATCGCCTGAAAGTACAAAAGAATAGGCAGGCATCGACTCCTCAACCACTGGAATAATGGCACTAAAAGAGATTTTCCGGCTTCTTCCATATGTTAGCGTCGTCAGTTGTTATACAGTGGGCAGGTATTATAGTGGCAGCTCTGGAAAATCCTTCATACTTGCCAGAAACGAAGCAGTTGATGAAGAGGGGGGAAGCCTTGGAGGCAAATAGCGAATGCTGCGCGGCACTGGACTTTTTCAAAGGCAGAGGGCCGCGGGGTTGCCAGCACAACTTGCTGGAAGTATTAGTCAGCTTGTCCATCTGCCGCCCGCGTCTCCGCGCTTGGTAATGGCAGCGTTCCTCCTTGACAGTGTATTCTTGTTAATAGTTCACCCACGCAGTCAGCGACATGTAGCCCGAAACCATTGGTCTGGGACGACTTGCATGTCAGAGACACACACTTCCAGCTTTCACCTCATGAAAAACTATTAGTACACGGTAACGAGCGTTGCGTATGAAATGCCGATACTGTCCGAGATTAAAATCGGCAGTGTTACTAGAAGATGCCGAAGAATGAGTGAAGGAGAACGTGATATCTAAAATGGTGTTCAATTATATTTGAAATGTATGGTATAAAATAGGGCTTGGCAGTGAAACTGTCAGGTGTTCGCAAAAATGCCCGTGCAACTATGTAAAGTTGGGAATCATGCGTCCAGCGCTTACTACAGGAGCCCGAGCCCTTGGAGACGGTGAAGGGAGCCATTCTGGTACTATACCATTTCACAAACTGAATAGCCCTCCAGCTCTCCTACGGCTCTGTATGGGATGTACGACAACGAGCGAAATTCCCAACCCAACCGTAAGTCCGATGGCGACCGAGATCAGCTGAAGCGCCGTTTCGAACCCGCTCTGGTAGGACGACGATGAGCCAGATGCTTGGTCGTACACAAAGTTGAGGAGTCCGCTACTGCCAAGTCCTGAAGGAACCTGGAAGAGTATACCGGTAATCTGTGGTACTTAGTTAGTGCTGTGCCGACCTGGGGAACAGTGGAATGAAAAAGGATAATTACCATCACAACGAAGGCATTCCCTTCAAAGAATCGCCCATACAGGTTTGACACGAACCCAACCACGAACGCGCTGAATGAAGCATTAAACCATGAAAGCGAGCAGAGGATGAGGTTAAGGCATACCCAACGGCTGCGCTGATGTCACCCTGATTGGGGAATTTGAGGCTCGTGAAGTGATTCGTAACCCAACCCATACATGAAATGATAATCGATACCAGCTACGGGACCACAAATATCAATAAAAAAACCCGGATGAAGGTCCATAGGGGTGGACTCACCAGCTCTCGTCTCCACCACGGCGCCATCAGTCGCATACTCAAAAATAGCGAGTACATGGGAACTGTCAAGAAAGCCCACCACAAACTAGGCGTCTGTTGCCACCACGGTCCAGATGGATCATGGCTGTCCAAACAGAGGTAATCCGTCGCGCCAACCAATTGCTGACCAACGAAACTCTCATATAATTGTGCGCCGATTCCAAGGCCGAATCCGAGAAAGAGGGAGTACATCAACGCAAAGCAGAGTCTGACCGCACCGGCTACAAGGGACCGCGAGCAAATTTCCAGCGAGCCACACAGGACGATGAAACCCTGGACAACGTCAGTAAGATATCACACAAAGAACGAGCGACACACGGGTAAAATCAATACCACCGAACTACTCGTTACAGCCGGGTAACAGAAATGTCCCGTTGATGCCAATGCAGCGCTCACAAAGCTCATCAGAGTTGAGATCGTGATCTCGAAGACGTTTCCGTACAACTCATTCCGAGGACTGAGGAGCTGTATCGCAACCAATAGACCACCGAGTGGTGCCGAGATGAGGCAATCGATGAATGAACCGGAGAAAGAGACTGAGCAAATAGAAGCAGAGCACATCGCCCCGATGAAGACAAGTTGTGCAAAGTTGTACAAGGGCTTCTTCTGCATCAGAACGTCGAGCGCGGCGGAGGCTTGTGAGACAGATATGTTGTCATGAATGACCTGGTCGTATGGTAAGTAACCACACACGACGCACACCGAAAGGTAGTCAGGAAAAGGGCACCAATGCTCACATTCCAGTAGAGAGTGTGTGCGTCGCTGAGCTTCTCCAGATCCAACGCTGAGGCCTGGCGTATAAACTTGACATTACTCGTTCCGGTGGCCCTGTCCTCGAAGGATATAAGCATCACGTCAGGGAGATACATGCAACTGAGATCGAGGTCGAGCACGCGGGCAGTGCTCTGTATCTGCGCGACAAAGCGGTGAGATGGTCCACCAAACATCATCATGGCGCGTGCAAGCTTAAGGATGAATTCTTGCCGCTGGAGAATGGCGGCGACATGGCGAGTGATCTGTGCGACAAGTGAGATGAATACTCGACAAATATAAAGGAAAAGAAATAAAACGGAGACTTGCCCAAACTTCTGCTTTCTTTCTTTTCTGCCTCTTCTCCTTTTCCCTCTTTCTCTTTTCCCTTCGCTCCTGTTTCTTCCGTTCCTTTTCCTCGCGATTCTTATTCTCCATCTCCATCCCTCTTCCTTTCTTCTTTTTCCTCGGCGCTTCCTGCCACTTCTCCCCGAAGTAGTCCTTTCTACCCTCCTCTTTTAGCCCTTCAACAGGTGTCCCGGTCTCCGAAGTCCTGTCACCACCTGTACTGTGTGGAGTAGCATCCTCGCTTGACCAAGGGGTCGTATTCTCACTCGACGTAGCCCACCCCAAGCTGCCCAGGCCGACTGGGGTACCAGGCAAGGAACGCGACACCCCTTTCAGAACATCACCCACTACCCCTGTCGACGGAAGGGGAAGGTCCCGGAGAACGGCCTTCCATCCTCTGTTGATTCCCCTACTTCCTGCTCGTGTTTCTGAGCCTGTACTGGCTGGACTGGTAGATGTGTTAGTTTGCGAACACGAGCTAGCCTGTGAAGTTTCTGCAGAAGCCGGCGGTGGCACTACGGTGTCAGGCGATCCTGTCTCTCTTTCTCCAGTAGCATCTGTGGCTCCCCCATCAATCTCGTATCTTACCAAGCCCTCTCCTCTCCGTAGATCTGGTGCAAGGGTGGCACCGCTTGGGACAGCAGCCCCAGTAAGCGCACCCGCACCCGCGATAAGCGCAGCTGTCGACGATGATGTCGGTAACGACTGCGTACGGTGGTGGAGAGCGTGTAGAAGAGAGGAGGCGGAAGACATTTTCAGGGATCTGCCTGCTGGTTTCGTAAGCTTCGAGGGTTTGGAGGTACCTCCGTGCGAAGATGTTGAAACTTTCGTCTCGGCCTCAGTGTGGGTCGGGGCAGTTGGTTTAAAGAAACTGTTCTTACCTTTGCCCTCTGGTCGATCTAACCATGGTCTCTCTGGTTTTTCCAAGTTTGATACTTCATCCTCACTTCCCGCTACCGAACTCGAGCGGCTCCTGCGGCCTGGTGTGCTCCCTCCACTTGTACTTCCTTCGTCGTCATGTTCACCCTCACGTTCCTGGTCATGATCGTGGTCGCGTCCGTATAGTGCCAATAAAGCACTAAGGACCCCATTTCCTAGACGGGGATGAGGGTGCAGCGCGTGCATGGAGGATGCAGTGTTGGCTTCAGGATCGATTCGGTCGAAATGCGTAGAAGTACCAGGATGTGAACGTCGATTAGCGAACGAGCGGAACCATGACGGAATTTTTCCCCTCATCCTGTTACGATCTCTGTCTGCATGGCACAACGTCTTGGGCTCCGGATGCGACTGATCGACGTCCGTCCACTCTGCTCCCGCATCATCTTTTAGATCTGGATGATCCAGACGACTCCCTCCGTTCTGCATCCTCTTCTCCGCATCTTTCTCGGTCCCGTCTGCATCTGTACTTACCCCATCATCCTCCCCTCGTTCGCAAACGATGTGTTTTCCAGGGTGAGGTCGATGTACCCAATTTTCTCTTCTCCTCGTATGCGCCCTAACGACACCAGCTGCCCGATGTACTGCCAGCCTCTCAGCATGTCGCTCCATAGCAGGATTGACAACAGCTGCACTGTTGCGCGTGCTGAATCCTCTCCCTAAGTCTGCATCGTTGCTACGCCGCAGGCTTCCGAGAAGGGTACTTCGACGGGTCATCCCTGTTGAGGAATCACGGTTCGAATCTGTCCCGCCCACATCGATGCCAAGTGTCAACCCAAGAGGTGTGGGGCCGACAGGCAAACCTTCCCTCTCGTTAGGGTCTATCCACACTTCACCAGGAACTTTGTGTGTGCTCTGTACCAACAAGGGCGCATCAGACTCGGGCGTATTTGCTCCTGTGTCCGTTGAGGGGGTTTCGACGTTAAGGGGTCTGCTTATATCCGTGGAGGATAAGGGTGAGAAGCGATGAGAAGGGACTGGGTTTGAAAAGGGGTTTTGATCGTGCCTGGAGTTTGAGGTTGTGAACGTGACACTGCTTTGCGGAGGTAGAGCTGGACGGGAAGGGAGACGCTGAATGAGCGAGACCGACTCTAATTGTGATCTGGATGGATCTGTCTCATGGGCTGCTCCGTCCCTTGCGCTAACGCTCCCAGATTTGTGCCGTTCCAGAGCACTTCGAAGGTTTTCGAAGGCTTCAGGCTAAGTAAAGTGGGTTGGACGCCAACAATTGGAAAAATAGCATGATGGACATACATCGAGCCCCAACTCGTCCAGAGCGTGCACGCTCAAATGGGATAATGTCTCGGGGTCGATGCTTAACCGGACATCATCTCTGCTAGCCCATTGAACACGCCTTGGGGTCCTGATTCCTCCATGGCGAGCGGTAGAGGGTTGACCGTCTCCATTCGAAGAATCCGTTTGTTGGCGAGACGGGGAACGAGATTGTGTCATGATACTGGTAGGTATGGTCAGCGAACGATGGCCTGGCATGTGGGACATCACAGTGGAAAGGGACCAGTGTCTGGATAGACAAAGTACAGCAGAAAGAAAAACGTACTCTGTATTAATTGTTGTTTGTTACTTCGTGCCCGCAGATTGTTAGAACAGATTTCAATATAAATCTCGCCAAGAGCGTCACTGGGGATAGTGTCGCGCTAGATGGCCGCCAATGTCACAGTGTTAGTATCGTGTTTAAATAGGTTGGGTATGCGAGTTGGTGAAACGGGGGTGACCGTGACGATCTGTCCGAAACTCCAACTTCTCTGCAGCTCCATTGTTCTATTCAGCAGCATCCGCGCGTGAACATGGAAACGTGCGTTGTTTTTATCTGTGCTATGAATACGCGCGATGTACTTGGCGGCATGCAAGATAGCAAGGTGTTCCGTAGCGAGAAGGGCGACTGCGCCCGGCAAAGGGAGCACCCCTGACGTCATCACACACTTTTACCGCTTCCGCCGGCATTTGCCACTCGACACCTGTTTCCATTGACGACCCCCCCGAGCCCGGGCAACTCACAAGGGCGACTCCAGCTCATCAAACTACAATGCATAACGACAAAGCCAGTTGGAGACAACGACAGATGCTTCATACGCTCGACTCCTGCTGTCGGCGGTGTACCGCGCAGGCTGGGGTTGCTCCAATGATAGATCCGGCAGAAGTTTGACTACTTATTTTCCGTTGCTCCACTCCACAGACAGACGTGTGAACGACCCTAGGGCTTTCTCATAAACATTCCATGGCCTGGAACCAAAACCGCTGAAGGCAAGTCCTTGTTCCTTCCAACCTCATTTCCGTCAACCGCCACCGAATTGGAATCTGATTCTGCCGCGGCGACTCCCAGGTATAATGAGGGACAGTGATCAACGGATTCTTTCCTCGTCACTAACTTCTAGTGACTAAGTGGTTCAACTGAACTAATGGTGATCGAACGCTCCTCTCAAGGACAGCTCCTCGTTCTGGTGTGGATGAAGCAGTATCAGAAGTGGGGGATAGCCCCCATGGGACCAGGGCTGGACGCTCATAGGTCGTGCACCGCGTAAGCTGTACTCTACCTGCGCTATCCCCTTGCACTCCGCTCTACGCCCAATGACTTAGCCCAGTCCTTTGTATCCTTTCATTCGTGCGCCACGTTTCGTCAGTCTTGGGAGGCACCTCAGTGTCACACACCGACGTACCAGATGGATTGGAACGTTCAGAAACTCCGAAGTTAGCTATCTGATACGCCCAGAGGATGTGGTGCAGCCACCACTGCTCCACCCAGGGGAAGCTCTCATGCTGGTCACCCTCACTGACATTCAGGACCTCATCGTGACAAACCCTTATCCAAAGTTGTAGGAGAGCAAGGCTGCAGCGCCCCGCGTCTTCCAAGTCACACATACCGTCCATCAGGGTAAGAGTGAGACCCGGGGGGGACAGATCGTCAAACACTTCACGCGCAGATTGAATAGCCAAGGAGCGGTCCACCCGTGTTTCGACAACCAGCACTCCAGGGCTACTCCATCTCAACCACACTTGTTTTAGTTGTGGTAACACGACTTTCGGCGCGCAGGGGTGCCCTAGGCACTCTGCACAAGATCTACAGAGGTGCACAGACGACTCGCATAATCTTTATTCACTTGCGTAGATAGGAAGACGATACTAATCTTCGGAACCTGGGAGAACGTAGCGGTTGGTTCAATACAGGTGCGCTGCTGCCGCTGCTGCCATGTGCTATTGATGTGGAACTGTGTTTTGCTCGAAGATTGTAACATAGCGGTGACTGTTCGAATTGTTAGTCTTCCAGAGTCTTGCCCACGTTCCCAAACAACAGGTCTGATCTCAACCCCCTTCTCCCACTAGAGATGATACAGTGCTGTACATCAAGCCTGGACTGTTAACGAATGAAGTGTACATCAGGAACTTGGTATGCGGTCAGCTGTATGTCCTGCACTAGCGAGGTGGTTGAGGGCCCGTGAGTTGGTGTTAGTGTGCAGCAGCATGCAATGCGTTGCATGGTCTTGTAGTGTAGCGGTCATCACTCGGGATTCTGATTATAAGATGTTCCCGAAACCCAGGTTCGAATCCTGGCAGGACCTCAAAAAATTTTTGTTCGTGGCTAACCTATTCTACCCATAACCAAGATCTACGTGTCAATACCATCATACCCACCGGAACAAATTGGAGGTACAGTACATACATAGGTGTTGAACTCACCTATATAATGCCATAAGTGTACAATGTCAGGTCGAGGCACACATGATGATGATACAAATACAGAGTGAAATCAAGGAGAGATGGGAAGCGAAAGGGAAGTGCTACCAAAGCTCAAAGGACCTAAGCTCCATAACAATTGTAAAATTACAACTGCAGAAGGCTCCACGCAGTCTGACAGCAACCAACTTGTCTAAACCATGCCGTCTGCAGACAACTTCTCATCTGATTCACTAACTTCTGCAGCATGCCTGCATATGCCCTGGTCGGCTTCTGCTCCAATTGATGAAAGTTTCCCCGTCTAATAAGGGAAATATACGAGTAAATATTTTGTTGTAAAAACAAAACGGAACATACCTCAATGCAAACGTCATCTACTCGGTCCGTGCGCACATTTCCTCTGGAGGAGATAGTCCCCCCTACGAGTGCGGGCGTGTTGCGAACACTGCCAATATCGGTGCTAATCAAGTGGTCATCACATTGTGCGCGACTCATCAGTTGAAACGTGTTTACTGTACTCTTCCCGTCTCCGCATTGAATGTGCTGAGGCCGCGAACGACTCGCGAGGATGCAATCTGCACAACAGAACCCAGAAGAATGAGTTAGGTGGCGGTATCGCTTGTCATCTGTGTGTGCTTACCGTGGACGCAACGCAGGCAGGGATATGAAAAATCACGGCCACCACGGGGTCGTAGACAACAATAATCATGAGCAGCGAGGAGATAGAATTGCATACGAAACTGGTGAGAAGCGAGATATATTTATATATACTATAGAACGATTGTGAACTCACGAGACAAGAAAATAGATGAGTCCCTCAGAAATAAGCCTGCGCGCGAGTCTACCCGAGGCGATCGATATCGGGTCAAGGGCAAAGGCCAGCCTATAGGCCAAAAGACAGAGAACGATGAAATCAAAGCTCATTGCATACAAGGACGTCGCAGCGAGAATAGTATTTTTGGTCTCCACGATTACACAACCTAAGGTCGGTGTCCATGAGGTGATCACGAGGCCGCTCTGCAATACCAGTGACCAATGCCCAAGGACGAGAAGAATCACAAGCCGCGTAATCCATTTATTGTGCCATACGGCAATGCTAGAATATCCGTCGGAAAGAGCACATGTCCCGAAGACATTGGCGCGTACGTGCGAACTGCCAAGTTGATGCAAGCTAAACCAAGAGAAGCGCTCGCAGCTAACTATCGGAAGCTTTGCGCTCAACTATGTTTTGAGAATGATAACGGCAACCAACCTCGTTGAATGTGACCAAATTATGACAATTTAGCGTCCTTTTGTGTTGTTTTACGGTGTCAATACGCCACAGACGTGAGGGCGTGCAGGACATACGTGGGAGGGTCAACTGAGACTATGCTACATAATATTTCAGCAGCATATAGGTGGTCCGTAGTCATCAAGGATATGGCTTACATTCCTATTAATGCAGCCAACATCAAATATCTTCCAGCAAAATAAAAAAACTGCTGGTGTATCAGTGGGCCGGTTTGAATTGTTCATCAAGCAAGGATGCTTACCAAGGGCCATCGAAAGGCATGTTTCCCAGCGATAACTTTCCAATCAAAGTCGAGCGAGATAACAAATTCCCAACTAAATAGTCAATGAGTGGTTTTCTTGGGTAGTCGGCAGAAAGCTCACGCGTAGAGGCCTAGAAGACAGTGTTGCAGTTTGATGAAGAACTCTATACCACAACGTCGAAAGAAGTGTAACGTGCATGAGGAGCGCGCTGACCGAATTCATCCGATGTCGGGTTTGTGACATTCCGGTCTGCCATGGGACAACAAGTTGACGAGACAGCAGTGGGGAGAAGTACGGTTAACTAACCATGGATATCGTCAGCCCTCCCTATGAATCCCGCAAAACGCCATACCTTCTCGATCCGTGACTACCGTCAAACAGACATGTAACGTGTCAAACGCAGAACCCTCCATGCTTTATCTGCCACGAAGTCTGTGTTGGAGCTACCTATATGTGATGCACCAGGACCCTGATTGGCACCCGGTGGCATTAATACATGGGCAATCTCCCCAGATTTCCCTACTCAGCGAGATGCCAATGTCAAGTTCGCTGGTCCAATGGCACGGTGACGACATGGGTGTACATATCAGGACATGTCAGACAGGGTCACTGTGGCAGTAGCGCTCAGACATTGAACAGGCCATTGCAATTCGCGGTCTCGGCCACACCTTGGCTTTGCCACTTAGATAAAACCAACTGGTATAAAAAATCGAACTTGCCCCTGCAGCCCCGCTCGGGTGGCCTTCCTCACCCTGCGCGTGAGCAATCAACACTGTAGGAATCTGCGTCAGATTGCCTTACTTGACGTCTTTGCAGTACGGTATGTTCGGCCTGGTTTGTTTCATCGTCTTTTTCATCCGCAACGACCCTCTGGGCCCGGATCAGTACGACGCCAATGATGCCAACTGCAATCTGACAAATGGGGCAACATTATTACTTGCAAAGAAGCCCGAAGGATCTCCAGTACGGCAAACCTGATGTCTGGCAGCTCCATCCTTCGCCGAATTGCGGGATTCTGCCAAATGCTGCATCAGTACTCGCTGTGAGAAAGCTGAATTACGGGCACAAAAGAGTCATACGCACAAATAGACGACGTGATCCTAAAGATATCGTACCACCAAATTTCGTCCCACACACATATGACATCAGGATGATTTTCGGAACGATGAAACAGTTGAGATGCACTTACATCGCAAGTCCAACCAGAGCGAAGGCAAGCAAGCATTTGAAAGTTCCCTGGTCGACGAACGACACTTCGACGACTTCTGCCCCCCACGTTCCCTTTGCGCCTCAGGCGGTCGTCAGGCCGAACCTATGTTCCTGGGCGCTATCCCTCGTCCTGTGCTGGAAAACGGTTTGTTGTTTGGGACTTTGCAGGGCCGGTTGGACAGCCAGACCAGTCACTTGACTGATGGAGTGTGGACGTCATTTCATTTTCCTTCGTGACCCCACCCCTCAAACCTCTTCCTGATGGTAGTACGTGTCACCTGGTTGTAGACGTCACCGACGCAGGTGGTGGATTCAACATTGCATACGACTTTCCTCGGCGCGAATATACGTTCGAGCGTGTAGCTTCGCAGAATGATGATGATCATAGATTGAACATTGACGCTCTTCGTTTATTCATCATCACAGATATTTGTTAAACTTCGTATAATCTGTACTTCTGCTCGATATAATCTCTTCCGCAGCAAGGCACTTTCTACATAGCTTCCATTTCCTTCATGTTCCTCCATATGACGTCCAGTGGCCATCTGGAGGTTACATAAGCAAATCGAGCGCGACTGACTCCCTACAACCTTTTTCAATTTCACTTCTAACCTACACCTCATCCTTTCGCACACAGGGCGAGGACGCAAGCATGAAAGTTCAGGCGATGCTACAGTCAAACTAACGAAGAAAGCACAGACATTCCGTGTCTACTTGTCTGCTAAAAACCATATTGTTAAAGCCGTCGGGTGATCAAAAGATCTTCCTTCTTCCGTACGTGGAGAACGTGGTCTAATCTCGATGTTCAGTGCACAGACTGGTGTCACGGAAGTTATCTTTTGCTCAAGTTTAATGGCATGTATCATCATTCTTTGGATATTTTGGATCGGGTATGGCCATTTGATGGCGCACTACTGGCTTTTGAACTTGTTTCCACGGTCGGCGTTGAGCATTAATTATACATGTGACTGTATCTTTGTCACTGTCATAACTGGGTCACTGATAGGAGTTTCCCGAGCGCGGTCAAGTCCACCAGCAGACATCGGCAAATCCTGAATGTCCAGTTATATGTACTGGAAATCAACGCCTCAGAGTCGAACACACCGTGATCTCCGTTACACTGTTTCAAACCCCTCCAGTTCCTTTCATGTTTAGCTGCAAATCACGGTTCCAGGTTATTATGCCGAAGACACTTGTTCTAGCCGCCTCTGCGGCTACATGAAACACCGCGATGATTTTTCCACGTTCTTTGCATATTTGGCCGCTTCAGAGCGCGAAGATATTCTACCAGTTATTGTGATTGCCGTTCGGCTGCCACATGGATTCGTTCCCTTCTTGGCTTGGTAAGTGAAAGTTTTCTGAGAGGACCACAGGATCCACGACCAAAACAATATTAGCGTCAGCCCGGATATGCACCGTGTCTCATCGCAGTTCCTGTTGAACGATCCTTCAGATTTGTAAGTAACGTCTGTGTCGGAAATGTAAACACTACAGCTTGGCCAAATATCGCCGGCATCCTTTCCCCTGCCCTGAGCCTGGTCGTCACGGCCTCAGACAAGTGTCGATTATAAAATAGTCGTCGCGCTGAAATTTGAATCATTGTGAGCCCTCTCCTTGTGTTCATCTTCTCGAAGGAACTTTGTAGGTTCTTGACGCATATAATTTTTATGGCCACACAGTTCGTATCGGGGTCACCCCAGACCTTCCTCTTACCCGATTTCCTCACCACCTGCCCATATCCCCTACGGTTGAACCCCTACCTTGATGACATACTGCATGACTCAGACAAGTGGCTTGTAGAAGTCTGCGGCTTTTCCGAGGACAGTCTGGAGAGGTCCAAGGCTGCGAAGTCTGCACTACTCAGTGCAACCTACTACCCAGACGCAGATGCCCCCCGGTTGCGCGTATGTGCTGACTGGCTCGCATTGCTTTTCAACGTGGACGACTGGTTCGATGAGTACGACTTGGGAGATGCACGAGCATTGTGGCAAACCTGCTTGGATGTCTTTCGTGACCCGAACCTTCGGACCGAAAAGCGCAGTGTCCTGATGGTTAAGTCGTAAGCCTTCCTACTCCTGTTAATGCTTAACTTTGCTGAGGGTGTCCAAGATTTTTCGACCGCTTCCGCCAGACTGCTGGTCCTGGTTGTACTGAGCGGTTTATCCATGGATTCTATTTGTTTTTCGCTGCGTCTGAAAGAGAGGTTGAACGCCGCTCCAAGGGCTATATTGCGGATCTGGAGTCATACATAGCTTACAGGCGGGACACCAGTGCATGCAAGCCCTGTTATGCAATGATTGAGTACGCTGTTGGCATAGACTTGCCTGACGAGGTCGTCTCTCACCCGGCGATCATGGCCATGGGGGAAGCTGCTAACGACATGATAAGCTGGTCCAACGTGAGCAATCTCTTGACATTATAGACGTCAGCTACATAATAGCTTGCAGGACATCTACTCCTACAACAAGGAGCAGGCTCGAGGCGATATCCACAACCTTGTCATGATTCTCATGTACGAACAAGGACTTGACCTTCAAGGCGCTGTGGACGCAGCCGGTGCTTATTGGGAAGCAGCGTTGCAGCGCTTTGAGGACAACTTCACTATCCTGCCAACATGGGGTTCGCCCGTCGATCAGAACGTGGCCATCTATGTCCAAGGCCTTCGGGACATGGTTATCGGCTCATTACACTGGTCATTTGATGCGGAACGTTATTTCGGCAAACAGGGCCAGCAAATTAAGAAAGATCGAATCGTCAGGTTGCTTCCGATGAAGTCTCTATTATAGATGTGACGTTGGAATGTGAGCCAGGAGCCATGTTCTTCCCCCGACACGTTTTGTGTACGGTCAACCTTATCGTAAAAATCGGATAGTTTAACGTATGCTATGTAATCCAACCAATCGCTTATCAGACCTACCAGAGATTTATAGATGAACTTCTCAGTCCTGTCACCTTGTTTACAAGGTCACTCCAGCCCGAAAATGAGACGCTTTTTTCGACATCCGCGCATCTGCCTGTCAATTGACTCCGCACGGCAAAACCCACCGGTCGTGACTGCGCTCCGGCATGTTCTAGTATGTCATTGTGAGGTACTAAGAAGCCGTACCATTGATTTTCTTCCGCTCCAACCAGGGGGTTATACTCTATCCCCGTGACTGTGCACAGCCACGTAGGACTTACCCTGAGCTTGTTATGTAATAAAGAACTCAAGTACTCGACTCCAATCCATCGTCGTCGCACAGGCTACAGAGGACTCCTCGGCGCTCCATTTGTCACATCATGCGTCACCACCACATGCTAATGGAACAAATTTTTCATGGGTATCGTTCACTCTAGCGCTCTCGGCGGCCTGTATGCCCGATCCTGAAACCACCTGTCCCTCCTTTTCCCCCCTCGTTTGCGGTCTTAGGAGGGCAAGGCCCTACAATATCCCTTGCATAAATGTCCCCTCGCCTCCAGTCTTGCGTCTATTCTGCTCGTTCGCTACCAGTGGTGGTACCAGTACCCTGCTCAACAGCTTATTCCAGTTTAACGCCAAACTGCGCACTGAATGCACTAACGATTTTTGCCCCAAATCTTGATAAGCAGAGCGTGACTGCTTGTTGAATAGGACTAAGTAGTGGCTGAGTCGCCAAACTTGCCCGGCTTACCACGAACCCCCCTGAATTGTTCGAGCGGTCGAAACGTTGCGTTTCATGCCATCACTAGTGGGCCAAGTGGCGTTCCAGGGACCTGCGCCACAGCATATGACGCAGCGAAATGGTGCATTAATAGCTGGGTTGACAAAACAAGAGTTATTGTTGGGGATCAAGCAGCTTACGAGAGCGAACATCGAAAATGGTATTCTGAATAACACCCGAAAGTGGAATACCGCTAGATGAGTTGGTCAATTCCTGAAACTACCGGTACGATGCCCAAATACATAATAACGTTTGGTAATTGAAATACTTTGCCCAGTATTCAAGTGCCAGGCATTGTTATCGACCAACGTACGGTAACCTCCTGGCCATAAGCACCGAAGGTCTGCAGTGGAGTAGCACCAGCCGTTCCAGGAATTGATTGGACTCCTATTCTAGATCTGACTCGACCGAAGTTCGTTGGACGACGCAATCATTTTGCTCTGGTATACATGCTAATGGTACAACGCCTCCACCCTCAGCAACCATCGCAGTTTGATATTGTGTTACCAAGTAACAACCTACCGAACCCTTCATCGCGCTAGAATATATTATTGCCTCTATCGATCACTGTGGCAGGCCGCTGATGTTCGTCGCCCGAGCGACTGAAGCTTTAATTGCTACTGCACTGCTGACCTCTGCGAGAAAGCGGGCTGTTTCGCCTTTGTCCACTCTGCCTTTTATAACGTTTAGTGGACGCCGCAATCACCAAGGCTATCCAGCCGGCAGTGGGAAATCATGGAAGGGAACGTGAGGCGCCGACACGCCTAGTCGTAGAGCGTGCAACATCAGCTTGAGACATAGGAGCGTCATTGCGAACACTTTGTTGGCCCAGTAAAAGTCCAGCCTATCTCAGGGGATATCAAAAATGTGCTCACCCGATCAAGCGGACATTGCTGTCTTGGCCACTTAAGCGATCTATGCTGCGACATTTGTGCCCACATGATGATAACCAAGTTTGGTGTGGCAACAGAAGTAGGTGGAGGTAATAAACATTGAGGCTGTAAACGGCGATGACGAGGTAATAGGAGGATTGAAAGTAGGAGTGACGTTAAAGGATTCTAACACGGACAGAGTTTCGAACATCCTGATACATTCCCCTGGATCGTCTCAATCCTGAGCGAGTCGCCCATTTCATCAAACTCACATCAAATAACGTCCATGAACAGACAAGAGTACACATGCCTGATTACCTGAAGTATTTGTGCATGTAGAAGCATCGAAGCAAGCTGAGCGCCCCTACGTGAGTATCAATACCTTGACTCTATGAATTTTTTGTCCTTTCGTTATTGGACGCTTCTGATTCCGAAGTCTTTGATACGCCCATCTCGGCAGCTAGAACGCAAACAAACGCGATCAGTGGTATGCGGAAGCCGAGGCAATAGATGACATACCGGAGATCTGTCTGATGGGTCCAGAAAACCAGTTTCGAGCGCTGATCAACCAAAATCCCACGCTGTACAGAGCGACGATGCCAACGCAGACGATAGAATAATTTAGGGTTTGAGAATCGACAGGCTGACGGGTCAAATTAGGGCGCAGGAGAATTCCGCAACATGCGGAAAACCCACGTCGATTTTCGGGTAGTGGCAAGGAAAGCACTTACATTTGCCTGAGGAAGGATGAAGGCGATGGCGATGAACGCTATCCACACAACAGCGCCAATAGCAACTGGCATTGAGAATGCACCAAGATGGAAAGGTCCACGAACGAATCGCTCCCGGTAAATTACACGCAACGCAATCGGAATGCCTGCGAATGTTGAACGGAAGGAATACAGGGCCTTGCACGTCCGCCAAACTTCATCAAGGCAAAGAGTGTCACGTACCATAAGAAATATAGAGACCGATAGTTGCGATACTAGTCGCGGCCGAGAAGGCGACCGAACTTCCGAGACTCGGAAGTGCCGAGACAGAAACTAAGGGTGCATGCCAGCCACACTACACGGAAGCTCATGACGATCTATTTGAAGGATGGACCAACGACGCATACATACCAGTGCGAACAGGATTTCCGCGCTTAGCGTCGACTCTGCGGAAGAAATTGTGTCCAGGTATACCACCATCACGAGCGAAAGCAAACATCATCCGGGAATTTGACGTGACAGAAAATGTTCTTCGCAGAAAGCGACCATCAGTGCTTTACTCCTTGGCAGCCACGAAATGTCTTACCCGCAGAAGTACATGGCTCCAATGACGATGACCATCAATACAATCGCACCCTTTTCTCCCACCGTATCCAAGAAAATTTGTGCAACGGGTTCACCAGTGGATGAGCTGAGGGTGGTCTCCAGATCTTGTATCGAAAAGAGGAGTCCGAGAATAAGGAACCACCCTAGAACCGCAGAAACGCCAAGGGCCATGATAATACCGACGGACCCAGCCATAGCAGCATTATGAGTCTCCTCTGTCATCTATGCTAGAGGTTAGAACTGCATTTGACCACGCGAGGAAACACGAATTAAGCATACATGAGCACTCGCATCATATCCTTAATATATTTTCGTTAGTTACGAACTCACGCTGAGCAGATTGTTGATTTATTCACCAGTCAAGGTGTACTGAGCCATCAGTATCCCAATTATGCACACATACGCATGGCTTGCACGGGTCCCCCATCCTTCGTTCCCATTTACCCCGGTTCCATCAATGAAAGTACGGAAGACGAAGTTGGCTGATTGGTGCTTCGGAGCCCGGGCGAGGATAGCTATCACGAGGGAAGTAGTTCCAAGGGAGTGCCACCAAACAGAGACATTGTTCAAATACTTGAGCAGATGCACGCCGAAAGTGTTTATCAGCCCTATAAATGATCGTTCATGAAAACCGAAGGGATACATACGAAGGGACTTACCCTGACTGACTAACACGGCAGCGTATATGCCAATTGTCGTCTTGGGAGTTGGGACAAAGCTTGTCCCGAACTCAGCCACGGTAGACAGGAAGTTTGCGCAAGCAAAGCTGTTCAAAAACACAACTCTCAAGCTAAACTGCAACATTCAAAAAAGTTGAACCCTCGTGACCTGATTCCCGTGGTAACCGCTACTTGGCCAAGCAGGTTAAACCAACCCGTAATCCATGACGCCAGCGGCGCACTTTCAGGGTTCGCCAACATGGCTGCCCAGTAATATGGTCCACCGCTCGTTGGGTGTGCACTACATATTTCTTGAAAAGGGTCACTTCGGGATAAATCAGTCCAGGCCATGAACACCCTCCATACCTGCCATCGCAAGTCCGACTAGCATAGTCGTACAAGCTGGGGGGGGGGGGGGGGGGAATCAGGGAACGAATATATACATAGGCAATTGCTTTCTGGGAAAACTGACAGACGATGAGCCAACCCCAAACCATTACCGCAGGACCTCCGGTGTTCTGTAGTTTATTAGTTTATTTGTGTGCCTAGAGCATCGCCGAGCGAATATTGCACCTACCAGCCCATACGAGAAAAGGGAGGGTATACCCGTAATAATACTGATTATGGAAAACGATACGCCAAAGTTCTGACAGGGTGATAATGATCACATCTCCATCGAAACCCCCCATCGTTTGGAACAATCAGTTGGCACTGTTCATGCTTACCTGCAAAAGGGAGAGCTCGCGTCTGCTCATGTATGTCACTGGAGCGCTAAGAAAACGTCTGTCTCGTGACTCACCTTAGTTCTTGCTTGTAACCCATGCGCGCAAGCTCGGCCTCATCGTCGTCATCCTTGGAGACGGGAGCGACGGCCTTCTCGTTGTTCGCAGATCTCCCAGACATATAGGTGGTAGTTTGACGGAATAAGGTAGTAGCTACGAGAGAGGGTACGGAGAGCACAAATTAGACGCTCACCCAACCTTGAACCGAGTGGGTTCCCAAGGCAGTGAGGTATATCGTTGGACGGGTCTATCTCCATCAGTCAGGGTCTGGATTTGTCAGAGCTGCGTGCCTCGTATAATCTTTCTTCCTTATCTCTACGCTCCGGTGGAGACGGCCAAAGTTGGTCGTGTGAAGCACTCCCAGCTTATCGCTGCATTCTTGACAATGCATAGCAACCGGTTACGAGGCGGTGTGTGGGAGGGCGTTGGCTGTCAAGTTACATACTTTACATACAGTAGATCACCTGCGCGCGATATCAGACCTTCAGGAGGCAGTTTATGTAACCGTTCTCGAGCCGCACAGGTACTTGAGCGAAAGTCACTGAAAACGACAATCACTAACGACATCGTCAGCGTCATATGGTCGGAAGAGGATTGTCATGTATTTTGGGTCCCAGATGTTAGAGTCAGTACAGTAGTAGTACACGATAGTACAAAGAAGAAATGCAAACAAGCTAACATGTGAAGTTTCATTCGATCACGCAAGACTTCTTGGGTATACGTAGTGAGTAGTGAGCAAGCACATCCAGAAGAAAAAAATGATAGGAGCACAACCAAACGTACACACAAATATCTGAAATTTTGGCAACGGCCTCCTCTCACATCGTGAAGACATGAATATCCTTCATATCTCCATTTAAAAACGCAGGGTACTATCAGCAGCAGTCCGAGAAACAATTATCAGCCACACCAGCTCCATTGGTGAAAGCGTATGTCACTGACCTCAAGACCCACGATTCTCTCCTCGTCCACCATAATCCCAGAATACTCCACCTCTTGCTCATGCTGCAACTCGCGATATGGGAGCGCGGTCTCGAACGGGGCAGAGAAGAACAATGGGTACTCCTCGACGGATGGCTCGGTGACAAGGCTAGCGCGCTTAGAACCGGTATTACGTTGCCGAAGTCGTTGTTGGTGCATAGCAAATCGTTGCCTGATGAAAGACCTTATCTGCAGCGGATCCGACGCAAAGACAACCGGTCCATCGTCATCCTCCCCGGTATTGTCCAATCCTTCCTCTTCAGAATGTCCAACCGTTGGCATTCGGTGAAGCTCTCCATTGGTGGCGATGCTGTTCCATAGGTCCCTACTAGGTGTAGGTGTAGGCGGAGCGCCAACTGAGATCGCATCGGCTTTCGATGCGTCCGTCGTATCGCCATCGTCCACACGGTAATACTGGTTCTGCCGCACGGTATCGTGCACATTAAAATCAAGAACGTACATCGTTGCCCTTCCATTTCGGGGGGCTGGCAGGACGACTCTGTGGCCGTGCACGTACCTGCTCCAACTGCGATCAGGGGCGTTCCGCCAAATGCCAGATGTAACGGCAAATGCAACGTTACCTTAGCCACTCGAATTGGTTCCAATGATGTACCATGAACCGCGTATTTTCCCTCCCCCATGCCTCCCACGGAACCACCAAAGGCCCATTCAATCCTTCCCCACCGGCACCAGTACCAGTCCTACTGTGGTGTTTCTTTATGTACTTCTCCAGCGTGCTGTTCTTCAAAAATACACAGAACCGCATCTGTCTCCTCACAGCGTCGGGATTCGGATTGACATACTGCACAGAAAAGACGTGTATCCTCTCTTCGTTGGCGGCGACGAATGGTCTGCCAGAAGGAGGCCGAGCCAGGAAGGGCCCCGTATGCGTGGAAAGATTGATAACCCGGATGTGCGGAAGGGTAGGGGGAAGGTGCAAAGAGGCAACATGGATTACATTGGACTTGGGCTGGGTAATGAATCTATACGTGTTGTTAGGCGCGAATGAGGGGGCGGAGGAGTGAACTGTCGGATTGATCAGGCTCAGCAGGGTCACCGTCAAACGTGAAGATGTCGATAGTGCCGTATGTCTGGACGGTGGTGACGAAGAATGCACGGTTCGAGATAAATGAGAAGTCCCATGTGTTGGGTGGGATGTGGAAAGTGGATTGGTTCTAGAAACGTAGATTGGCCTCATGCACCCAAAAAAAATCTAGACATCGAAGTAGTGCCGGAGGAAGAAAACGTACCACGACGACTTTCCCAGTTTTCCAGTTCCACAACGTAATGTGTGGTCGCTCGGGTTCGATAAAGTACAGCATACCAACGATATCGTCGACGATCTGCATGAATGCATTTGTGACAGGAAGGAGAACGGGCACGCGCAGCGCAGCCGAACGAGCGTCTGGGTGGACCGTCGTTGGTGGAAAGCGTCCGGACGTGTAATTCCACCGCACCGGGAGCGACCAACGCTGGCCTATATGTGCGAAAGATAAAATGTCAGCCTGATCATATTCCCCTGGCACTAGCAAAAAAAAAAAAACCCCCGACGGGAGAACCCCTCCCCTTCTCTCCTCCCCGGTCCCCCGACTTCCCCCGACTTCGAGACCGACAAGGGAAACGTAAAACAACAAAGGACTCACAAAGCATCGATATCGTTACCCCTAAAATATATAATCAAATCCTGCGACGGATCCACCGCAAAATCTCTCGTCGGCAACCCCACATCGTCCCTAACCAACATCTGACCCTCCGTATCCAACGCAGACGGCAACCACGCCGCGGTCAAATGTCTCGAGCTATACCTATGCCTTGCCGAATGATGAATCTTGCAGAACACACCGCCGACGAGCTCGTAGGCATGGCAAGGGCCCGGCATCGGTACGGTAATCTTGGACGTCCATTGGAGGGTTGCCCAGGATCGGCGGAGCGCGCGGAGACGGGTGAGACGTTCTCCAATGGAGAGGGAGCTCGGGGGACCGTCGATCATCCCGTCTACGGTTAGTTCGATTCGGTATTGGAGTTCTACGGATCCTTCGATGATATCGTTGAATCTGTGACATACCTAATACACCCGTACTTATTCGTCAGAATGAAAAATTACGATAGAGAAAAGAAAGGAGAAGAAGAAAAAAAAGACAAAGAAAAGGCATACGCACCGCGCAACATCTAAGTATCGTACGACCATCTGTCTGCAAGAACACAGCAGTCCACAATTCCGGGGGTAAATCGACAACTCGTTTTACAGGCCCAAGCTTGTCATTAACAAGGAGAGCCTTCCCATGCTTGCTCGACATCAATGAAGAGTGGTCAGTGGAGTCAGCAAACTGCGCTAGCACGGGTGCCAACATGACGGATGGTCACTAGCACTGGCGGGAGGATGAGGGAGTGGGAGTGTGTGCGTGTGCAGACGACAACGGACAGCTGGCGTCAATTCGGCTTCGTTCTTCTTATCCGTTTTATCGTCAATTACACATAACAAATTAGATGTCTGCCTACTACTGGAAGAAGGCCGTCTCCACCGGCAATTAGAACCTTATTTACCAAGGAAAAACACATGCACGCAACAATATTAATACAAGTAGCAACGGTAGCGAGGAAATCCGGTGGGTCTACAAGGTTTCTTATCGTTCGTTTTGTTGTATGAACTTGCACAGCGGGGAAAGGCAGTGGTCGATATACCCAATTATGCGGACTAATTAGGTGTAACGTGGCTTGACGAACTGTAGACAAGGTGACATTCCAAACAGTCCGACATGCTGAGACACGACCTCAAAGATCTGATCCATCATATCTACTATGTATGTCTAAATATGACACCCATAATGTACTGGTATACCCATCATATATGCCAAGCCCTCCTCTGCACAAGGTCACTCTGAAACGTCCTCACCCATTAGTTTAGATACCCACTCATTCGCCTGATTCACGGGCGCCTCGTACACCGCAAATGCCGCCCTCTTACCAACCACTGGCGGGGCCGAGGCCGCTGGTACTGCGGTGGCCCCACTACCCACCTCACCATCGTCCTCTCTTCCTGAAACTGGCTTACCGGTAGTGGTGTCGTGTGCATGTGCAACGACAACACCGCCGCCCGCAGACCATCCCTTTCCGCGGTCCACAAACACAGCTTCGCTCCGGTCGAGTAGCATATCCAAATCTTCGTCGCTCAACACCCCGCGCTTCCCCTCCCTCGTCACAGGGACAACCTCGATATTCTCGCTCTCGAGCTTCAAAAGTGCAGTCGCCATCTCCCCAAGCACCTCTGCCTTCGTTCGTCCAGTCTGTCCAGGCATCTTGAACTTCCCTTTTATTCCCGAATTCAAGTCAGCGCCGGGGGGTCCTGCCCCCTAACCCATAACACGTGTCACGAGAAAAACCCCCACCTTTAGCAATCACCAACGCCTCCAACTGCCGCTTCTCACTTGCACGGTGCATGATCCGCTGTTCGATGGTGTGTGCGGTCACAAGTCGGAATATCAACACGGGTTTGGTCTGTCCGATCCGGTGTGCTCGATCTTGCGCTTGGATATCCATTTGCGGGTTCTAAACGGGATGGGAGATCAAAGATGGTGGTGATGCGGCGCGAAGAAGGAAATCAAACAAATGGACAATCAGTATCCTAGTATACTCTTTTACACCAGCCGCACGTGGAGCCGGCGCAAAGATTGGGGACCTACCCAGTCCTGGTCGTAAAAGATGACGGTATCTGCGGCAGTCAAATTGATGCCCAACCCCCCTGCACGTGTACTAAGTAGGAACAGACGAGGCGCATCAGGGCGATCGCCGCCCTGCTGGAAAGTGTTCATCTGTTCCCTTCGATCCAATGGGTGAGTCTTGCCATCAATTCGACAGGTATTCCACTCTTTCAATTCCGTTGCCCAAGTCTTTTCGAGAGAGAGAGAGACAGTTTCATATCAGTGGGTGAGATCTCATGATGCGAGACGCAGCCTACCTCGATGATATCCAACATAGTCGTGAACTGACTGAATAGCAGCACCTTGTGTCCCCTCGCAAACAATTCGTCGAGCAGCCGTTCAAGGACCATCATTTTCCCGCTAGTGTCAACGAGCTCCTCTGCAGTTGCTGTTCCAGAGAGTGCTTCAGCCTCTGTGAGGCCAGCATCAAACAGTAGTGGGTGCGAGCACGCCTTTCGCAGTTGCATGACGCTGTTTTGCAGTCGCAGGTTATTGATGCCCTTGACTGTCATGTTCAATGTCAAGCCAGGTTCACCAGAATGACATGAAAAAAGAGCACGTACTACTCTCACGCAATCGATGCTGCCGACCCAGCTCTGCCAAGTCATTCTCAGCATTCTTTGGCTGCTCTACGCCTCCTTCATCCAGGTTCTCAAAATACTCGTCGTCATCGCTCCCATCAACATCATATGCCACTACCCCTGACTTCGTCTTATCCCTCAACTTGCGAGGTGCATTCATGTCGATCTCGATCTTCTTCTTATCTGCATTCTCACCGCCACGCGACAAAAGCAGATGTCTCAATGATCCCTCCACGATGGCATCATAAAGGTGCCGTTGTTCCACACTCAGCGGACAATATATCACATATTCCTTTTTAGGAGGTAAGCTCTTGCCGAGAACGTCAACCTTGAGACGGCGGAGGAGGAAGGGTTTGAGAATGCCGTGGATAGTAGAGATGAGCTGTGTTGCTTGAGATGGTGAGAAACGGGACTGGAGCGTCCCGAGATTGAACCTGCAGCAATACATCATTAGAAGCGAAATCCTGTAGGGCGGTAAAATGTGAATGAAGACACGCACCACTCTTGGAACGAATCAAGGTCGTCGAAGATATCTGGGAGTATGAAATTAAGCAGAGACCACAATTCCGAAAGATTGTTCTACCGAGTTATCTGGTGAGCCAGCGCACATGCGCGTCGCAATGAACCTACCTGTAACGGTGTTCCAGTCAAGATCATCCGTCCAGCACTGGGGTACCGCTTTATTTCCTGTATAAGCTTGCAATTTAGATTCTTGAGACGATGTCCTTCGTCCACGACAATATATCCCCAGTTATATTTCGAGAGTTGAGGCCGGTCACGAATGATCATTTCATACGTTGTCACTACCACGGGAAAGTTTCCCGGGTCTGAACAGGTAGCGAACGGGTATTTTTGTTCTTGGTATTATTCTTGGCCTTGGTATGCCGCGCGCGAGGAGCCTCTTCCTCGTCGCTTTCCTGATCATCCTCCTGGTAGTCGTCGTCGTCTTCGTCTGATTCGGCTTTGCGCTTTCGGGTAAACATGCTGCGTCTAGGTGCCGCACGAGCACTAGATTTCGTTGCTTTCCTCTTGCCTTTTCGGTTGGGCTGTGATAGTTTTTCTTTGACCATGACAGATTCAAAAGCTTGTGCGGTGTCTTCAGACCCATCATCCGGTTCGCGCATGACGGTACGACGGAGCTCGGCACGATCTGTAGGAGACCCATGATACATGCAGACCGGGATCTATGCATAAATGAGAGAGATTTCAGCTCAAGGATGATTGCACCGACCGACGGAGCGAAACGACGGAACTCTTCTATCCAGTTGTGTATCACGCTGAGCGGACATACGATCAGAAACGGTCTGAAATGACCCAATTCGCGGAGATGAGCGTTGAACGCGATGGTTTGGAGAGTCTAGGGAAACTTCTGGTCAGAAGGAACCACAAGGGACGGTCTTTCTTACTTTTCCAAGACCCATTTCGTCGGCTGTACGTTTGGTAGCACGTCATATCGAGTTGTAAAAATTAGACAATGAGAGGCCCTACCTAGAATACCGGACACGCCGTTCTTGTCGAGGGACACCATCCACTCTACGCCATCGAGTTGATAGTCTTTGAGTGTTGCACCTGTAATGAGGGAGGGCTGCAAGAACTTTGGACGAGGTGCCGAGGGGTCATTCGCGTCGGGGTTGGTAGCTTCTTCCTTTACCTCATCCGCGTCTTTGGTATTGTGTTCAGGTTCAAGATCACTGCAGCGAGGGCGTTTTCGAGGGGCACGCTGGAGCGCGCCACGTCTGCGCGTCGTCGTCGACGCGTTTGTCGACTTTGGTTTCGATGACATGGCCATGGCCGCGCGAAGAGCAGATGTGCGTTTTTCCTTGTCCATCTGTTCGCCTAGCAGTTGAGAGTAGGTGAATGATTTGTCGAGAATACGTTCGAGGCGAGCCAGACGTCCTTGAAATTCCTGGGTACAAATGCTTCAGTACGCGTGCGGGGACAAGTAATACGCGTACGTACGTCGTCGTCGTCCAGCAAGGGAACCTCAGAGAGCTGCAAAAGACGCGTGTTAGAATCTGAACTGGGTCGAGGAGCCACCACTCACCTGTCGAGACGAGACAGTCTCGATACCCGGCTCTTCGCTGGGCGGCGGCGAGGACGCAGGGGTGCTCGCCGGGACCGACGACATTGCAAACTGCCCCGGGGACGACGGCGCAGGACTTTTCGACATTGTTGTTGTCGTTGTTTTGGTTCAGACGCGCTCATTTATTTTCGCGACGCGCAATGCTGACTAATCACCGCCTGGACCCTTTGCCGTGGCCAACGCTATTAATTGTGTACACACCAGCATGGCACCGCTGCAGGACATCTTCGAGGGCAAGATAGTGAGTAGGAAGGTCTTGTGAGGGTGGTCATTTAAGGCGTTGTTCTTTAGGATTTTATCGGCCAGAAGAGGGTGGACAGCATCTCTCGGATATGGTTGGCAACGAGCACGGTAACATTCCCTTAGACGAGCGTATATTTATGGTTGATGTGTCCGACAGGTGGTATCGTTTGTGGTTGGGTTTGCTCTGCAGTCCTTGCGAGCGACGATGGGCACTTTTGCGCTGTCCACGCTACTCCTATTCGTGGTATGTAACGATATTTGGGGGGATGGCCACGCTGAGCGTCTTGCAGATGGCAGTACCCCCGTGGCCGGTGTATAATAGGCATCCTGTGGAGTGGAGGAAATAGTTTCCTGTAGCTGTGCCTGCTGATAGGCGCCGTGCTAGCTTGCTAAGGAGTAGTGTATTGGCGATAATAACGACTAGCACTGAGTAAAAACTGCCACTTGTCTGTCGTTCTTCCACTGCATGGCGGCGTTCTATCCAGCATCGCTTGTCCCGTCGCTTGGCCAGGTGCCGGAAGAGACCAGAGGCGGGTTGGTTGTGGGACATGACGAGCTGTTTGACCTGCAGTTGCCCACCCAGCCACCACAGCCTCCTCCGCGTCCTCTGCCTGCCCCCACCGTCCTGCTACAACACAGACAGAGTCGCCACCACCACCAGAGGCCCGTCTCGATGCCCCCACAGGCCTACTCGCTCCCGGCTCAGCCCCAGCCAGCCCCGGTGTCTGACCCAAAACACCGCCAGCACAGAGACTCCAGCTCCATCACCAACAAGCCCACCCGGGGATCAACAAGGGTCCTCGGCGACTACACCCTCACAAAAACACTCGGCGCTGGAAGCATGGGCAAGGTCAAGCTCGCCATACACAACATCACTGAGGAGAAGGTGTGTGCCCTGCCCCCCCTCTCTCCCTCCCCGCCCTCTCATCGCCCTCCCCAAACAGTTTGCAATAAAAATCCTCCCCCGCGTCCACCCCGCCGCCTCCATACCCAACGGCTCAAATGCAACCCCAGAGGCCATCGCAAAGCAGGCCTCCAAAGACGCCTCAAAGGAAATCAGAACAATCCGCGAGGCGGCCCTGTCCATGCTCCTCCACCACCCCTACATATGTGGCATGCGTGAGATGATCATCCATCAGCATCATTACTACATGGTATTCGAGTACGTCAACGGCGGTCAGATGCTCGACTACATCATCAGCCACGGTCGACTGCGCGAACGTGTCGCACGCAAGTTTGCCCGTCAAATCGGCAGTGCACTCGACTACCTGCATCGCAACAACGTCGTCCATCGCGGTAAGCTCCCTATCCCTCTCCCTATCCACCCACTCACAGCAAAAACCCAGATCTCAAAATCGAGAACATACTCATATCCGAAACCGGTAACATCAAGATAATCGACTTTGGCCTCTCCAACCTCTATGATCCAACCGGCCATCTCTCCACCTTCTGTGGCTCCCTCTACTTCGCAGCACCGGAACTCCTCAACGCCAAGGTCTACACCGGCCCAGAAGTCGACGTATGGAGCTTCGGCGTCGTCCTCTACGTCCTCGTCTGCGGAAAGGTCCCGTTCGACGATCAGAGCATGCCTGCTCTCCATGCAAAGATCAAGCGTGGTCTCGTCGAATACCCTGTCTGGCTCAGCGCTGGTACGTCCGCCATGCGGTATGCTGCTCTCCGCTGACCGATCGTTTCTCAGAGTGCAAGGGTCTCCTCTCACGGATGCTCGTAACAAATCCCGCCGTACGCGCGACCCTCTCGGAAGTCCTCGAACATCCATGGATGGTCCGAGGATTCGGCGGTCCCCCAGATTCCCATCTCGTCCACCGCGAGCCTCTCCGTGCCGACGAACTGGATCGCCAAGTAATCAGGGGCATGAAAGGCTTCGAATTCGGGTCAGAAGAAGACATCGAACACAGGCTCGTCGAAATCCTTGAGTCCGAGCCCTACGTTCGTGCCGTCAGTGCCTATAGTCGCAAGCGCGGTCGCAACGGCACCTCATCAAATCGTTGGGGCGACTCCTTCTCAAACTCGTCCTTGGCTGTCTCCTATGACGGATCCAACAACAACATAAATCCCAAAGGCAGTAGCGACTCCATGATGACTCCTAAGAAGTCAAAACGGTTTTCCGGGTTTGACTTCTACCGAAAGAAGTTCTTCTCCCCCGGCTCGTCGCCTCCAGTCACCCCGACCCACTCCCCACCGACCTCACAGTCCCACCTGTCCATCAACGATGGCTTTCGCGAGCCCCCAGATCCAACTCGCGGGTTCGATCCTCTTATCTCGATATACTACCTCGCCCGCGAGAAGATGGAGCGCGAGCGCGTGTACGGTCCCGGCCACTTTGCGAGCTCGCAGTTGTCCATCACCAACAACGCCCCACCTGCCAACGCTCCTTCCCCTGACGAAACTAGCGCCGCCCCATCCGCATACAACCCGAAGGCACTTTCCCTTTCATCGCGCAGGGACACGCAGCAGTTCCCGGCGCCCATGTCTGCGAAAGCCGACTACAGCATGCCTCTCCCACGTCTGCCTGCTCCGGAGACGTCACACTATTCAGGGATGTCTTATGACGCAACCTCTGCTGCGCCCGCCACACCCGCCACCCCTGCATTCCACGGTCAGCCACGGCCTCGCGATGCTGGGCTCCCTGTCCCGCCAACCATCGTCTCACCGCCAGTGGATGTCACTTCCGCTATACCGCCCACCACAGCACCCCTTCCACGTGCGCCGCCCGCATCGACCCATCGTCGCAGCCACAGCATGAGCCAGCGCCCGACAATGTTGCGCGGGCTCAGCGGCGTGTTTGGCCCCCGGGAAAGCCGTGTCGACGAGCAACCTGAAGAGATGCAAGTTCCACATACAGCTGGACCCGAGTTCGGTGTGTTCTCCACGGAGAAAGAACGCGTCGCAGGCACAGGCGGGGAAGAGGGGGAACCATCTCAACAACCAACACACGATGGGCCGTTGTCGGCTGGTGTAACCCTCGTTAAGCGCTTCGGGACGCTTCTCGGTGGTCGTGGTGGCGAACAGCACGAGAAGAGGAGCATTGGCAAGCGTACGACGATTGTGGGCGGTATACCTCTCAGAGCGGGTACTACCAATACCGACAACGATAACGCGCCGACCGCGAACGGAGCCAACAGCCAGTTTGAACGAGGAGACCTTCGACGTCAAAGCACTTATGCTCCACCTTCGATCTCCGCCAGCCAGAGCCAGCCGTTGGCAAATGCCCATGTCCATCGACGGGCGGCGACGATTCTCGATCCGCAGGGCCGTTCTATGCGCCACGAACGGCGAAGCAGTACCGGTGGTGTACTCCTACCCAGCATCGGTGCGTCCATCGGACGACATCGACGGCCATCGACTGGCCACAGTACAGTTAGTGGCCGTCCTGCTGGGGTCGGAGGGGCACAGTTCGGACGTACGGATGAGGTGGAGGAGAATTACGTGGGAGAGCAGGAAGCTGGTGATGGACGTACTGAATCAGATAGAGAACAAAACGCCAAGGACTTTAAGCCCGTGCATCTGAAGGGATTGTTTAGGTATGTGCTTTTCGTTGCATCACAGCACTCCTCTCATCATCGCATGTTCGTAGCGTTTCGACGACTACGACCAAGCCGCCATCTGTCCTCAAGACAGAGATCAAGAAGGTCCTAGATCGGATGCAAGTCCAATACCGCGAGATCAAAGGCGGCTTCGAATGCATCCACATCCCATCCATTGCTATTTCTTCCCCGCCACCCGAGTCGTCATCTACGCAGCCCCGGACCAGTCAACATCGTCGTCAGGGATCTTCTGGGTCCAACGAGACCGGTATCACAGCTCGATCACTCGTCAAGAAGGCATCCAAATTGTCGTTTGGTGTCAAATCGAAGGGGGACCGCGAGAGAGAAGGTATCAAAGAGAAGGAGAAGGAGCAACAACAACAACAACAGCAACATAGTGATCATGCTCCAAATGTATTGGAGAAAGAACTCCCTCACAGACCATCCGTTGGCACCGTTTTAAGCGTTACGCCGAGCAGCGGGTCGTCGTCATTCTTCAACGTCTCCTCTAATGCGCACACTGTCCTCGCTGCTGAAGGATCCCGCCATCATCCTAACCAGCAGCAAGAGCAGCAACAAACTTATAATACTCCCAATGCCGCCGCTCCAGTGTTCGACGAGCAGATACTCCGGCCACACTCTCCCGCCAAAACCAAGGTATTACCGCCCATACCCCGAGATTTCGCTGCGACGCCTCTACTTCAACAACAACCTCAACAGCCCGGAACTCCGACACCTTCGAAACTTACGCCGTTCCCGACGGGAGAAGTGGATCATGAGGTGTTTGAGATGATAGGGGCCAACTCGCTTTCTGTGCGGTTCGAAATCAATATTGTTAAGGTGCGTGTCTTGAAATTTTTCGCATTATTTGGCCCTTTCGAACGTTGAGCCCTTCGTTTTGTTTCGTTCTATGTTAGGTACCATGGTTACCTCTGCATGGAATACAATTCCGCAGAGTCGGTGGTGACGGCTGGCAATATCAAATGCTCGCTAGGAGAGTTCTCACCGAATTAAAGTTATGATTTGTGACCCTCGCGTGGTTCATTCACTATCCTTTTCTTTTCTCCTTTTCTTCTTCTGTCTTTTCTTTTCTCTCGATTGCTGCTGCGATGACGACCTATACGACACATTTTAGTTGATGCGTTATACATATGCACAAGTGCTCAATCTCTCTCTCTCCCTCACGACGCTTTCATCTGAGTGACATATTTTTTCTATGGTCCGGTTCTCCACCTTTTCGTTTTTGACTTCCCTCCTTCAAATTGGTTTCTTTCTTTACTTACGGATAGGCAAAACGCTGTAACTCCTTCGTGCGTACGTACGTACGTACGTCCACCTGCGGTGCACGGCTGGAAGTGTTCCCTTTCGTAACGCTGCTATAAGTAACTAGTAGGTGCTACTAAAGTAGTTAGTTACGCTTTCGCTACCTTAGTATTTACAGCTCTGTCAGAGTCAGAGTCCGTCTGCGGTCTCAAGTCGGGTTGGTCTTTTTGTTTTCTTCTTCCGGAAAGTATATGTATGTATCCATCCCGCAAAGGTTTTATATGCAGAAATACCTATACTACATTCCACTTTTTTGTTCTTGTTGCTAGAGTTGGTTGGAGAATATAACTTAACAATGGGCTCTTACCATGTCTTGGCCCGCTCGTTCGGCTCCCCACTGCAGCTAACCCTGGTGCATCCACATACAGTCATGCTACCTCGAAGTAAACCGGTAAGTATTGCTAGGCTTCGTCGTCAGCTGCGATGCGAGTATAGCCAGGAGTAATAACACCTCACATAGCTTTCCGATCTCAATTGACTTGACTTGCTCCGGATGGACGCGCAGTATAGTCGACACGATAAAAGACACGATGCCAAGATTCTGTGTACGTACCACTTACAACCTGTGAGGAAAGCGCTAAGTTAGATATTTGCAGCCAAGCTTGAAGTTGGTGAAGTCTATGAAGATGCGATGCAGTGATAACTGAACACCAGCACCCGAATATATGCAAATTAAAGTGACCCGCTCACCAACAAAAGTGGACCTGCAGACTCGGAGATACACCTGGCCCTGGGAAGACAGCAGAACACCATCCACCTCAACCGAACTTTCGCTGACTCGAGTTCCTTCGTTCCATGAACCAATCCACTAAATGTTTACTTAAATAGCGCGAGTGGACTGAAAGTGAAGTTTCGTATCATCAGGCTCTTGACGCATATCCAGCTGCTGATGGTGCCTTCATAGACACCGTAAACTACATGAGGACGGAACAGCGTGAACCTGTATTGCACATCAATATCTGCGTGACGTATGCCACGAAATGTCTGGCAGAAGATCCATGGACGGAACCCACAAAAGTTCGTTGTTGACTCGATGCGGGAGATGTTTTGAATTTCGACCGAAAATGTTCCGTAATTTGGTCCAAAGAATGCCAGATTGAAATATGCTCCAGTATATGGAGTTACCTTTGTACAAAAGTTATTTGATGTTGAGAATAATCTGTTAGTGCTGGGCATTCACTTAGTTCTGACTTTACTACTCAACGCACCTGCCTTCTCCTTCGTCGAGTCCTTTTTTCCCTTGCCGATGCAGAAGGGAATGAGGACAGCACCTCCGGGCCCATCACACCCTGGACTGGTGCAACCATTGCGTCCGCATCTTTCGCTTGCACCCTCTACACATCTTCGTATAGGTCATCTCTGAACGTACTCATCTCAACAGGCCGTTGGCGTGGAGATGGACGCAGAAAGAGTAACCTCGACAGTGGGGACGAAGAGCGTGACGGTGAGAGCAACCAGCAGGATATAATTGTTACTCGCCCTAGAGTTGAAGAGATGTAGCTTGCGCCGACCATTTGTATTGAGGACGAGGGCTCGATGGGAGATACCAAGGACGAGGGAACTGAGGAAGGGCAGGGCGATCCCAATTCTTCGTATCTCTTCGTGAGCGACAAAGTACGGCCTGGACCAAACGATTATCAGCGCACCCGGGAACAACTCTCGCTCTCACCTGCACGATTCGCGCCGTCATTTTTACCCGGGACGACGCTCGCTGTTGAGCCTTCTGCGTCGGCGAACAATTTGTTACTTCCCGCAATTTCGAAGGCAGTGTTGTTGGAGCTTCACCAGTCACCTGCCTCCACACCCATGACCTACGGACGCGAACGACGGGGTACACTTGAATTATGGTTCCCTCTGCGCAGATTCATGGATCTAAGGGCTGATTCGGACGAGCGCGCGTCCTCGTGGAAGTGGAGAAGTTTTATCGAGATTGGTGTTGCCTGATTGTAAATGCCCCTTGCGACGTGGCATGATCTTCCCAAAAATGTTTCTTACTGTCTGTATTCTCTCCAGTTATCTTATTCACTCTGCTTAGACCGGATCCACAGGACGCATCCAAATTCCTTCGATTAGTTCGGTTGACTTTTGATCTCTTTAGGCGCTTCTAATTGCGGTTTCTTTAAGTTAGTTTCTCTTTCTTTTTCCTGTGCCGTTCGCAGCTCTTACATGTGATCTCTTAGAGTCTCTAATATGTCCAGTTATATTTTTCCTCGCGATACACTCAATCATGACACCTGAGTGGTACTGATAGGAAAATGTAATAATAATGGCAGGCTGACTCAAAGTTTTCTGAATCAAAACGTGCACACCTTGTGTCGGAAAAAGCCACCACCACCAGTACACATTTGTACATGATCATCGATAGGCGCCGTCATATCGGTCAGCAGCAGTCCGCACTCCACGCACTTTCCACTCGTCCATCTTCATTGTGAACTATACACTTCCTACTCCTGCGACATACCAAAGAACTTCGACTTCTCATTATTCATGGCGTGTTTCAAGGCATTGTGTTGTTTTTGGCGGCCGCCTTCTCCGAACGACGACGCAGTTGTTCTGCAAGTTCCCGCTCCCGTTGGAGCTGCACAGCCCCCAGCCAGTACAGACATCCGCGTCCCCGCAATGACTGAAGTTCCAATCGAAGCCTCCGACTCCTCCTCAGTCAATACTGGGGGTGTGCGTGCTGCCACGGCGGTCGAAAATACCCGCCCACATTCTCCTGCAGGCCCTAGCCCAAGCAACGTGGGCATTCCCGCTCCCGCCCCTGCTCAAGGTGGTCGCTCGCATTCTTTATGGTGTCCTTTAGTTTACTTAGTTGCTTGACCAGGTTCTCTGCCAAGCGTTCCGGGTGCCCTTGCTCCTGTACTGACCGAGGCGCAACCCACGGGTCCACGTTCTCCGGAAGAAAGTGTGGACACTCCCGTTCCTGTACACACTGAAGAAGTACCCACCGGTAAGTGTTGTACTTGCGACGAGGGGGACAAGTCTAAGACAGTAATGATCAGTGTCAGCCTCCGCACGCTCTGGGTTGCGCTTAGATCCTGCGAAAGCTAGAAAGTACATCAATCGCATCGATCGCTTTCGCATTCTCGTCATGGGCAGAGCCAATGCAGGTAAAACAACAATTCTGCAGAGGGTTTGTAATACTACGGATAAACCAGAAATTTTTAATGGAAAAGGAGAGAAGGTGTGAATGTTTCATGGTATTTGTTTGAGATTAACAACGTGTCGGGTTGTCTTTAGGTGGATGCTACTGTGGTGCAGGGTTTAACAACGGTGAGGTGACTTCATGAATATTCTGCAGCTTTTGTTGAATGGTTGAATGTGTCCAGCGTGGCTACCACAACATCGAGGATGAGCTAGTCTTTAAGAGTAATCCGCGCTTTGTATTCCATGACTCGTGTGGATTTGAGGCTGGAAGAAGAGAGCAGTTTGACGTGATCAAGAAATTTGTGATGGATCGTGCCAAGACTACCAAACTTGACAAGAGAATCCATGCCATATGGTAGGAGCACCGTGTCTGACACCGTAATCAAAGTGACATGGTTTCTGTGATTGTTTTAGGTATTGTATTCCTTTGAGTGACAGGCACAGGATGGTCATGGCTGCAGAAGAGAAGTTTTTTGGAGAGTGTGATACAGGGCATGGTGTGTATATTGACCATACTCTCTTTGATGATTTTAAATATCAGCATTTTTGTCCCAGTTCCTGTAATTGTATTGTTAACAAAAACAGATACCTTGGCCTTGCATGCTTTTTTGGAGCTCAGTGAAAAGGGTATGAGTGACGATGATGCAATGAAAGGGGTTGCAGAGGTGGAAAGCAGGAATCTGAATGAGTATCTTGTAATGGTCAGGGGTTGGTTGGATAAGTTACAGTTTCCACCCCATGACTATCTGTCACTCACTGGTGAGTATTCTAACCATCATCCCAGAATGGCACAGTTTGATAGAAAGTGACTGCAGGGATGAACAAAGAGGATGCTGAGTGTACACCCCTACTAACATGCACAGCAAATGCTTTAAGTGAGGAAGGACTGCAGCAGCTCCTCATATCATCACAGCAGTCAAACCTGGAACTGTGTATGGAGTTTGCAATAACATGGTAAGTGAGAAAGCAGAAGGATAAAAATGTACTGATATGTGCAAGGTCATTGAAGAAGTACATGACTGGTGCTATTGACAAGATTATACCAGCAGTCCTTTCATATAAGCTTTCATTGTGGTTTCCTTATGTAAGAAAATAGTGAGTGGTATGGATGAGATGCTGATTTGATAACAGTGTGTGTGTGAAATTATAAAAAATCTGACTTAGTGGTTACTAATATGGCTGTGGCTTGGGGTTCATAGGATGTGAGTGGAGTGATGGCAGGTGGTGGAAGCATTCTGACCATGTTTACACCCACCCTTTTGGACTTGCATTCATAGAGTGTGAGTGGAGTGATGGCAGGTGGTGGAAGCATTCTGACCATGTTTACACCCGCCCTTTTGGACTTGCATTCATAGGGAGTGAGTGGAGTGATGGCAGGAGGTGGAAGCATTCTGACCATGTGCACACCCACCCTTTTGGACTTGCATTCATAGCATGTGAGTGGAGTGATGGCAGGTGGTGGAAGCATTCTGACCATGTTTACACCCACCCTTTTGGACTTGCATTCATAGGGAGTGAGTGGAGTGATGGCAGGAGGTGGAAGCATTCTGACCATGTTCACTCCCACCCTTTTGGACTTGCATTCATAGTATGTGAGTGGAGTGATGGCAGGTGGTGGAAGCATTCTGACCATGTTTACACCCACCCTTTTGGACTTGCATTCATAGTTTGTGAGTGGAGTGATGGCAGGTGGTGGAAGCATTCTGACCATGTTTACACCCACCCTTTTGGACTTGCATTCATAGTTTGTGAGTGGAGTGATGGCAGGTGGTAGAAGCATTCTGACCATGATCACTCCCACCCTTTTGGACTTGCATTCATAGAGTGTGAGTGGAGTGATGGCAGCTGGTGGAAGCATTCTGACCATGATTACTGCCACTATGATGTTGGGTCTTTAGGATGTGAGCACAGTTGTAGCAGGTTTTCCTAGATGTCTGCTCACCATTTTTCTCTCTAAACTGATGTGTTTTTGGTCATAGGATGTGAGTTTCACTCAAGGTCATTGAACAGGCTGCCGATATTATATAGATAGTGAGTTCCATTGATGTGTCTACACCACATTCATATTTTACAATCTTTCAGGATGTAGGTGCACATTTTCATGGAGGTTCAATTTGACCATTATCTCTATTTGCATTTATCAGCATGTTAGTCATCATCATTCAGAATTATTTCCCATACTAACATACCTTGTGTAGAAGGTGTGCATTTTTTTGAATTCATATGATAATTGCTGATTGTGGTTGTAGTTGGTTTGTGGCCCTGTTCCTCATTGACATTACCTGATATAGTCCTATGACACATTGTTCAGATGGTCAGTTTTGTCTCCCTTATTCTGCTGTGGAAGGATCACTTCATTTGACAATATCATAGCCTATCATTTCCACTTCTTTCTTATTGTATGAACAAATACCTATCTTGGCCAAGTCACCACAGCATTCAATACTATTTGTTGCAGAACATGGCATTGGTAATTGATATCCTATCATGATTTCACACCTATAACCAACAATTGCAGGTGTCATTCTTGTGTTGGAATATTTATACTTCTTGTTGCAAGCCAAAAAACTGAATAGTGATTTGGAGACAGACTTTCAGTTGGCTGTCACAACATATCAGACATCCAGTGTCCAAGCTACTGTTTCCAAACTCATCAGAGCAGCATTTGAGCAACATGGTGCTGATGTGGAGGCTTTATCTCCCATCTTTCTGGGTATTGCAAAGGAGCATAAGATGTGTATGGTACTATTTCTTCAACACCAATCAACCTCTTTCTTACCTGTACTTGGACCAGCAAAGATGCAGTAGGAGTGGTTATATTTCAAGTGGTTACTGAGCCTACTGTGAGTCCCTCCACTTCCCATTAGTGTGGCATACTGTATGAAGAATGAAGATATTATTTTCAGCCCACCAATGCTTGTGTCATTGTATATGCTTCAATGTGCAGGGAACCTCCAAAACTTGTAGTTGGCTGTCCCCTTGTACCATATGCCATTGACTTTGGTTCTGTATAAATTGAATCAAACATATATCCTATGCCTTGTCACTCAGCTACCCAGAGTTTGACCTTACTTATGTTCCATGCCATTCTGTTTTGTGTTTATGACCCATGTCCCAGTGCAATCCATCCCCTACACGAGTGACCCAGTTGATAAAAAATTTCCCACTTAACCAGCCCTTTGCTGAGCCTACCATTTGCTTTGCATTATGACAACTGCTGTATCACTTAAAGGCCCTACCTCCTAGTACATTAGCAAACCACACAGCATACACAAGGCATGTCAGCTAATAGGTCTTTAGTGGGGATTTCCATCTTTGTGTCTAAGACTTGGTTCACAATCCACTTGGTCACTGCAGCTTCATCAAAGCTGCTTTGGTAATGGAATTAAGGTGCAGAATTTGTAGAGGGCTTAAGTTTCCAGAGATCTGGAAGGTTAGGAGTGACTGGAGTTTTTCCAGCTGCTGGGGGTTCCAAAGAAGAGGCAGGGTTAGCTGGAGCAGAATTACTGACTGGGATAGAGGGAGCTGGATGATGCAGGGACTGCTACTGTAGGTCTTTGATGATGAGCTGGGATTTCTATGCTGGTGAAATGAGCCATCTTCTTTTTTTTGATAGCACTCTCCAACTCTTCTACCTGCACATAAGCTCTTGCTAAGGTACATTGATCCTCTTTGTTGGCACTCATCTCTAGATCTTTGTCAGCTAGATAGGAGGAAGGGTGTAAGTCAACTTGGTATTCTGAGGCTTCCTCATTGCTGAAGAACATTGTGCTGATGAGATGGGGAGGAGTATTGTGCCTGCAGGATGAGGTTGACTGCTGGCTGGGCTGCTGAACTGAGATGGGGTTTGCTGAGGCAATGATCAAGTTGTGCATGGTGAGGAAGTTGTTGATCTTTTCTTTAAAATTCTGACCCACAGCTGTCCTAGGAATGTCAGAGCTGTCTGGCATGAAAAATCTTCCCCCAATCAGGGAGCATTTCCCAGCTTGTACATATTTGTGACACAGCATGCACTCTGCAGTCTTGTGGCCATTTGTTCCCCACAGAAGAAACACTGGATTGAAAGAATGGTGGAATTGGTCTTCTTGTCCTTGCTGAGGAAGCAGGGCAGAGACTGGTTGTTGAGCAACATGAACATACTCTCATTTCAAGATAGTGGGAACAGTCAGTGAGGAAGTTGGAGTGGAATTCTGGGGAAACAGTGCCAATGAGTCTGGCTGAGGGAGGTTTCATTTGGCTCCACTGAGGAGGTAGTTGGCATGTTTGTAGACTGTATCGAATTCCCATGGTTTGTCAATGTCATGATCTAGGTCAGAGAGTTGCAATCACATGAGCAAGGAATTCCAGAACCTTGGGGGAAACCCCTCAAGGAATTTCTTGTTAATGCAGTCCTCAGGGAGTTTCTTCTTCTTCTGGATGAGGCTGAGGATGTGTTGGAATTCTCAGATGTATTTCCCAAGATCTTCCAGTGACTCCATAGGCTTCTGAACCTGATGGTAGAGTAGAGTTTTGAGGTTGCCTTTGGTATAGTGACAATCTTTCACTGAGGCACCTGGATAGTAGTTCAGGAGTTCTTTGGAGAATGCATCCCAGTCATTGAAGCCATTGGTTTCAGCATCTAAGGTGGACCAAAATTCTGCCTCATTGTGGTCAGTGTAACAAATGACCCAGTGGATCTTATCTTTTCCAGAAATGAGACCAGCATCAAGACAGAGTTGTTCAACATCTTCAAGGTAATGGGTGATATCTTCAGTATGCCTGGAAAAATTTGGGGCTTTGTTGGAACTGCTGAGTGGCATATCTTTTGCTCCAGACATTATGCAAAGTGGTACAGGGATCTGGATTGGAATTTGGGGAATGGGAGGTGCAAAATTTGAGAGAGATGAGGCAGGGGTATTCTGTATGGGTATTTGCATGGAAAGGGTGATAGCAGGGTTTACAATTAAGGAGTAGAAAGGAAGGAGTAGCTGTTCAGCAGCTAGTTCTGAATCACTGGATGGCAAGGATGAAGAACAAGTTAGTTCTGATAGAGGCAAAAGTTCTTGATGCTTGGCAGGGGGAGCAAAGGGTTCATCAAAGTCAAAGCCTCCAGGAAATGCTGGGAAAAATGCTGGGACTCTGGACTCTGAAAGATCTCATCTAAACCAAGATCTGAGTCTGATGAGTGTGGCTCTGAAATATCTCTGGGATCTGCTACTGGGATTAAGATTTCTGATGAAGAAATAGATAGTCTGCAGAAGGGCTCTAGGAGCTCTTCAAGTTCAGTTCTTTGATGAGTGGGTCATAAGGATCTCCTTTCCAGATCTACAGACCCCTCACAGTGGGCTCCAAACCATTGTGAGACATGACTTCTGGGAATCATGTGATTAGAGGTAGGCTGTAGGCAAAACTCCCTAGGGTTGTCCCAAGGGGTGCTGAGTGGAAGGAGAGGTCAAGGGACACACTGGTAGGGATAGGTATATGAGAAAGGAATGCAGAATTTAATTCTGAGGGCTTGTTGACATGCAAGTGATGGCAAGTTGGGTATGAGGGATTTCCAAGGGATGGTTATGGGACAAGAAGAGTATATCTGAGACAAAGGAGGCATGGAGAACACTGGAGACACTGTAGATGCTGTAGACTCGATAGACATTTTTAGACTCTGGGGACTCTTGAACTTGCAACACACACACAAATAGTGATTTCAAAAGTGGGTGGTATTTTTCTGATACTATGGTGGAATTTTATAGTACATGGGACATAGGTATGAGTCAGAGTAAAGTGGAGTGGAAAAACTAAAAGACTGGAAAATAAAGGAAAGGATGACAGCCATCAGTGAAGTACAGATGCATGTGAAATAGTCTAGAACATGGTAAATGAGAGTAACAGGAACAAGGGCAAGGGGGGTATCTTCCAACAGAATGAGGCTATGTGTACAGGCAGAGAGTGGGGGGTGGCAGGACAGCAGCAGTGCAGAAGGTAAAAGCATGCAGGTTTGAGGAGTTGGATTGTGGAATTTGGGGCAACAGGGGAAACCAGAGTTTTTTAGCAATGAACTGGCATGGATGACCAGCAATGTGGCTGGGTGGAGCCTATTGATGACTCTGGGTGAATGCAGACTTCTTCAGATCAGCTTATTGATGACTAAAGAAACTCTGAAGCTGAAAGGGGGTAGGATGCAACACATGGCAGCAAGTGGAAAGAATTCCAAAGGCACAGAGAGATAGGGGCTTTTCATAGAGGCAGCAGAATTTACTGACAGTATCCTGTTTCAGCCTCAGGGAGTATACAGCTCCCTACACTGGTATAGTAGAATTGTATGACAGCTTCCTTGAGGGCAAGGTGAGTGAAATTCCTGGTTTTTCCCTGATAAACCAATCCATTAGTAGTGCAGATAATGAACTGCACAAATGTACATTCTCATCAAAACTGTCTCACAAGAAAAGTGAGTTGTCAAGGAGCTTTGTAGAAGTGGTCTCTATCCATTGTACATGAACCTGTGGTGCAACATCAGAAGGAGGGATAAGGTTGAACACAGATGGTGTGGTTGCCAGCATAACTAACTTCAATTCCAAACACCAGGTAGATATACAGTGGCTCAAAAAAGTGTCCCAATGTTGGGTGATTTTGGAAGAATTTAAGATATATGAGAGAATCAGTAGGAATCAGTTCAAACTCATGCAAGACCAAAAGTAGCACTAACTACTGCCTTGGCCACAAGGGCTTGTTCATGTAATTTGGTTGCATGGCACTGAGATATAACCATTTTAAAATGACATGTCATTGGGACACTTTTTTGAGCATGATGTTGTCAGTCATTATTTTAGTAAATAACATAAGGATTTGACAGCTTCTGAAGGATCTTTTGCTTCAATCTTGCCTGATTACATAATGTACATAATCCTGAGCCATAAAAATGGCTTAGTGACCACTCAGCTAACCCTACTCCACTGTGAAATGCATTTTTGTCTCTGCTTGAGCAAATATCCATCTTCTTTCTGAATTGGGCTTTTTGGCTCATCAAATATCCTCTAAAATTGGTCTGGGAAGCTCTACTGTGGCAAGAGTCATCAAAGAGTTCCAGCTAGATAAGGAAAATCTCAAAATGGGACATCCTTACCAGCCTTCTTCTACTAGCAGAAGGAGAATAGTCTCTAGTGTGACCTCCAGGAGAATTGAAAATGCCATCCAGGCCACCCATATAATAAGAGTGGCCCTCTCCTCTCCTGTCTCTGCCCAATGTCATGACCATGCATTTATCCTAAGTCCTCACTCACTCTGCATCCTTCTCTGCCAGTCATTCACTCATTCTGCACCAACTCCACCCATCCTCTGGTAGTTATGAACCTTCTCCACTCTGACTGCTGTCAGACTTGTACTGGTTTACTGTTGGACCATGCAGACCATTCTCTGAGCAGTCATGTGACCTCCCTTTGGACTTCTCCTTGACAGCATGGTCCAGCACTTGGACTGTTTCCTTTTTGGGTTGTTCTATGTTACCCATTGTATGTCCTCTGTCTTCCCTTCATTCATCATCTAGGAAGTTTTTACTTGAAAATTTATGAGTCTCTGTATGTCAGTTCTGGTTCCAGTTACTGTACCTCTGTAGCAGTATAAAAGCATGTACCATACTCTGTTGTTCCTCAGTATGAATATTGACTTAGTTCCTACCCCCTCTCTCTCCATCTTCTGTCTGTCAGAGTTACCTCTGAAATACAAGGGCTGAGATTGTGCAAGGGGATAGCACATGAGCTAAACCCAACACCCTCACTCCACTCCACCTCTGTCTTGACAGACTTCATCCCTGCTGACACTCCACCAGTCAGAGTTCCAATCTTCTGTGCCAGACTTGCTTTCAAACATCTTCCCAGACTTTGTCTAGTGTCAGAATTGGTGAGAGTAGGCCCAAACTTGACACCCAAACTGTTTGCAGTGTGCTCAATTCTACATCCCTGAAGGCTGTAGTCAAGCAGGAAAAGCCACTCCTGTCTGGCAAGCACAAGCAACAGGGACTTTCCTTTGCTCTTAAGCACCAAACCTGGACTGGGGACTGGACTAGGGTCATCTAGTCAGTTCAACCCAAGATCAATAGTATTGGGTCAGAAGGAAGGAAATATGTGTGGAAAATGGTAGCACAGCCTTTGCAGGATAATTCTCCTGCTTGACTACAGCTGTCAGGGATGCAGAATTGAGCACACTGAAAACTGTTTGGGCAGAGACAGGAGAGGAAAGGGCCACTCTTATTATATGGGTGGCCTGGATGGCATTTTCAATTCTCCTGGAGGTCACACTAGAGACTATTCTCCTTCTGCTAGTAGAAGAAGGCTGGTAAGGATGTCCCATTTTGAGATTTTCCTTATCTAGCTGGAACTCTTTGATGACTCTTGCCACAGTAGAGCTTCCCAGACCAATTTTAGAGGATATTTGATGAGCCAAAAAGCCCAATTCAGAAAGAAGATGGATATTTGCTCAAGCAGAGACAAAAATGCATTTCACAGTGGAGTAGGGTTAGCTGAGTGGTCACTAAGCCATTTTTATGGCTCAGGATTATGTACATTATGTAATCAGGCAAGATTGAAGCAAAAGATCCTTCAGAAGCTGTCAAATCCTTATGTTATTTACTAAAATAATGACTGACAACATCATGCTCAAAAAAGTGTCCCAATGACATGTCATTTTAAAATGGTTATATCTCAGTGCCATGCAACCAAATTACATGAACAAGCCCTTGTGGCCAAGGCAACAGTTAGTGCTACTTTTGGTCCTGTAGGAGTTTGAACTGATTCCTACTGATTCTCTCATATATCTTAAATTCTTCCAAAATCACCCAACATTGGGACACTTTTTTGAGCCACTGTATTACCAAAGAGCTACCAGCAGTATGTCAGTAGCTGTAACTGAAAGATGGGACTACTTATGAGGGATGCCATATCTTGCTTGTGGTCAGGCCAGTAACCTATAAAGTTAGGATAATGAGACATGTATCAAGTGAAAATATTGTTACTCACCATCTTCAAAGTGCACACCATGTTGATTCCACTCAATGACAACAATGATGAGCACCTCTGTTATGGAGAGGTTCAGGTCATGAGATTTTGATGGGAATGGGTTAGAAAGTGCATGTGCAGCCCTGCATTCTTGCTTAGCATCTTCAAGACAGCCCTTCCATACTGCCTTGTAAAATCTCAGTTGTGGGGGCAATGGGCCCTCATCCTTAGCATTCTTGGAGTTACAAGGGGCTCTGGTATGCTGAGATACTTTGTTGACCAAGTCATGCACAAGGGTCAGAAGCTCACAATCAGGAAAAGAAGGGTAGCCATTAGTGCAATGGTGGCATTCAAGAACATTGATGACAGTGCCATGTTGGGAACCCTAAAATAACAATCTGAATAAGTAAAGCTAGCAGGAATGGCCTTTTTGTACCTCTGGCTGAGCCTTGTCCTTGGATTGTAAGCTTTGCAGAGCCAAATAATCATCCTTGTTGTGTGAGTACTGAAACTCATGGTCAGGGGGTAAGGAATTGTGGCGAATAGGATTGTTTGTTGTCATTTCTTGGGAGAGGCCTAACAAAGAACATTGAGCCAATACCATAATAACCTCTGATGCATGCCAGGATGAGTTGATTGCCTAAGATTCATTGCACCCCATCCAAATGCATTGTCTTCATCTTTGTCAGACTCATTGCCAGAGACCTCACTAGCCTCTGCATCTGATGGGTTATTACTCAAGGACTCCAACTCCTCTTTTGAGGAACCCTCTGATGACAGCTTCTCTGAACTCTTGTGGCAAATATCAGCAGTTGCCAAAGTTTGTCTCAATGAGAGTGAGCTATCAAGGGAGGGATTGATACAAGAGTCAGGGATGGTAGCAGGTGGCTGGTGGGGAATAAACTGAGACTGGTAGTTGGGATGGGGTGTTGGCAGGCAAGATGTATTACTGGGAACTTGGTCTCCCTGAATTGCAGTGATATAAGGATTATTGAGCACTTGAAGGTCAGGTTCCATCCCAGGAGGCATGATGTGACCTGACTGTTGAGCTGGCCCACTGAAACCAAAGCAATGGGAGTCTGTGAGGTGCTGATGGAAGACAGGAGTTGCTACTGCTGTTGAAGACTGAGGGACAGGATTCTGAAACAAACATTGTATATCAGTATGAAAAGGCACTGACCAGAGGCATATAAGCTGGGCTAGGACCATTCACAATGTGAGGTGCATAGGGTGGTGGGGTGACATTGGGCTTTGCAAGTGGTTAGCTTGATATTAGCAAATAACTAGAACTGACCTTTGGTTTTGCATTCTGGCCAGCACTGTGGCCCCCACCATTTCCCCACTGAGTGGGCAGAGATGCAAGAGGATTTACAATGGAATTATTGGGGAGATCTGTTGACTTTCACAGCCATGTAGCTTGGCCTTTGAGGGCAGTACCAATCCACTCCAATTGCTTGGCCCTTCCACCTGAACCCACCCCTGCCCTTCCACTACAACAGAGTCCTGCTGTGGCAAACAGACTGAGACTCTTTGAGATCAACAGGTGGGCTTCCTAGACACTTGTTTTTTGCAGGTCAAGTGCTTCCATTGGCCTCTGATTGTCACTGGACTTTTTTGCTATCCTTTTTTTTCCAGCAGGATTGTTCCAGATTGGGTGGACATCTGAAGGTACAAGGAGTTAAGCAGAGAACAGTAAAAGACAGAAGCCTGGGGACCATGACAAAATGACATCTTGTGAATCCATATAAATGTTGACAGGTTCATTGTGAGATGTAAAAGGAAACAACATGCAGAGACAGTTACCTGCAGCAAATGAATTAAAACTTTGTATGCAACATACAGAACATGAACTAGACATAAAATTCATGCTAAGACTACATGCCTTTGAAGTGTTTATTGGGTATAGGCACTTCAGGTAACCATTTTTTGTAAGCATTTAGACTGAATAGTTTCTCCAAACCATCCAGCCTAATAACCTCCCAGACCAAGGTCTGCCCAGGGACATCTGGTCATGTCCCAGGGCTATGCAGATTTTTAGGCCCTGGGACAGATGGGATTTCCCACATAGCCATCCATTCAAATGCAATTATTTGGGATGTCCCAAGACTGCCTTGGGTTACTGGGGTCCCTACTCCTGAAAGTGCAGCTTATATTAGCATTGAAATAGCTGCAGAAATCATAGCCCCCTTGCTCCTCTGACAGATTTAATCCACAAAGTATCCTTTGACCCATACATCCCCTCCCATCCCACCATGCATAGTAGCATACAATAGTACTTTTCATGTACATCTTTGCAATGTGATTCTGCTGTATTGGGACATCTCACTAGTTGCCAGGGAGATGACCCACCTGGGCCTCCACATTTGCCTTAAAAATTGCAATAATAAATTCAATCAATTTGTGTCTATACCTCATGCAATTTGTACTGTATGAAGGAAGAAGTGAATGGTTTTTGAACACTTGTGTGACAAGCCAATATCTCAAAGTCCCCCACATAGAACATGGGGTTGGCCACCTTTGCAACACCATCTGCAGAGGGCAGAATGTCCCAGATGAGCCTCTGAGGTTGTCATGGGGCATTGTGCTGGTCTGCAAAGGTAACTTGGGAGGATGTGCCATCATAGCCCTCTGAGGCTGGGATGGGACATCCCACTGACTTTCATAAGGGGACTTGGGATGTCCCACCCTCCCCTTTGCCAAGCAGTGGGATGTCCCACAACAGCCTCTAAGGCTACATTGGGACATCCCACTGTTCCCTCTGCCAAGCAGTGGGATGCCCCACAACAGCCTCTAAGGCTATGTTGGGATGTCCCACCCTCCCCTTTACCAAGCAGTGGGATGTCCCACAACAGCCTCCAAGCCTACATTGGGACATCCCACCCTCCCCACTGCCAACCAGTGGGATGTCCCCCAACAGCCTCTAAGCCTACATTGGGACATCCCACCCTCCCCTTTGCCAACCAGTGGGATTTCCCACAACAGCCTCTAAGGCTATATTGGGACATCCAACCCTCCCCTCTGGCAACCAGAGGGATGTCCCAACACAGCCTCTAAGGTGTTGAAGTAGTAATCTGCACTAATCCTACAAGCACCATAGAGAATCCAATGCAAGGTAACTCCATGGTCAGAGCAGCTGCTTGACACTGAGAGGGTCCTGGCTCAATGCCAGCTCTGGTCACATTTTCATCAGGTTATGAGCTGCAGCTGGAACCCATGCATGCTCAGTACAATGGGTCATGCAGCATCCTTAGTAAGTCCAGATCATGTGAGTTACATGGACACAAGGTGGCTGATAGTAAGGCCTCCTGGAAACACAGCAGTAAATCCTGATCCATTACATGACACAAGGTCAAAAGGCAATCAGACCATTTGCATGACCCTAGGGGGTGTGCACTGTTTTTACACTCCAAAAGTGGCCAGATGAAGGGACCACATTGGAGATGGTGCATTCTGTGCATTAACTTCATGGAGATATGTTCCCACAGTGCTAGTCTAAGCCCCCAAGCTACTGACACTAGTACCCAGACCATATGGCTCAGTGGTTGCAGCACCTGGTAAACACCTAGGAGGTCACTGGTTCAATCTTAGGACTGGTCACATTTTCCTCATAAGGCTACTTTGGGACATCCCTCCCCCCCTCTGGCAAGCAGTGGGATGTCCCACAATTGCCTCTAAGGCTACATTGGGACATCCCTCCCCCCCTCTGGCAAGCAGTGGGATGTCCCATGACAGCCTCTAAGGCTACATTGGGACATCCCTGCCCCCCCTCTGGCAAGCAGTGGGATGTCCCACAACAGCCTCTATGGCTACATTGGGACATTCCTTCCCCCCCTCTGGCAACCAGGGGGATGTCCCAAAATAGCCTCTAAGGCTACATTGGGATATCCCTCTCCCCCTCTGGCAACCAGTGGGATGTCCCACAACAGCCTCTGAGGCTACATTGGGGCATCCCACCCTCCCCTTTGCCAATCAGTGGGATGTCCCACAACAGCTGATACACCTACATTGGGACATCCCTCCCCACCATCTGGCCAGCAGTGGGATGTCCCACCCCCCTGTCTGGCCAGATGTCCCACACCACTCTCCACATAACACAAGGCCAAAATGCTATCAGACCATTTGCATGATCATAGGAGGCATGCACCCTTGTTGCACTCCAAAAATTTCCAGATTGAAGGACCATGTTGGAAATGGTGTATTCTGTGCATTGCATGCCACATAGTTTTGTTCCCACATCACTGGTCCATGCCCCATGCTACTGATGCTATCACCTAGACAATATACACAGCTGAGCAGTCAGAGCACCTTGTTAACACCTAAGAGGTTGCTTCAATCCCAGCTCTGGTCACATTTCCATCATAAGGCTACATTGGGACATCCCACCCCCCCCCCCCTCCAGCAGCCAGTGGGATGTCCCACAACAGCCTCTCAGGCTATGTTGGGACATCCCATCCCCCTTCCATAAACCAGTGGGATGTCCCACAACAGCCTTTCAGGTTATGTTGGGACATCCCATCCCCCTTCCATAAACCAGTGGGATGTCCCACAACAGCCTTTCAGGTTATGTTGGGACATCCCAACCCCCTTTCCTGAAACCAGTGGGATGTCCCACAACAACCTTTCAGGCTATGTTGGAACATTCCATCCCCCCTTCCAGAAACCAGTGGGATGTCCCACAGCAGCCTCTCAGGCTATGTTGGGACATCCCATCTCCCCCTCTGGACACCAGTGAGATGTTATACAAATGCCACAGAGGCAAATGTTGGACATCCTACCCTGTATTTCTGACATCCACATTGTCCTCTGCCCACAATTGGGATATATATTGTCACATTGTAACAGGCTCAATCAATGGCACCAATCAGTTCAAGTCAGATCACCATGATTCTTGGAGATTCAGAATCAGGGCAATGAGACACAGGTCTGCCTTGCAGGTGTCCATTTCACATATAAGCAAGATTGTGACCCCATTATTGCATAATTCTTCACACAAGATTCATATCCTTTGAGCCCTGTGTAGGGTGTGAGGATCCTCTCCAAATTTGGAAGGCAGGATCACATGGCCAAGAACTTTAAGTGAGTGTGAGAATGGAGTTGATATCTTTGGAAATGGTGGAGATACCACAAAAACCAGAATGCCATACATGGGCACTAAAAACTCTTACTGCATGCTTAACTCACTTCCTCTTTTCTCTTTAGCACTGATGACTCATTCTTGTGTGAAGGATGACTGCTAACATCCAGCAGTCTTTCTACACATGAGGGCTCTACTCTTCATATGCATTCATGGCATGGCACACAACTTGTCAATGAGTTATGCAGTCAGCTGTAACCATGGGTACAACACCTTTGGTGTGTAACACACACACATGCTGACTTCAATGAAAATTCCACAGGCCACCAGCAAGGAGGATGAGCTGGCTGATGACATTGACAATGATGAGGGCGATGGTGAACCAGGTCCATCTGTGAAGGGACCTCATGCAGCTGGGGACAACAAGTCCTGCAAGACATGTGCCCAGGCAAACCTCACATGCATTTGGGAGCCAGAGGCATCCTGCAAATGGTGCAGGAAGGTGAAATGAAGTGCTTGTGCTCTCGAGGCATAGGGAGAAAGGTGAGTACTGCACAGGTGAAATTCCACAAGGGAACAAGTTGACACCACCTTCAGTGAAAGAACTCTGGTACCATTGGGGAGGCAGGGCCATCCCACAAATGAGTCAAATCATTTATGACCTCGAAGCCAGCCCCAGCAGAATCTGCAACTGAACCTGTCAAGAAGCTTACTCTGAAAATTCCAGCTTGAAAATGGCAGCCTGATCCGACCCCCACATGCTCACCCTTACCAGATCCAGCCCCTTCACTTTGCAATCCTTCACCAACACCCCATCTCTTTTTCTGCAGAGCCACTCCAATGCCTGGACCTTCACCCAAGCCCTCACCAGTCCCTGTCGATGATCCTCATGCGTCACTTCTGATCAATGAACTGCAAGTTGAGATTGAACCATTTTTTGTGACTGCAACCAGTTTACTGGACAAACCTGGAGATGTTGAAGTGACAGCCCAGAGTGACACTCCATCAGCCACAGAAATTCTGGAGGTCAAATACCCACATGAGTGGTCAACAGTGAACATTGTTGAGTGTCTGCAAGTGCTCAAGGTGAGGGCTGAGGATGAGGAATTCAAGCTGGAGCAGGTCTACTGGCTGCTGGAGATGTTGGCAAGGTGGGTAACACATCAGATCGAGACTGTGTGGGCTAGATGGGAGGAGCTGTGAAGGTTGAAGGACAATCTCCAGGACCTGTAAATAGCATACTAGAGTCTGTGGAATTTTTTTTTGTACTCATATGCTCCAAATTTGTAAGAGGTTTTCATGCATCAGTATTAGTACTACAGTAAGGGAAGGAAAAGTAAGACTTCTGAAGGAAGAAGTGTTGTGGAATTTTTTTTTTTTTTTGACTCTTTCATGTGAGTGGTGCAGAATTTATACAAGAGATGAAACAGGTGTTGATAAAAGAAAGAACAGGGAAAGAAAAGAAAGGAGGTAGAGAGAAGGACAGGCTACTCATCTGACTCATCCAAAGGGATGCCAGCAAGCATAGGGTCTGGGAACACATCATCTTCAAGATGATCCAGGTCTTGTGAGGAAGTGCCAGTCAGCTGGGCAACTTCAATACAAGCGTTATTCCACAGGAAATAGGGGTATAGGTGAAATGCAGCAAAGTGGAATTTTGAGATAGTGCCATCTAATTCCACAAGTGTGTACGAGCCACCTTTAGTGTGTCTGACAACGATCATAGGCCCTAGGTAGCACAGTTTAGTTTTCTGATCAAGTTCCAGTTCAATACAGGAATTCTGCATGAGGACAGGTGACCCTGGTTCAAAGTTAAAGTCTTTGATAGAACATGCAAAACAGTCGACGAAATCCTTGGCTGATGCAAAGTGGGATTTTAGGACCAGATCATGGATGCAAGCGAGGTCCTCCAGGCATTTCTGGAGTTGGCAAGCATGGTGAGCAATGAGGTCTGTGGTTGAGTAAAATTCTGCCTTGAAAAGGGCTAAAAACATTGCTTTGACCAGATTGAAAGGGAGTCTGGGTTCAACACCATGAGCCATATAGAATGGAGAAAACCTGGTTGCCTTGTGGAATGTAACCCTCTCTGCCCAAAATACTGCAGGGGCTACTTCTGACCACCTCAATGCTTCCCCACTACAACTTTTTACCATTGCCTCTCTTACATCAAAATGCTGTCATTTGACAACTCCATTAGCCTGTGAGTTATAAGGAGAAATGCATATGTGACAAATTCCAAAGGTCCCAGAGAGCCAGTCGAGAGCAAGAATGTATGGTCCCCCATTATCTGTGACAATCTCTGCAACAGCACCCCAACAGCACAGGATCTGCTCAAAGATGAATTTTCTGATGGTCTTGCCAGTTTCTGCACAAAGCATAGCCCACTCTGGATAACTAGTGAGTGAACAGCATGCTTGGGTGATGTAGTGAAATCCGTTCAACTTTGGCATTAAGAATGTGTCTGTATATGCTTTAAAGAATAGGGGGGGGATGGCGATGACTGGCAGAATATGTATGTGACGCAAATGTCATATTTGGCACTCATGACACAACTCAATGTACCAGCAGACATCCTGCTCTAGCATAGGCCACTGGAAACAAGTCAGCAAACACATGCAGGTTGAGTAGATACCCTTGTGTCCTAGCTCATCATGAGCCTGACAAAGGATCCCGAGTCATTTGTGAGGGGTGACTACTAGTTGGTGACATCCTTGAGGGTCTTTTCTCCACAGCTCTCCTCCTTTGATGAAATACTGAGTGGCAAGATGCACCAGGCTTTCTGACTCCCCTTCCTCCAATCCCTCTGGTGTCTTCTTTGTCTCCAAAAATTCCTTCACCACTTTCAATCTCTCCTCTCTCTGGATCACTTTCTCCAAGTGTGGAATTTCTGTCTTGTAGACACTTGGTGAGGTTTGTTCAGAGGAATAGATGCCTAGACTTGGTGACAAGACTGAAGGTGAGTCTGACAAGGTACTTGGAATTTCTGAAGGGTAAGGCTGGGACTTGAATCAGGCTTCCCTACAGTTCAAGAGCTCGACAGCAAAGGCTCCATACTCATCCATCCAGTCCTTGTAGTCCTCTTCCCCATCCTCATCTTCTTTTGCTTTTGGTCTCCTTGAAAGACCATCCAGCACCACATGCTTGTATGCAGGGACATGTATGAACTTGAAGTCAAATAAAAGAATTCCTGCAATCCAGCAGTTGATGGTAGCATTGGGCTGTGAGTCAGGATTGTTAATCATCCCCTTTATATATCACATGTCAACCTCAACAACTAAATTCCACATGCCAGAAATGTGAAGCCTGACATCATGTAAAGTGCAGAAAAGACCAAAGAACTCCAGTTTAGCTTGACTGTAATGGCATTCATGGTCGTTGAGAGTTATTGAGCTGAACCTTGCAGGGTAGCATTTTTCATCTTCCCCCTCCTGCATGAGGAGGTATCCTACAGCGATATTCGAAGTGTCAACTGCTAGAATGACCTTCCTTTCAGAATTGTAGTTGATAGTATGTAGCATGGGAGATGAGACAATAGCCTGGCATAGATATTCCATGGCTTCTCTGTGTTTGTCATGGAATTTGAAGGGGATGTCTTTCTTGGTCAGCTCAATGAGGGGACATGTGTATTTAGCAAAGTTTTTGATAAAGATCCTGCAATACAAGCAAAGACCTAAAAATCCATGCACTTCAGTAATGTTTGTGCAGTAGGGCCAGTCTTTAATCTTTTGGACTTTAGCTTTGTCCAGAATTCTCCCCTCAAATGACACCTTATGCCCAACCACTATGATAGACAGTGCAGTGATGATGCATTTCTTCGCTGAGATGGTAGCTCCTGTGTGACATAGACAGTGTAAGACATGGTTGATGTTCTGTAGGTGCTCCCAGATGAAGCATCTGATCCTGGCATTTTGTGGGATTGTCTGGTAGGAACCATCAGAATTTTGGTAACAGGATTTTGGACCTTTGATTGGGCAATCATCAATGAAATGGATGGTTACTTTGGGGATTTTGTCCTTCAATATCCAACAGACATCTCTGTGGAAAATCTGGATGGCATTCATGTAGCCCATAGGTAACTTAGTGAGTCATAGAGTACTGATAGGAGTTTGGAAGGTAGTGAGGTCACAGTAATCATCATGTATGGTGCAATGATTGTATCTGACCATAAGATCCAAAATTCCATAGACAGAATGGCAAGTGAAGGCTTCAGCAATTGAATCGACAAAGGGGGGAATGGCTGAGTCCTGGATAGAAATGGCATTTAGAGGTTGTAAGTCATGGACAAGGTGCAGAGATTTCCCATCCTTCTTGACTACACAGAACCAATTTGAGCAATAGGACAAGGTAGACGGTTCATAAACTCCTGTGGAAATCTTTTCTTTGATGATGTTAACGACTTCATGGAGAGAAGCAGGGGGAATGGGAATATTTCGCTTGACCCAGGGTTTGTGGGCTAGCATAGGTATCTTCAGGGATGGGAACATGTCCTCTCGAAAGGTCCCTCTTTCCAAAGCATCCCAAGTGAAGGCAGCCTCATGTGTCTTGACCAGCCATTGTACTAGGTCTAATTCTGTAGGCCAAAGGAACCTTGCCAGGTCCAGATCAAGCTTGTCAGCTCTTTCCTGAGTAAACCTGGATCCTGGCATGAATGGTGGGGGATGAGTAGGTAAAACAGGCAGATCTGTGAGTGGGTCTTTGGCCTCCTGATGCTCTACCTGGAATTCTGCTGGCATTGACATCAGTGCCAGCCTCACCTTCCTTGCTACAGGATTGTACTTTAAGATATGATAAATGGGATCAAGCTGATAAGCAGAGCATAAGGCAGAGATTGTCAGTGGAGAAATGGTAGTAGCAGTCAAAAATAAGAAAGAGTCAGTTGGAGAGATGGAACTAGTATCAAAGGGATCGACAGGGAGCATACTGTTGCTTTGTAAATCATAGATAAATGCTGCAGTGGAATTTTTGAAAGTGTCTGTGGGCAAAAGGGTAGTAGTCTTCAAGGGTAATAAAGGAGGATCAGAAATGTAGAGAGGACACACAGAGAAAAGATTATTGTGGCCTCCTCACAATCCAAATGAGTCATCAACCAACACTAAAAACCCTGCTCAGGCTGTTTCATATGGTGACACATTTGTTTTCATGTGAAGAAGTCTTCTTTGTCTTTGGAATTTATGAAATGTGGAAGGGGATGCAGTCTGTTGTGAAGTCGTGTTGGGATTAAAACTTGTTTCCCAGAATTAGGGTTGCAGATTTCTAGAGACTGTTCTCCATCAGGGAAATCATGGAGGACACTGGAGAGTAGGCAGAAGAAGGGTTGACCAAGCAGTAAGTTGAAAGGCATGCAGTCAATGACTTGGATTTCTAGATGGGCCTTGATGTTTCCTATGTGCAAGGTGGCATTCTCTATGACCCCAAGGGTGCTTTCTTTGGATTGGTTAGCAGCCTCCAGAGTCATAGTCATGTCAGTACAGAGGGGGGCCTCTAAGGCTTCCCACAACTCCTGTTGCAAGGCCACTACCTGACATCCACTGTCCAGGATACATTCGACATGAAGTTTGTCCATTAGGATGCCATCAACAGCATGTAATGGCACAGTAGTGAGGCCTACACACTTCCCTTCTGTGTCTCTGACCCAATGCTGTTCATAGGACACCCAGGTAGCAGAGGCAGAAGCTTCTGACACTGTTTCTAAACTCCCAATGGTTATCTTCTTCATTGTGGCTAGCTCTCTAACCTGCTTGCAAATCTCTGGGCTGACAGCTAAGAGATCTTTGGTGGAAATTTCCATCTTTGCATCTAAGACTTGGTCTATGAGTCATTTGGTAGCTGCTGCTTCATCAAAACTGCTTTGATAACAAAATTGGGGTGCAGAATTTGTCACAGGCTTGGATTTCCAGAGATCTGTGGGACTAGAGACAACTGGAGTTTTAGTAATGGCTGGGATCTCTGTAGAAGGGATGGAATTGGTTGGTGTGGAATTAACCACTGTCCTGGGGGCAGTTGATGCATTAGCATGCACTGGACTTGTCACAAGGTTTCACAGACAGTGGGCCAGAATATCTACACTGTCAAAATGAGTGACCTTCTTCTTCTTGGTATTATTTTTCAATTCTTCTACTTGCACATAAGCTCTCGCCAGGGTGCACTGGTCTTCTTCATTGGCATTACTCTCTAGTTCTTCATCGATTAGGTAGGAGGAGGGATGTAAGTCTACCTGAAATGCCATGGATTCTTCATTAGTGAAGAACATTGTGCTGATGAGATGAGGTGGGGTATCATGTCCTCAAGACGAGCTCAATGACTGGCTAGGACATTGTATGGAGATGAGGTTTGCTGAGGCGATGATAGAATTGCACATGGCAAGGAAGTTGTCAATCTTTTCTTTAAAGTTCTGGCCAGTGGCTGTCCTAGGAATGTCAGAACCATCAGGCATAAATATTCTTCCCCCTATCAGGGTGCATTTCCTGGCTTGTATGTATTCACGACACAGTGCACACTCTGCTGTGCAGTGACCATCGGTGCTTCTGCAGAAGAAACACTGTAGATCGAAGGAACAATGGAATTGGCCTTCTTGACCTTGTTGAGGAGGCAGGGCAGAAGCAGGTTGCTGGGTGACTTGTATGTACTCACATTTTAAGATAGTGGGAACAGTTGACAAAGAAGGGGATGTGGAGCTCTGGGGAAACAAAGCCAAAGAATCAGGCTGAGGGAGATTTCTTTTTGCTCTGCTGAGCAGGTAGTTAGCATGCTTGTAGACCAGATCAAACTCCCAAGGCTCATCGATGTCATGATCTAGGTCCAAAAGTTGCAATCATGTGAGCAAGGAATTGCAGAACCTTGGGGGAAACCCCTCAAGGAATTTCTCATTGATGTAGTCATCAGGAAGTTTCTTCTTCTTCTGGATGAGGCCAAGGATGTGTCGAAATTCCTGGATGCATTTACCAAGATCTTCCAGTGATCCCATAGTTTTCTGAACTTGATGGTAGAGTAAGGTTTTGAGGTCAGCTTTGGTATAGCAATGATCTTTCACCAAGGCACCTGGATAGTAGTTCAGAAGTTCTTTGGAAAATATGTCCCAGTCATTGAAGCCATCAGTTGCAGTGTCTAAGGTGGACCAAAATTCTGCCTTGTTGTGATTGGCATAACGGATGACCCAGTGGATTTTATCTTTTCCAGTGTCAAGGCCAGCTTTGATGCAGAGTTGTTCAATGTCTTCAAGGTAGCGAGTGATGTCTTCAGTATGGCCAGAAAACTTTGGGGCTTTGTTAGAGCCCCTGAGTGGCATGTCTCTAGCTCCAGACATTATGTGAACAGATGTGGAATTTATGAGTGGGGAAACTGAGGTATTCTGAGTGGGAACTTGGGTGGGGGAAATGATAGTGGGAATTAAAGTGAGCAATTGCAAAGGGATAAGAAGTTGTTCAGCAGTGAGTTTGGAATTACCAGATAACAAGGACAAAGAAGAGGTTAGTTCTGAGAGAGGCAAAAGTTCTTGACACTCTGCTGGAGGATCAAAGGGTTTGTCAAAGTTGAAACCTCCTGGAAACACTGAGTAAAATGCTGGGGACTCTGGCCTCTGAAGGATCTCATCTAAACTGAGATCTGAGTCTGACAAGTGTGGCTCTGAAATATCTCTGGGATCAGCTACCAGGATTAAGATTTCTGATGAAGAAATAGATAGTCTGCAGAAGGGCTCTAGGAGCTCTTCGAGTTTGGATCTTCAACAAGTGGGTCATAAGGATCTCCTTTCTGGATCTACAGACCCCTCACAGTGGGCTCCAAAACAATGTGGGACACTACCTCTGGGTAGCATGCAATTAGGGGGGGGAAGCTGCAGGGTAATCCCTAGGCTTGACCCAAGGGGTGCTGAGTAGGAAGGAGATGTAGAATATGATGATAGAGTCGATCAAGGAGTTGAATGTGGGGCACAGAATTTAATTCCACAGAGATGTAGGTGAATTGGGTACAAGTAGACTTGTTTATGAAATTCCAAGTGACAACCTTGGTATGAAGAAGTATTTCTGAGACTTGTGAGACATGGAGGCAAGACACAGAAATGCAGAAGACACAGTAGATGCAGAGTACACAGCAGACACTTTGAACACCTAGACATGCAAATGACTTGGATAGTGACACCAAAAGATGGGTGGTCTATTTCTGACATCATGGTGGAATTATATAGTACAAGGGAAGTAGGTATGAGTCAGAGTAAGGTGGGGCAGAAAAACTAAAAGACCAGAAAATAAAGGAATGGACATCAGATGTCAGTGAAATACAGATGCACATGAAATAGTCCAGTGGGTAGTAGATGAGAGTAAGAATGGGACAACAGTAAGGGGTATCTTCCAACAGAACAAGAGTATGCATACCAGTGGGAGGTGGAGCTGAGTGGCACAGGAGGGCAGAGCATAGTGTACTGGCACAAAGTCCAGCTTGTGGAATTTAGGGCGACAGGGGAAACCAGAGTTTTTTTTTTTTAGAGGTAAGTGGCATGGATGACTGGTGATGTGGCTGAGTGGTGGCATGGCTGTTGAATTCTGGGTGACTCTGCACAAATGCAGAATTTCCAGATCAGCATTTTGATGACTGAGTGACATGCTGAAGGTCAGTAGAAACTCCAAAGGTGACAGGGGTTGGGAGGAAACACAAGGACATGAGCAGGAAAAATTCCGAAATTGGTTTGTCATAGAGGCCTGTGGAATTTAGTGACAGATTTCTGTTCCAGCCTCAGGGAATATACAGCTCCCTACACCACCCTGGAATTGAATTATGATACCCATGATAAGGAATTGCTTGCTATTTTTGAAGCATTCTGGACCTGGCACCATTACCTTGAGGGCTTGGCCTCACCAGTTGACATTGTCACCAACCACAAGAATCTCAAGTACTTCTCTACCTCCAAAGTACTCACCTGCCACCAAGCTTGATGGTTGGAATTCCTCTCTCAGTTCAATATGATCATTAGATTCAGACCCGGTAAGCTTGGGGCTAAGCCTGATGCCCTAACTAGACAATGGGACATCTACCCCAAAGAGGGGGATAGCAGCTATGCCCAAGTGAACCTGCAAAACCTGAGACTGATCTTCACCCAGGAGCAACTCGTGGTCTCCCTTTGTGCCACTTACCTTGAGTACCTGGTCTTACAGGCAGTTGTGTTAATGGATATAGAAAAGCTCCATAATGATATCCTGACCACACTACTGGATGACCCAATCTCACAAATCTGCCTGTCTGACATGTCTGATCCCCAGTGGTCAGTAGATGACACCAGTTTCCTTCAGCTTGATGGAAGGATCTACATGCCAGACTCAAATGATCTCCAGCTTAGGATCTTGCAGCTTAAGCATGGCCACCCCCTGTCTGGCCACTTTGGCCAAAACTGCACTTTAGAACTCTTCCAGCATGAGTACACCTGGCCTGGCCTCAGGACCTTTGTCAAGGACTATGTCCAGTCCTGCATGGCCTGTGCTTGGGCTAAGGTTCCCCACCATTGGCCTTATGGCCTTCTCAAACAACTTCTGGTGCCAGAGAAGCCATGGAATTCCATCTTGATGGACTTCATTGAGCAACTCCTGGCCTCATCCAGCTTCACGGCCATCCTCATAGTAGTTGACCAGCTTTCCAAGCAGGCCATCTTCATCCCCACCCACAACACCATCACAGCCCCAGAACTCACCAAACTATTCCTACTCCATGTCTTTTCAAAACATGGAGTGCCAGCCCATGTAACCTCAGACTGAGGCTTGGAGTTCATGTCTCACTTCTTCTGGTCACTTGGTAAGGCCTTGGATATGCACCTACACTTCACCTCAGGCTACCACCCTGAAGGCAATGGCCAGACCAAAAGGACCAACCAGACACTGGAACAGTACCTCCAAGTCTACTGTAACTACCAACAGGACAACTGGGCTGACCTACTACCTTTGGCCAAGTTTGCTTACAATAATGCCCCTAGTGCTACTACCAGTGTCTCACCATTCTTTGCTAATAAGGGCTACCACCCTAACATCTTGGTATACCCAGAGCACGATCTCACCTCTGCTCAGGCTTGTGATTATGCAGTTGACCTGGATTCACTGCACCAGTACCTTCATGAGGAGATGACCCTCACATAACAGTGCTATCAAGGACCAGCCAATGCTAAACACATGCTGGCCCCAGACTTCAAGGTCAGAGACCTAGTATATGCCAAAGCCAAATATTTCCAGTCAACCTGGCCTTCCAAGAAACTCTCAGAAAAGAACCTTGGGCCATATCTGGTCATAGCTCAGGCCAGTACCCACTCATTCACCCTGTGCCTGCTGGACTCAATGCGTGCAGTACACCTGGTCTTCCATGTTTCCCAACTCAAGCCAGCCTTCCCTAATACCATTCCAAACCAGACTCAACCACCACCCCCACCAGTTGAAGTTGATGGTGAACTAGAATTTGAGGTAGCCAAAATCCTCAACTCCAAGGTTGACTGGCATCACTAGTTTTGGTTGCAGTACCTAGTCTGGTGGACTGGCTATGAAGGGACTGATGAAGGAACCACTTGGGTACTAGCTACAGAGCTGGACAATGCTTCTGAACTCATACAAGAGTTCCACTCCTGCTACCCTGGTAAACCTGGCCCATTCCAATGAGGACCAGCCTCAACCAGCCTCAGTTCTCTGTTCTGTTCTCTCCTGGTATCTAGTTTCCTTTATCCTCTATCAGTATATAGTTTTCCTTACCTGATGGCATCATCTGGTACCTGGGTCCAGTCAACATTGACCCAGCCTTTGTCATCATTGTCAGTCACAGTGATCAGCCTCAATTCAGACATGATAAATAGGATGAGAAAGAAAGATGCAAAGGGCTTAGTGGGCCACAAGTATCACTTTTTCAAACTCAGCCAGTGTTCAAACTCAGCCTACCACTCTCACAGGGGTCTCATGGGTTTGACCCCTAAGAGGGGGATACTGTCATAGTCATGTCTCAACCCCAGCTGGACTTGGCCTCACACTCACTCAGTCCAGCCTCAGCCTCACCAATTGCTTATCCCCAGATGTCCTAGTGCAGTGAACACTACTTTGCAGTGCATGTCATTTCAGTTAAGCCCTGCCTGGTCTTGTCCCTGGTCCACCCTGTCCTGGTCTCCATTGTCTTTGTCATACATTACTAATACTTGTCTTACCAATCATCTTAGCAATCCTTGTGAGACTGGCATTACTGGTCTCTGTACTATAGCTACTTCTAGTATATAAACTCTTAGATACTTGGCCTGTATTCCTCAGTCTGAAATCAAATAAGCTTTATCTGTAATCCTCAGCCTCAGACTCAGACTGTGACCCATGCAAGGGAATAGCACTGTAATCTCAGTCACTAAGTCCAACCAGTCCATCCCTCTGTATCCTTGTCTTTCCTCCTGATCCTGACCCCTCAGCCTTGTGCCTGCTTCAGTCTCCAGTCTGGCCTCAACCTGGACAACCTGAACTTGACACACTTATACCTGTCATGGTTGACAGAACAAAAATAATAAATTTGAAGCCCCCAAGTTAGAGAGAGAGAGAGAGAGAGAGCTGAAGTAACAATGAATGTCAACATGATCCATTCCCTTTGCCCTGCCTAGTGCTGAATAGCAGGCACATTTTTGACACTTTCTAGGCCAGCTTGAGGCTAGTCTCCCCCTTAATCAATTGCACTCTTCATTTACAGGTTGATCAACTTGCATGACTCAGTTGCATTCACTCCCTACCATCCTCCTACTGCTAGAGTGACTTCCCTTGGGTTGAACTCACCCCCTCAGATCACTTATCCCTAGGCTGGAGCCCACACCCTCTTACAAGGTAGCAGATACCTGCTCCCCAATCTGATGCTGGGTCTTTGATGGAACATCTGCATTCATTATAACCCAATCAATAGATGTCTCAGTCTGTTTCATGTCTGGTGATGTCACACCAGTAACTCTGTATCTTGCTCCATTGGATTCTGAGTGTAAAGTAGTTCTCAGGCATAACTGGCTCACCCAATACAATCCATTGATTGACTGGGTCAGTATTACTTTCTGGACTCATACACAAGGAATGCCAACCCCATCAACACCCCCTGTAAGCCCAGTCTCCACTGGTCTCTGACTCCCTGGATTGTGCTCCCCTGAAAGCCCCTCACATCTCATTAATCAATGCAGCTGCTTTCATATGTGCCTGCAAGCTCAAAGGGTCCACCCAGTTCCAACCTCCCCTCCACCCCTTGGACTCAGCTCAAGCCCAATTGGCCTCAGCCTCAACTCCCCCAGCCTTACCCAATGTCCTGGAGGAGTACAATGACTTCACTGATGTTTTCAACAAGGCCCTCCCATCTCACTAGGAGTATGACCTGAAGATAGAGCTTGAAGAAGGAACAACCCTGCCCCTTGGCACCATCTACTTGCTGTCCCCAGTCAAGTTTCAGGCTCTCTGGACTTTCATTGATGAAAATCCCACCACTGGATTCATTCATCTGACCTCTTCCCCCTATGCTGTGCCAGTCCTCTTTGTCAAAAAGCAGGACAGCTCCCTCCAGCTTTGTGTGGATTTCCAGGGCTTAAACAAAATAACTAAGAAGGACCACTATCCACTACTGCTTATCTCCAACCTCTTGGTCCCACCAAGCCACACCAAGATCTACACTAAAATTGATCTCTGGCATGCCTACCACCTCATTTGGATTGCCCTGGGCAATGAGTGGAGGACTGTGTTTCAGACTTTGTATGGGTCCTACAAGTGGTTGGTTATGCCCTTTGGCCTCACCAATGCCCTGGCCACTTTCCAGTGCTTTGTCAACACTGTCTTTGCAAATGTTATACATATGTGTGATTGTCTACCTTGATGACATTTTAATCTACTCTGGAGATAAGGAGTCTCACAAGCAGCATGTCCAAGAGGTACTCTGCTGGCTTCAGCTTCACAGCCTTTATGTGAAGCTGGAGAATGTGAGTTCCACTCAGACTTGGTGGAGTATCTTGGCTTCCACCTCTCCCCTGCTGGCCTCACAATGTCAAAGGAAAAAGTTCAAACCATTTGTGACTGGCCAAAGCCTTGCAAGGTTAAAAACATGCAGTCCTTCCTCAGCTTTGCTAATTTCTACCACCAGTTTATTTTCAACTACTTGGACATTGTCATACCACTGACATGGCTTACCCACAAGGGTGCTCCTTGAAACTTTTCCAAGGAATGCTGTTGGTCATTCAACAACCTCAAGGCCACCTTCATGACCATGCCAGTCCTAACCCACTTCATCCCCAGGGTACCCATCACTGTCCAGATTGATGCATCAGACTATGCCATTGCCAGCATCCTCTCTATTACCTGCAGCAATGGCCAGATACATCTGGCCACTTTCTATTCCCAGACCTTGACTGCCCTGGAGTTGAACCATGATACTCATAGTAAGGAATTGCTTGCCATCTTTGAAGCATTCCAGACTTGGCACCACTACCTTGAGGGCTTTGTCTCACCAGTCAACATTGTCACTGATCACAAAAATCTGGAGTACTCTTCTACCTCCAAGGTACTCACTTGCCACCAAGCTCATGGGTCTGAATTCCTCTTACAATTCAATATATCATCAGGTTCAGGCCCAGTAAGCTCAGGGCTAAGCCCAATGCCCTAACTAGATGATGGGACATCTACCCCAAAGAGTGGGATAGTAGCTATGCCTGAGTGAACCTGCAAAACCTGAGACTGATCTTCACCCAGGAGCAGCTAGTGGTCTCCCTTCATGCCACTCACCTTGAGTACCCAGTCTTATGCACAGTTGCCCTAATGGATGTTGAGAGGCTACACAAAGATATCCTAACCACACTGCTGGACAACCCAGTCTCACAAATCCACCTGTCCAACATGTCTGATCCCTGGTGGTCAGTAGATGACACCAGTTTCCTTCAGATTGATGGAAGGATCTACATGCTGGACTTGAAGGATCTCCACCTTAGGGTCTTGTGGCATAAGCACCACTACCCCCTGTCCAGCCACTTCAGCCAAAACCACACATTAGAACTCTGTAAATGTAAAAGCCACATTGTCAAGTCAGACTTTCCTTGCCTGCACCATCCACATGGACTTGAGTCAGCTGAACAAGGGGTTCTACTAGTTCAGGTCATGAGGGAGCCCTGGCATCCTGACCTTGAAATTGTGTTTGAATTTGAATCAGTTGTTGAATGATGGACATGGCAGTGACTTGTATGGAGAACTTACCTTTGGAGGGATGCTTGAAGCCAAAGTCACTGATCACTTGTTACAGCTCTAGTCCAAGTGACAAGATCTTCATTGGAAGATGCCTCAGTTACTGGAGTGCCTTGTTCATGGCCAAGAGATAAAGGCTGGGAGGCTGGTAAGGGAGTTGGTAGCAGTGTGTGCAGGTCATTAGAACATGGGGGTGGTGTGGATGGAGAGTTCAGAGAAGAGCCCAAGCTGACTACACTGACCTTCTGCAAGAATCTCAGGCTACTGCTGCATCATACAATTTGTATGATTCAGTGTGCTTAGTGATCTGGTTCTTCATCTTTCCAAAGCTTCATCTGGGTGTGCCAATTTTTGTAGGATTTGTAATTGTCAGTGATCATGATGTGATTGTGCTGTCCAGGGCTTGGACTCCATCAGGGGACTTTGAAAATAGCACTGCAGTGGTTATATAAGCAGGAGACTTGCACATGTGCATGCAAGCTCCTGCAAGCTCTAATGCCTACCCCAAAAATGTTTTTCCCAGGCAGCATCACTTGTACCCTAACTGTTTATTCTCACATGGGATGGAGGTCATGATCTTCATTAAGTTGGATGCACATGCCATTAGGTTGGACAAGTTACTGGTGTTGTACAACTGCCCCTCCATCAGTACTGATTCAGGCCTTGCACAGGAAGGATGGTAGAAATGAGACAATTACCAGAAAATCTTTCTTCTTATCATATTGAAGTATCAAGCATCATGTGGCTTTCAAAGCCTGTGAAAAGCAGATACTTGTTACCATGGATATTTTCAGTTATGGCACTACTGGTGCTCATCTGAACATCAAAACTTGGTGTCTGTACCTATGCAAGATATCACTTGGGATCAAAAATATGGTAAAACTACTGCACTGCTCTGTTATTATGTCATTAAGTGATCAACTGCTGCAGGATGTTTGAGTCTGACATAGAGTGCTATGCCCATGATCACTTACCATCTATGAGGGCATTGGGCAGTGATTGTGTTATAAAGTCTGCTATGACATGGCTTGATGGTATGTATCTCTGCAAAGTCTATCTCTCATGTGATCCATAAATGAACTATTTTCATGACCATGCATTTATCCCAAGCCTTTGCTCACTCTGCATCCTCCTCCACCAGTCAATCACTTGTTCTGCACCAACTCCACCTGTCCTCTGTCAGTTATGAACTTTCTCCACTCCAACTGCTGTTGGACTTGTGTTGGTCTACCACCAGACTGAGCAGACTGTCCTCTGAGTGGTCATGTGACCTCCCTTCAGACTTCTCCTTGACAGCACACAGTCAGGTACTCTGCAGTGCATGCACCATATGGTCCAGCACCTGGACTGTTTCCTTTTTGGGATGCTCTATGTTACCCATTCATATGTCCTCCATCTTCTCTTCATTTGTCATCTAGGAAGTTTTACTTGGAAATTATGAGTCTCTGTATGTCAGTTCTGATTCTGATTACTGTACCTCTGTAGTGAGTATAGAAGCATTTACCATACTCCATTGTTCTTCAGTATGAATATCAACTTAGTTCCTACTCCCTCTTCTCTGTCTTCTGTCTGTCAGAATTACCTCCCACTATCTGTCTGTTCCCTCCCTCTGAAATACAAGGGCTGAGATCATGCAAGGGGGTAGCACACAAGCTAAATCTGATGCCCTCACTCCACTCTGCCTTTGTCTCAGTGGACTTCATCCCTGCTGACACTCCACTAGTTGGAATTCAGTGTTGTAGAAATGCATATGGTGCAAGGATTCTTTCCAAACTCAGAAGGCAGGATCATCTGGCTGAGCACTTTAAGTAGGTGTGGGAACAGAGTCAATATCTTTGGAAATGGTGGAGATATGATGAAAACCAGAATGCCATACATGGGTGCTAAAAACTTTTGATGGGCACTTAACTTGCTTCCTCTTTTCCCTCTAGCACTGACAACTCATTCTTGTGTGAAGGATGAATGCTAACATCCAGCAGCTCTTCTACACATGAGGGCTTTAGTCTTCATCTCCATTCGTGTCACCATGTACAACTCACCAATGAGTTAGGCAGAGTCAGCTGTAACCATGTCCACAACACCTTTGGTGTGTGACAGTGGGACAGTTCATGGCCTGTTCCAGGTCAATGTTAAATGTGGCCATGATTGCTTTATGGATGTGGTGGAAGGCAGCTGACTTGAAGTTTGGGTGAACCTCAAGGTTGGGGTTGGCCATGGTAATGGGGAGTCTGTGGGAAACAAAAGAAGAGAGTTGTGAGATATGATAGGATAATGAGTTAAATAAAATGAGTGTGGTAATCATTTGGTGTGACAACCAATAGTGGCAAACAAGGTGGTGGCACAGAAGGAAAAGGAAAGTGTTGCTTACCGTGCTTACTAATCGTCACCACTTCCTCGACTACACCGTCAACCTCAAAGCAAAGTTCAAACGTTCAAACTCGCGACATTGCAGTGACATCCATTTCTTGATGGCTAGAACACAGTCACAGAAACGTCGTCTCATCAGATTTGTGAAACCGTCCAACTCGACGTCCGGCCTCGCTTCAGTACGTAGCTATTGCTTCCTAGAGATGTATTTTATCGAAACGCAGATAATTAGTCGCCAGGGCCGTCTGATGGTCCAGTAGGGGATTTCGCCTCCGTACCTGAACCATTGGGCATGGCCTCTCCGGGTGCGCTCGCCAGAATGAAACGCTTCTTCAATCGATCGAACCAAGGTTCTCCAACTACCATCGGGGCAGAAATTGCTGGTACAGGCACCAGTGGGAGAGTTCAGAAGGAACAGGAACAGCCCCAAGCGGCTCTAGGTCTGGATGTATGTGATCTGCCATATCCAATTGAATGCAACGATGCTGAGTGATTCGCTCAACAGGCTGCGGCCGCAAGTTCTGGAGGTGGGGCTCAAGCCCAAGAGGAGACATCCCAGACAGTTTCGACCAAGGATGTGTGTGCTTTGTGATGTGCAGCTGCTATGATGGTTAAGTGATTCTGCCCGACAGGTTGAAAAGTCAATCGCTAAACCCGAACCCGAACACGCGCCAACGTCGGCTGGGAAGGATGTCGATGCTGCAGTGGAAAGTCTCCGCGGCATTGATCGCATTCCGCGTGTCGTCGAAGGTGCTGTCGTTGCCGTCGGTACCGCCAATACCACATTCTCCGATATTCAAAATTTGAGTGATACGTATCTCAAACCTTTCAAAGCTTTCAATCAAGTCGTTTCCACTCTTGCTAACGTAAGTATGTCACTTTCTGCATCCATACAATGATCGCATGCGCGCGCCAGATCCACCCCTACGCCCAGATTGCGCTAGGAATCTTAACATCTGCTGCTCAGGTTCGTTTGTGCTCATCACTAGCATGTCGCGTCTGACATAATTTGTAGTTACTCATGAATCAAGCGAACCCAGACAACGGGGTATCCCGCCTCCTCGACACGGTTCGAGGCGTCTACGAATTTCTCACGGAAACAGATAGCGTATACAATATCGACCCGATGAGGGATATCCTTGCGAAGATCGCACGAGTGACAAGCGACTCCACGCAGTTCATTTGCAACTATCCTGCAACGAAAAGTTTCTGTAGGTCATGTCCTCATCTTGGTCCACATGTTATGACGTAGTACGTCCTCAGGGAAAAGGTCTGCGAAGAGCGTTTTCGCCGAGACGGAGACCTTCATCGATGGCTACGTCAAGACCCTAGATAGCTTGATGCAACTATACCGTGATCGCGCCGTGCGGGACATTCAGGTTAACACATATCGCATATTCGAAGACTTGAATCTCGATGGTATGGCTTATGCAGGAGGCGCGGGGCTGAACACGACGAAGAAATGTCTCGACGGCACAAGGCAGGAGATTTTACAAGAGATCGTCAGCTGGATTAACGATCCTGGCGTTGACGCTCGCATCTTTTGGCTTTACGGGCAAGCGGGAAGGGGGAAATCGGCCATTGCTCATACGGTTGCGTCGTGGATCAAGGACGTGGGAGGACTCGGGTCTTGCTTTTGCTTCGCTCGTGACCGGCAGGCTGAGCACCGCGAGGAGAAGATTCTGACGACGATTGCTCGTGATTTGGCTGATCGCGACCTAGCATTTCGGCGAGCGTTGGCGGAAGTCGTGTCAAATGATTTCTCCCTCAAGACGACACCTGACGTGGCGCAACAATGGCAGCAACTCATTTTGGAGCCCCTGTCCAAGGTTAATGGAGCTACAGTTGGGAACGTGGTGGTGGTGATTGATGCATTGGACGAAAGTGGGCCGGACACATCGAGAGAGCAAATCCTATCTCTCCTCACATCGCCGGAGGCTGCTCATCTGCCTTCCAATTTCCGCATCCTTCTGACGTCCAGGCCCCTGCCAGACATCGAGCACGTCCTGAGTGCTGCCGCACATGTGAAGGCCACCTCATTGGACGACATCTCTGCAGTGTCTGCAGAACGTGACATCCGATTATATGTTTCCACCGAACTTCGCCGTCTTCCAGAGATCGGAGCCAGGGAAGTCCAGAGCATCGCTCGGAAGTCGAATGGTCTATTTGAGTGGGCTCGTCTGGCCTGCCGGTTCATTAAGTCGAATCGACGAGGTCGAACGGTCGTGGAGCGTTACAACGAGGTCATGTTCCCTCATTCCGGAGACAGGGAAGCCCTGTTGGATGCCATGTACAGAACGATCCTGGAGGATATGGTACCCCTGGATGAGGCTACACTCGCACAGTTCCGCTCAGTGATGCAGCAGGTCATGACATCCTTTGAACCTCTGCAATTGGACGCATTAAATGAGATCCGCAGTCACTTCCCCTCAGAGAAGGACCATTTCGACATGATCATCATTCTCGAATTCATGGCACCACTGTTGAGTGGGATATCTGACAGGTGCTCTGTCGTCCGACCTCTCCATGCATCATTCTATGACTTCCTCAGTGATCATTCGCGGAGTGGAGTGTACTTTGTTGGTGCATCGAGTGCTGACATACAAAATAGCCTTGCCTTCGCTTCATTGCAGACTCTCTGCGTTGGTCTCAAATTCAACATTTGTGGATTGGATAGTTCCTACTCCTGCAATTCTGAGGTCGCTGATTTGCTGGAGAGGGCCAACAAAAGTATCTTGCCCAGTCTATCCTACTCATGTTGTTATTGGGCCCACCATCTGCAGAGAGCTGTGTGGGATGTGGAACTTGCAACCTTGGTAAAAGCTGTCATTGGGAGTGAAAAGATTCTCTTCTGGCTTGAGACACTGAGCCTTCTGAATGAACTTGGACATGCCACAAGTGCACTTGCCTGCACTATTATATGGCTACAGGTGAGTAAATATCATGGTGGTACATGATTTCATCTGATATCATATCCAAGGGTCAAGGAGGGTTTGAAGATATGCTGGCATTGGCAGAAGATGGAATCAAGTTTATTCACAACTTCAGTAGTGCAATTTCACACAGTGCACCTCACCTTTACATCTCTGCACTCCCATTTATTCCTCCAAGTACAGTGCTGTCAAGATTACTCATGCCAAGATTCTTTGGCCTTGCTATGGTTGCTGCAGGAGGTCTCAAAAGATGGCCAGTTGCCCAGCTTACCTTGGATGGGCACACTGATTCAGTCTATGCAGTTGCATTCTCACCTGATGGGAGGAAGATTGTCTCAGGCTCTAAGGACAGGACTGTGAGGATCTGGGATGCTGAGAGAGGTCTGGAGACTGGCAGTCCTCTGGAGGGGCATACTTCTGCAGTCTTTTCAGTTGCATTCTCTCCTGATGGCAAGAAGATTGTTTCAGGATCAAGGGACAAGACTCTGAGAATCTGGGGTGCAGATGGAGGTGGATCAATTGGCATCCCACTTGTGGGGCATACAGATGCTGTGGAGTCAACTGCATTCTCCCATGATGGCAAGCAGATTATCTCAGGCTCAAGGGACAAGACTGTGAGGGTTTGGGATGCTGAGAGGGGTATGATCATTGGCAGCCCAATTGAGGAGCATAATTCTGCAGTCTTCTCAGTTGCATTCTCTCCTGATGGAAGGAGGTTTGTCTCAGGCTTGGAAGATGGGACAGTGATGGTTAGGGATGTCATGGGAAATATGCTGTTTAGTGGTCCAATTGGGCACCATGCAGGTGCAGTCAAATCAGTTGCATTCTCTCCTGATGGAAAGAAGATTGTTTCTGGCTCTTTGGACAAGACTGTGAGAATCTGGGATGCTGAGAGAGGTGGGCCAATTGGGAGTCCCATTGATGGACACTCTTCTGCAGTGTTCTCAGTTGCATTTTCCCCCAGTGGCAAGAGGATTATCTCAGGTTCATGGGACAGCACTGTGATAGTCTGGGATACTGAGGCAGGTGTGTTGGTGGACAGCCCACTTCAGGGACATACAAATGCAGTCAACTCAGTTGCATTTTCCCATGATGGAAAGAGGATTGTGTCAGGTTCTGGAGATAGAACTATCAGGATCTGGGATGCTGAGAGAGGTGGACAGAATGGTAGCTCTCCCCAAGGGCATACACAAGTTAAAGCAGTTGCACCATCTTCTGGTTATGAGGGAATTGTCCCTGTCCCACATGACCACCATGTGATCAGTGTGCATGAGGAGTCAGAGGTGCTTGCATGCAATACAAGCAGTGCACTTGTTCCATCCTATGCTACAGATAGTAAGTATTGTCCCTGTTATGCATCATAATTTTGCTGAAGACATGAAGTTGTTAAAAGATGTTTTATTTGCTTCTCATCAAAATCATCTCATGTACTACATGACAGTGAACAACTTCTTGATGGACTCCAGTTGGAGGATGATAATGTGAGGGACGAACCAGTCAAGCTCCAGGATGATGGCTGGATTAGAGGCCCAAAGGGCAAACTGCTTCTTTGGATACATCCAACACTCAGGAGACCATTCTACTCTATGTGGAATGGTGTGACCATTTCCAGGGGAGGCTGTGTAGAATTGGACTTGAGTCAGATGGTTCATGGGAATAAATGGCATATGTGTTTCAAGGAAATTGTCTAGTGTCACTATGTAGTATATATGTATATTGTACATGATATACCAGATAATGTGATCCAGGATTCTGTGTTGTCTTGCCTCATGTGACCAATTGGTTGTTTTAGCTTGTAATAACCAAACCACCCCTGATGACAATGATGGTGATGACAGTCTTGAATGACATACAATGATTCATCAGTTAATTGGTTAGATTTTGTCCAGTGGCTCACAAAACTGTCCTGATGTTTGCAGTATTTCCACTAATCATGGTGTAGACAGTGACCTATCCTTATCTGGTGCAAGGTGTTTCTTAATGGGTCAAAGCAGTTATGATATTTGGATAACAACTGGTTATAGAATGCCCAAATGAAAATCACAGCTCATTGGCACAATTACATAACTTGAACCATCAGTCACATAATGTCAAAGTTGCACAACACCCCTGAGAACCTCTTAGGGAGTGGAGTAAGCTGTGGAGCACAGTGGTCAAAGTCCACCACAAATCTGATTGCTAGAAGTTGAGATATGCACAGACCAATGTAGGGAGGAGGCCAGTGTTACAACATGAAGTGCTGATAGCAGGAATACACCCCAAGTGTACAAGCATCAGTGAGTTATATATTTGTACTAACATGCAGGACATTCACATCTGGAATCTGGTCTAGACCTTGATATTCATGGAGTGTGACTCTGCAATGTAGCAAGGCATGTGCCAGACACAGAGTTTAGTCTTTGGATGAATGTTGGTAAGCAACACTTTCCTTTTCCTTCTGTGCCACCACCTTGTTTGCCACTATTGGTTGTCACACCAAATGATTACCACACTCATTTTATTTAACTCATTATCCTATCATATCTCACAACTCTCTTCTTTTGTTTCCCACAGACTCCCCATTACCATGGCCAACCCCAACCTTGAGGTTCACCCAAACTTCAAGTCAGCTGCCTTCCACCACATCCATAAAGCAATCATGGCCACATTTAACATTGACCTGGAACAGGCCATGAACTGTCCCACTGTCACACACCAAAGGTGTTGTGGACATGGTTACAGCTGACTCTGCCTAACTCATTGGTGAGTTGTACATGGTGACACGAATGGAGATGAAGACTAAAGCCCTCATGTGTAGAAGAGCTGCTGGATGTTAGCATTCATCCTTCACACAAGAATGAGTTGTCAGTGCTAGAGGGAAAAGAGGAAGCAAGTTAAGTGCCCATCAAAAGTTTTTAGCACCCATGTATGGCATTCTGGTTTTCATCATATCTCCACCATTTCCAAAGATATTGACTCTGTTCCCACACCTACTTAAAGTGCTCAGCCAGATGATCCTGCCTTCTGAGTTTGGAAAGAATCCTTGCACCATATGCATTTCTACAACACTGAATTCCAACTAGTGGAGTGTCAGCAGGGATGAAGTCCACTGAGACAAAGGCAGAGTGGAGTGAGGGCATCAGATTTAGCTTGTGTGCTACCCCCTTGCATGATCTCAGCCCTTGTATTTCAGAGGGAGGGAACAGACAGATAGTGGGAGGTAATTCTGACAGACAGAAGACAGAGAAGAGGGAGTAGGAACTAAGTTGATATTCATACTGAAGAACAATGGAGTATGGTAAATGCTTCTATACTCACTACAGAGGTACAGTAATCAGAATCAGAACTGACATACAGAGACTCATAATTTCCAAGTAAAACTTCCTAGATGACAAATGAAGAGAAGATGGAGGACATATGAATGGGTAACATAGAGCATCCCAAAAAGGAAACAGTCCAGGTGCTGGACCATATGGTGCATGCACTGCAGAGTACCTGACTGTGTGCTGTCAAGGAGAAGTCTGAAGGGAGGTCACATGACCACTCAGAGGACAGTCTGCTCAGTCTGGTGGTAGACCAACACAAGTCCAACAGCAGTTGGAGTGGAGAAAGTTCATAACTGACAGAGGCATCATTCATCATCCTTGGTAGTTGAGGCTCCATTAAGGGTCTATCTACCTTCATTCATCATTTAGTCATCCTCCCACTCCTGCATAACTCAATGTCAATTTGTGCCAGGAGCACATTCCATTGAAGATCATTACTCTAGTCAACATGTCCCTCACAGTCATCATTAATTCATCTACTCCTGTGTAACTTGTTGACAACTTGTGCTAGGAGCACTCCCCTTTTGAAAACACCCCACTTTGATTTTTCTGCTCTCCAGGTTCTGTGGAAGTAAACCACCACTCACCCATACTTGTCTTTGGTGTTGGTTTTGGTTAGTTTGCACCTGCTCTCCACACTTTGACTCACACTGTCCTTGGTGAAAAGCACTTTGTAAATTCTTTCTGTATATGTTTTGTTCCTCTCATCCCATGTGTGCATGGCTCTGCACTTGATGATAAAGAGGTGCTGGTGGTGGTTGAGGCATACAGCACAGGCTGGGAGGGGTTGGAGGTCTGAGAAACTGCTGTTGTGAAAAGGCTTTTGCCTTTTGTAGTCTGAGTAGTTGTGTGCAGCACTGGGGTGGAAAGGGGAGAGAGGGCATTTGTGTCTGCTGGGGCCTTGGGGGTGGTTCAATGAAGGAAAGGAGTGGGGGGGAGAGTGTGGATTCATGGACATCATGCTGGATGGTCATGTGAGGATGTGGAGGGGATGGCAGACCCTTCAGTCACATCTAGTCCTGAAACCAGGACATCTGATATGTACATTTGTACCTGAAAGTGGGCCTAACCAACATCAGCTGACTTCCCTACATGTGGTGTTGGCTGGACCAGCCCAGTGCCCCTGGAGGTGTGGTCAGCCTACCCAGCCTGCCCAAGGGCCAGCCCCCTGGTAGTGGTGTCAGCCAACCCAGCCTGGGTATGTGGTGGCAACCTGAAAGGGGTATTGGCCAACCTCACCATGAGGGAGCTGCCTGGAAGTGGTGTGGGCCAACTGCACCTAACCATGAGTGAGCTACCTGGAAGTGGTTTCAGCTGACTCATGTGACAGCCCCCTGCAAGTGGTTTTGGCTGACCTAGCCTGACCATGAGTGAGCTCCCTGGAAGTGGTGTCAGCCAACCTCACCTAACCATGAGTGAGCTGCCTGGAAGTGGTGTCAGCTGACCCAGCCTCAGCATGTGCCAACCCCCTGAAAGTGGTTTTGGCTGACCTAGCCTAACCATGAGTGAGCTCCCTGGAAGTGGTATTGGCTGACCTCACCTCACCATGATTGAGCTCCCTGGAAGTGGTGTGGGCTGTCCTTACCTAACCATGAGTGAGTTCCCTGGAAGTGGTGTTGGCTGACTGAGCCTCAGCATGTGCCAGCCCCCTGCAAGTGGTTCTGGCTGACCTAGCCTAATCATGAGTGAGCTGCCTGAAAGTGGTTCCAGCTGACCTAGCCTCAGCATGTTTCAGCCCCATGCAAGTGGTTTGGCCAACCTCACCTAACCATGAGGGAGCTGCCTAGAAGTGTATTGCACAGCAAGCATTTTACAATTTTCTTTGCACAAACATGGGAAAAAAATCTTTTAAAAGATACTCTATTTTATCACATGCTCTCTGCTTAAACAAGTGGAAATAGTCTAATGTATTGAATGGCTTTTCTGACAGAAAACATGACACAGTGGATTTTCAATGTTTTGCTGGTGAAAAACAATTACTATGACCCACTACCAAAAACCAAAAACAATCATCAAAAAAAATATTAGTACTGTTTTCTGCATGTTATGTAATTGATTAATCAAATATTGTACCATGAAATAATTTGAACACACTGGTCATTAGAGAACATGTGATGTTATGTAGAACATCACAAGTAAATGATAAATGATTTGTATGTGATAATACTAATAAACTTTAACCAAGTCTTTCAATGTTGACCCACAAAACATCAGATTATTGGCTCAATGTTTACTTCATAAACATGACATTTGAAACAATATCTGTTACATGCAAAAACATGCTACTGAGATTCCATATTAACATGCTAAATATTTTCAATCAAATCACACTGTTTTGTCTTCCAGAGAACATGATAAATAAAGAGTGTATTAAAGTGTCCTGTTGTACCACAGAACATGATAAGTGGCATCTGTAACCATCAATGCTATCACTGCTTGTCCTTGCTCAACCACCCCATCACATGCTGTCACATGATCTTATCTCATGGAATAAACCTCAGTCAGTCATGATATGTGCCACCTGACTTTTTATACTTGAGTATTCTGTGTCCTTTGTTGTTTTTTCTTGCAACAACACATTGATGACACACATTGTAATGTTCTGTGGTAGAACAGGATAGTCCAAAATCCATGGTTGCCCTGACTGACTAGAGAAAGAGTAGCCTCTGATAGCACCCCCACCACTCATGAATGTCCCCAGTCCACTTTTGAAAGTGAAAGAGCACAAGGCAGTTCATGCAAGAAATGGGGAGTTCAGCACTGTGTTTGCAGTAGGCAGCAGTCTGACAATAACTGAACAGCTCAGAACCTTCACAACACCTCTACATATAACATGCTTACTTCACAGTTTATAATGCTCCATGGTGGAACAGGATATTGATATTTTATTACACTATTTATTTATCATGTTCTGTGGTACAGTTGTGGACAGACAAACACAATGATTTTGATTCTGGATTCCCATGACTTTTTTGGGGCAACTAACACTTGATTCAGATGCTACAGGTGAAAATACATCAAAAAACAGTGGTCCAAAGTTTTTCCCATGACTTTTTAGGGTGGCCAAAATTTTGGTTAGATTGAATGTGGTACTTGGGGTGTGGTAACATGTTATTGACCCTATATAAGGTAGGATTAAGAACCACTTCAATGAACATCATGGCTTTCTGTGAGAGCTGATGGACATCAGGACCCTTGTATTCCTTGGGGCATCTGAGTGACTGCTTTCATTGGGCAGCACACTTTGCTTCTCTCAGAGGTAACCAAGTCTCACCAAGATGGTCATCACCAGCACTAATGGCAAGGTTGACCAACTGAGCACAGAGATCAGCCTCACCAACACCCATGACTTGGAATGTGGCATCATCATGTTCAAGCTCATCCTCTGACTCACTCTCACTGGCTGTAAACTTCAAACTGTCAAGTACATTGGTGCATTTCCACTCCAGTTCTTCATCTTCTGCTCAGGGCTGGGAGCATGAAATCATGTCCTCATGCATTTGCTTGTGTACTGATCCTTGTCAGATTTGGGTGTATCAGGGAACAATACATTGCCTGTTTCAACAACAGCTGAGCTCTGGTTATGCAGACCAGCCATGTTGCATGTTACAGTGGGCTTTCAAGGGCATTCCTGTGTCAAAGAGCAATTCACATGACCACAAACCTCAGACTTGCTCAATTTTTTCTGCTCCTCACTAGTGTGACAGCTGTACCCTGACATTGCAATCATACTGTACTAGGCTAATGCCACTTATTCTGCTTTTTCCAGGATTTGTATGGATTCTTTTGGGGGCTAGCCACATTTTTGGGTCAAAATTTCAAAAACTTAGTATAACAAAAATTGGCTCATGCAGATTGCATTGTTATGTCCTAAATATGCCTAGTATACATTTGTAACACCCCTGGAATGTTGTGCCATATTGGAATAATTTGAGTAAAATTGTCATGTTTGTCTGTCCACAACTGTCAAACATGATATTTTGTGCATGACAGACCCACCATGGTCCTCATTGGAAGAACTGGATGAGTCATTTTATCAGTGATACATTGTACTGTTTTATGTGTTTCATCTTTTATTTTAGGATATAATTGTGGAATCTGTAGATGGACCTCAGTATGCTGACAAGCTACTGAGGGACTAAGTGCACAACAGGGCAGGACAGCAAGAGGCCTGATGATGCAGCTAGGGCAGAGATGCTGAAAGATTGGAAAAATAAGTCAAGCACACTAGAAGGGAGTGGTCAGCTTGTCACCTATGAAACAATATCAAAGAGAGACAAACTTGGATTTGTGCACAAGGCAGTCATGCCCACAAATGAACCTAAACAGCTCAGAACCTTCACAACACCTCTACATATAACATGCCTACTTCACAGTTATTCTGTGGTAGAACAGGATATTTTAATACATTATTTATTTATTGTGCCTTCTGGGAGATAAGATACTGTAATTTGACCTAGAACATTTGGCATGCTCTCAGTACCATGTTCTTGTACATAAAAATTGTAGTTTAGCATGTCATGTTTTTAGAGAAAACATTGAACTGCTGTTCTTTTTTTTTTTTTTTTCCAGGTGAACATTGAAAGACTTGGCCAAATGTTTTTATAATTATCACATACAAAACATATATCATTTACTTTTGATGTTCTATGTAACATTACATGTTCTTCAATGATCAGTGTGTTTAAATCATTTTGTGGTAAAGTATTTGATTAATGTATTGCATAACATGTAGAAAACAGTACTAATAATTTTTTTGATGATTGTTTTTGGTTTTTGGTGGTAGGTCATGGTAATTGTTTTTTACCAATAAAACATTGGTAATCCACTGTGTCATGTTTTCTGTCAGAAAAACCATTCAAAATTCAACATTATTGCGACTTGTTTCAACAGAGAACATGAGATAAAACAAAGTATCTTTTCAAAGATTTTTTTCCCTATGTTTGTGCAAAGAAAATTGTAAAATGCTTGCTGTGATTCTTCAACAAGGTAATGCAAATCTGTGGCTGTGGGAGCAGCTTCCAGAAGTGTTTGCCAGACCTTGGCTTCTTTGAGGTCAGCATAGTGGACTGCAGCTCTGATCTTGCCACAGTCATCAAGAGCAGCAAGAGTGCTGAGCAAGTCAATGTCTTCAAGGTAGTGCAGAAGCTGCATAGGGGAATCTCTGCTAAACCTAGGTGAGTTCTGTGTACTGCAGAATGGCATCTGAAATTGGGGGTTAGCCATTGGTGGGTTCACTTGTGGCAGTGGTGCTGGATTGGTAATGGGAGGAGTGGGTATTGGCTACAGATGCATAGCAGGTGGTATCATGCATAAGTGAACTGGTGGAAGTGTTGGAGGGTTACTAATTGGCTGATGGGTGGTCTGCAACTGACAAGTGGCCATGGCAGTGTGGCAGATGTAGCTGGGATTCTGGGTATAGATTCAGAGGCATCAAAGAGATGGGAAAAAGAGGGCATTGGTGATGATGAATCAGATAATGTGATGGGTGTTAAAGGTGAAGGTGGTGTAGGAAAAGTCCAAGTAGCTGTATAATACAAGCTAGTGTCATATCCATGAATCTTGGACTCAATCCTGGTCCAGTCCACACCCCTGGCCCCTATCTCTGGTCAAGCCCAGTCCTAGTCCAGCCTAGAAAACCTAACTCTGGCCCTGAGAAACCCAACTTCAGCCTAAATAACTCAAGTCCAGTGTTTTACCCCTATCTCCAGTCCACTCTGGCCTCCCAGCCTTGCACTGCTCCACCCTGGTCCTCCCAGGTCCATGTCCAGGTCACCCAGGCATAACTCCAGTCTGTTCTTCTATGCTTGTGCTATATTTAGTCTAGTCCTTTTGTCTGACCTTTGCTTACTGTACAAAATCTGTTCTGACTCCAGTTATGCCAGTCACCCAGACTTAGACTATTAGTCTTGGCACAGCCCCCATGGCTGTCCATACCTTGCTAATCATCTTGCTAATAGCTTATTCACAAGTCTGGCTTCATGTTCTTTAATCCTGCTAAGTGTGGGTTTAGCCTCAGGTGACTGGGCTTCAAGACTGGGTGACAGGGGCCAAGTCTGGCTGACTAGAGTCAAGGCCAGGAGACAGGGGCCAAGTCCAGTTGGACCAGAGTTAAGGCTGGGAGTGTGGGAAAGTGACCAGTCTTGGAGTGCACACAGGGGGAAGCCAGTCCAGGGCTGGATCTACCTCCCTTGGTCTCAGCTTATGTGCTGTACCCTTATGCAAGCTGGGGAGAGGTCCAGGACAGGGGCTTGGGATAGCTTAAGGCTTGGCCTTAGCTATAGAATAGACTTGAGGGGTATTACAGACTTTAGGGCAATACTAAGTTGATATTCTGAGTGAGGTTCTATGAAGTATGTACAGAGGTTAAATACATGAGGCTGGTCTGGAGTAACAAACATAGAGCTGGACTTGTTGATAAGCTATTAGAAAGATTATTAGCAAGAGAGGATAGACACAGAGGCTGTGCTGAGACTAATAGTCAAAGTCTGGGTGACTGGTGTAACTGGAGCCAGACACAGGTTTTGTACAGTAAGCAAAGATCAGCAAAGGGGACTAGACTAAATATAGTACAAACAATGGAAAACAGACCAGAGTTATGTCCAGGTGACCTGGACATGGACCTGGGAGGACTGGGGTGGAGCAGCACAAGCCCAGGAGGCCAGAGAGTTGTGTTTTCTAGGCTGGACTAGGACTGGACTTGACCAGAGTTAGGGGCTAGGGGTTTGGACTGGACTGGGATTGAGTCCAAGAGTCATGGATATGACAACTCCAGACTGGCCTCACATATTTAACCCATGTACATACTTTGTAGCACTCCAGTTAGAATATCAACTTAGTATTACCCTGAACTCAGTACTACTCTCCAAGTCTACTCTATAGCTAAGGCTGAGCCTTAGGCTATCCCCAGCCCCTGTCCCGGACCTCTCCCCAGCTTGCATAAGGGTACAGCACATAAGCTGAGACCAAGGGAGGTAGATCCAACCCCAGACTGGCTTTCCCCTGTATGTGCTCCAAGACCAGTCAGTTTCCCACACTACCAGCCTTGTTCCCACACTCCCAGTCTTAAGTCTGGACCTCCAGACTTAACCCCTGACCTCCTGGTGTTGACTCTGGTCCAACCAGACTTGGCCCCTGTCTCCCAGCCTTGACTCTAGTCAACTGGACTTAGCCCCTGTCGCCTAGTCTTAAAGCCTGGTCACCTGAGGGTAAACCTGTACTTAACAGCAAGATGGCTCAGGTAACAACAATAAAATGAAGGGAACAAATTGCTTTTCCCAAGGGATTCTGGACTGTTGAAACTAGGAGGTGGGACTCAGTGCTTGGTAGCAATAGTGTTTCATGGTGTGCATGGTGTAGGGAATGAGATTGAATTCCCTATGGGAAGTTGTCTTGGTCAGGAGATAGGGGTTGGGGGACTTGTTTTATTTCTTGCTTTTGTTTTCATGTTTGTACCATTGGACTTTGTGGCGAGCAGCCACATTGCTGACTAAGCACATGCACTGTGTTCACACAAGTTCAGTTTACCATACAACCAATTCATGTCAGAGGCCCTGAGCAGCAGGGTGGTTCAGTCTCGCATTTTGGCAAGTTTTTGAGGTCAATTATATTACTTTTGGGAGTACCCAAAGGGCCAGGAGGACTGGAAAGAGGTTTAGAATAGCAGCCACAACTAGAGCTAAGTCTACATTCTAGTTCGCATTTTTACACTTTTCACTACACTTCTTTTCTCCAGTGAGAACCTCCCTCTTGGGTCAAGTGCATACTCATCCATCACTGATATTTACTATTTCTAGGATTATCTAATACCTATTCCTACATCTGGAGCCCACCACAAGGGGGGTTCTGTTCATTTTTGGGAAAGAAGCCACCTCTTTATCACTGCATGAAATTTTTGCTGGATTAAGTTGGACAAGCTAAGTACTCAGAATCTCAATTCTAGTTACAGTCTACACTCAGGAACTCCAGAATTTTCAGAATTATTTTTTGAGCAGTAAATGTTGAGTGAGCAATGAAGTCAAAGATCCCTTGAGTTGAGGAGCAAATCCAAAGGGAAATTAATAGTCAAATTTTTGCGAAGAAGCCATGAGAATGCACCAGAAGAACTCGAGGGAATGACATCGAGGCATTCAAGGGATGCACCATGGTTCTTGGGACAAGCATCTGACCTTTTTAGGTATTTTGAAGGGGTTCGAAGTCTTTGCAAGTGTAAGAAATGCTTCAATGACCAAGAGTGGGCCAAATGGGCTTGCTGGTATGCAGGTGGTGAAGTCCCTGACTCATGGTATGATTTTGTCAAGGATCAGTTGAATTGGCCCAAATTTGTGGTGGCCATCATGCATTTGTATCCTGGGTCCCAGAAATTGGATCAACAGCAATCAAGGAGCAACCTTTACAGCCTTGTTAACAGTCAAGCAAGCAGAGAAATTTGTACAGTGGAGGAACTGACAAACTACAGGCTTCAAGGCAGCTCGAGGTTGATGAACTCAAAGACAACAGTTGTGGCTACAAGACTGCTACAGAAAGGATTTTGCTCAGAGCAAGCTTGGACAGCCACAGAACAATACATTCAACCATGAAGTGACCAGGAATTGAGTTTAGACAAGCAAGAACTACCTATGAAGTGTTTTCCATTTACAGCTACACATGACTCACTGACAACCAATATGCAGGGATCTATGGAATTATCAGGGTACATAGAATGTGAGAAAGTGCCAAAGTCAGTTTTGACAAGTCATGCACAGCCACCAAGCCCACCCAAGAAGGCAAATAATGATGACCAAAGCCCAGGCAGGCTCATCAAAGCAGCAGCAATGACCCATTTTGAGACAAAAGTGTTTTCTTTGAGTGCAAATGAACTACTGACTACCAAGTTACAGGAAGCAGTGAAACTCCAGCAAGTCAAACCAGTGTTTGTGGAAGAACCACTCATAATGAAGGTCCCAATTGAATTCAAGGTGAATGACAACACTCAAAGGGTGTTCACATCAAGTTTCTCTGATGGCTACTGGTGTGTTGCTAGAGGAGTCCTATCTAAGAGGTCAAGGCAATGAAAGAAGCAGCCTTGGAGTTCCAGCAGTCAGCATCAGTTAACTGATGACCTGTTCATATCAAAGATTCCACTCAAATTTGAAGCAGAAAGCCTCAAAGCATATGTGAAGCCCACAAGAGTCAAAGTCAAAGCGCTTGAAACACTCTCAGGCAGTCTCAAGGCAAAAAGGTTGGCATATGAAGAGATCACTGACTCACACAGCATGCCACAGTGCATGAATCATACCAAGTCAAAGGTTATTGCAAGGAGGATCAAGATCAAGGAGCCATCAAGGCTCATCACACAAAAGAAACCACTGAAAGAGTTTTTACAGGTTGAAGTGTTGAGGCACACAGCAAGAATAGACACCCTCACACTCAAAATATTCTGCAGCCACACAGTGTTGGCAATAGATATTTTATTTGAGGATTCATTGAGAGTATCAATGCATGCACTTGGTATTAGGACCTGTACAGAAAGTCCTGCAGTGTTGACTAAGTGGAGTCACATGACTGTTGCATGTCAAGGCCATGTGTTGTGGGGAGCAGGTAGCTGCTACCTAGTATGGGCTCCAGCCTAGGGATAGGTGATCTGAAGTGGTGAGTTCAACCCAAGGGGAGTCACTCTAGCTGTAGGAAGGGGTAGGGAGTGGATGTAACTGAGTCGTGCACATTGCTCAACCTGTAAATGAAAAGTGTGATGGATTAGGGAGTGCACAGGCCTTGAGCCTGCCCAGAAATTTGTTGGAATTATGCCTGTGACTCAGTGCCAGGCAGGGGAAGTGGTAGGGGTCATGTCAATGTTGTTACTCTGCTTCCTCTCTCTGTCTCTAACTTGGGGGCTTCAAAGTTGTTATTTCCCTGTTGACACGGACTGGTATAAGTGTAGCTACATGCTGAGTATGTAACTACTAAGTAAGCGATGTCAAAGGTGAAAAGGTCAACAAGAGATGATGGGAATTAGGTGAGGTCAACATAATGATGGCCATGAGGCCAGAATAGTGTTGGTAATCAAAAGAGTGACTAAATGTAAATGAAGTGAAAGTGATCTGAACAGAAGTGAACAAGAAGAGAATGAGAGCAACAGCAAAGTACTTACAAAACCGATGGTGTGGACATGAAGAGTGCCAGTGAGCAAGTATAGGCAGCTGGACACCTGTCACAAGCGTTGGACTTTATCACAATGACTAGGGAGAGTGTCAGAAGGCAATGCGACTATGGGGGAAGCAAGTCGACAGAGGAGGACATAGAACTGGGTGACCTGGAGCACAGAGGGTGTCAAAGTTGCTTGAGAGGGGTGGCATTTGTGCCACTTTTGTTGCAAGCCCTATAGCCACTCAGTAGACCTCCTATTGACACTATACATACACTTCTAGTGTAGGGAGATCCCTCTCCCCACAGTGTGCACAAGTAATACTACATACTGACAACTCTAGAGTTATAGACCAACTATGCAAGATCTCTGCAATCACAGGATATGAAGATTGGGTGAACAATGTGCCATGTGGAGACTACCACATGTACAAGCAATGGTGGCAACAACAAGGGCAACAGTGTCAGTGGATAGTGCAATAGTGATGACAATGGCAACTAGGCTTAGTGAAGATCAATGGCCAGGTGAGATCAGATATGCCATTCAGTGGGAATGGCACGAGATGAGTGTGGATGCTGGGCTCAATGGCCCAAGGGTCTGTTTTGATTCCTGGATGCATTACCTACATCTACTCTATTCTAGGGAAAACAGATGTATGAGATGACATGTGAGTGACATCCAAGCAGCTGTGATTCAAGGAACTACAATGATCTACCAGGAAAGACAGTAGACCATCAAGGGGAAGCTACATGACAAGATATGATGGTGCTACTATGAATGGGGCAAGCAGTCAGGGAAAGCTGAAGGCACAAAGGTGGTTTTGTCCTTTTCATTCAGTACAGAAACTATGCTTGAGGTGATCATATACAGACAAATGATGATGACAATGGCAAGGACATGAGCAACAATGGCAGCAACTCAATCAACAGCAATGGCAATGACTACAGTGACAACAACAACAACAACAACAACTTTACTAAGTGCAGATCAACAGCCAGGTGAGATTGAATATGCCATTGTCACACACCAAAGGTGTTTGGTGAGGTGGACATGGATATAGCTGATGAATGGAGATGAAGACTGTAGCCCTCATTCATAGAACAACTCCTAGGAACATTGGCAGTCATCCTTCACACAAGAACAAGTCACCAATGCCAAAGAAAAAGAAGGAAGCAAGTTAAGTGCCAGTAAAAACTCTTAAGCACCCATGTACAGCATTCCAGTTTTTGATGTATCTCCACCATCTCTGCAGATACTGACACCATTCCCACACTCACTTGTAGTGCTCAGCCATGCAATCCTACCTTCCAAAATTGGAAAGGATCTGTGCACTCCACACATTTCTACAGCACTCCCTCCAAAAGATGCTCATTTTGCTAATTCTTCTGATATGGCCACCTCCACATCAATCATTTCACTTGTCCCCTTTGCTAGGGACCATGGCTATGTATATCTACCAGGAGTTCCTACCAGCTTCCATCCTGAAGCATCCTGGTACATCCCACCCTTGTCTGCAATAAAAGGTTCTACCATCTAGGTACCACATAGCCACACCACCACTCACTTTCATTGTCTTTTGTGTTGGTTTTGGTTGGTTTTCACCACTGAACCACACTTTGACTCACAATGGGCCCATCCATATGTTGTGACAATATAAATAATACTACTGAAGGGCCTGTCCATATGTTGTAATGCTATACATGAGATTACTGACAGACCTGTCTTTATGTTTCATCAGAGGTACATCTTACTGTGGATGGGCCCATCCATATGTTGTGACAATATAAATAATACTACTGAAGGGCCTGACCTTATGCTGTGACTCTATTACATGATATTAGTGACAGGCCCATCTTTATGTTTCAACAGCAGTACATCTTACTATGAACAGGCCCATCCATATGTTGTGACATTATGAAATGACATTACTGATGGGCCTGTCTTTATGTTGTGACAGGGGTACAGCTTATTATGAACAGGCCCATCCATACATTGCAACACCATAAATGATATTACTCCCAGGCCCATCTATATGTTGCCAACTTTGTATTCTAATCATAGATGGGCCCATCCTTATGTTGTGACCCTCTCCATGATATGATAGGTGGGCCCACCTTGATGTTGCAACAGGGGTGTAACCTACCAGGACAGGCCTGTCCATGTCTTACAGTAGCTCAGGATACTTAATAGGTCACAGGCCCATCTAAAGGTTTCAACATCCTTACCCACCATGGGCCCTTCCATATGTTGTGGTAATGCACTTCTGGGCCCATACATATGTTGCTCTCACTTTAGTCCCTCAGGCCTGCCCAAGTGTACCAGCTAATCCATTTAGGTGGGCCCATCTTGGGGTCTATATAAGTGTTGGTGTTTTGGTGCACAGGTTGCCCATGTGTTGTGACTAAGTGTGACTACACTATGTGGTTCAGCAGGGTCAATTGGTACATGATATCATGTGTTAACATGTGTGATGAAAATTAATAAACAATGGGCCATGAAGAACTCAGCAACAGAGGGCATAGAGTCAGGAATGGCAGTGATGGAACCAGCATGACCCATGCCACTGCTGGAGGCCCATCTGTCCATGAGGTGACTGATGATGTTCACCTTATGCATGCCAGAGACTTAGAATTGCAGGCATTCAAAGTGGAAGTACAGCTGTCCCCCCTACCATTCACAGTTTTTGCTGCCCCCATGATCACACAATTTATCATATTGTTCTGCATTTCTTTGATCATTTGGTTACTCCGGCTCAGTGTATGGTACCTGTGACATCTTGCAGGCAACTGGTTTTGACTAACAATCATACACTCTACAAATGTAGAACTACTGCTGCCATTGTTTCCACTTGTTTGAACCTTCAATCATGCAGTAACCACTGTGCACCCTATGAACATAGGACTGTTGCTGCCATCATCTCTGTTCCTGACACCCTTCTCACCATGGACTCCACATTGCTTGAGCACCCCCCCACAGCCCTCATTTTTCTCAAGAAGAACTGCCCCAAAACCACTTGAAAGGAGGAAAGACTGGCTGGAAGTGTCTTTGGATTCAGTAAGTTGCAGGTTGATGTACTTACACATGAGTTGGTTCACATGCCTTTTCTTTTCAAGATGTGTGTGAGAATGGACAAGATCCCTACTGACAACATGCTGTATGACACCACAGTGTATGCACTACCAGTGGTCTGCCACCATTTGATGGTGAAGGCAATACCATACTTTTTTATACTTCTGTGATTTTACTATACTTCCTGTACTTTTCTGACTTTTTTTAACACTTTGAGTTATTTATATTGTTTGAAATGTCCAGTGAGACTCAAATGTTACAAAAGAAGTCCAAAATAGCACGAAATAGTGTGAATAGGATTTTATCAATTTGCTGATGTTGTCTCCACTGCCAGAGCAAAGTGAGGCACCTCTTGTTTTGCTGATCCTCATCAGGAAGCAAAAAAATGGTTTAAACCTGTCACTGACTGGTTGTGACTGTGATTCCATCATTCCCCATCTCTCTGATGCTATTTGCCCTGTTCATCTATGTTGACTCATTCATGCCTACTGTCTACAGTATAAAAGGGCTTGTAAAACATAGATTATAGGGACTCCCTTTCCCTACATTGAATACAGACCCAGATGTCTGGATAACCCTGTAGTGTGTCTAGTGAAGTTCTTCTGTGCCTACATTGCAAGTCCCAAACTTTGCATTGGAGTCACAATGAGTTGTGGTGTCTGTCACACTGGTGACCAGACAGTGCTTGGGGGGCTGTTCAGCATGCAGTCCCCAGCATGAATGGTTTCCATGCATATGGAGGACCTCATTGGGGTTTTTACAGCAGGTTCCAAATTGATAGACCAGAATTGACCAACATATACATGACCACTTTTGTTTAGTTTTGAAATGTAGCCAAATAATGACATTAGATCATGTGTCCACAATTACCAAAAATGAACCAATGTAGGGAACCCACATTCCCTGGATGCATAAACCCCTATCATCTACCATTCCACAACTATCATTACATTCCTGGACCTCTCACATCCATCATTGTTCATGTGCTACCTTCCCACACCCTCACTCCCAATGCTATACCCACAGCTGCTGTGCTCAGGTCGCTTCTTTTCCCTTGGACTCTTTCTTTTACCACAGTCTCTATTCCTTTTGCACAAGTAGTATACCCTTGGCCCCTGTTCAGCCTGTCTTGTGTGTACATGCTGTCACATGGTTTTCTTTTACTAGTACCCTGTCTTACTTAGGTTCCAGGTTTGCCCAGACTATAAAGCCCTGTATTTAGGTACAGAATGATACCTTTTGCCACTCAGAAGGTCACCACAAGTTTCTTTTCCACTTTGTCTACACTGCATGTTTCACATACCACAGTGCATGAACTACACACACCACTTGCACCACTCACATCGCCAGTACTACTCCACAGACCACACTGTGCACATCACAAATCACTACTGCTACAAATTGCTGGGTCTCACCTTCTAGTCTCAGCAGTCCAGAATCCCTTGGGACAAGCAATTCATTCCCTTCATTTTGTATTGTTGTTATCTAAGCCATCTGGCTCATATTATACAGCTACTTGGACTTTTCCTACAACTGGAGCCCACTGCGAGGGATTCTGCTGTCACTTCCAGAAGGTCACTCAGGTGCACTGCTGAATGCACCAAACTAGAAAATTTACACCTGCACTTTCACAACCTTAACCTGTCAGAAGACTCTGACCTCTTCTGCCCTGTTTCACCTGTAACACTGGATCATGCACAATTACCCACTGACATTCCAAGGGTATTACCCATGATCACTCCTCCTGATATTTCAGCAGATTGGATATCTGATGTGCTGGATCACCTAGGTCTCACTGCCCCTGACTTTCCTGGTGGCTTTATCCACTCGATTCCCAAAAGACCTGAAACCCCACCATCACCTTTAACACCCATCACATCATCTGATTCATCATCACTGAGGCCCTCTTTTTCCCATCTCTTTGACACCTCTGAATCTATACCCAGAATCCCAGCTCCATCCACCACACTGCCATGACCACTGACTCAGTTGCAGACCACCCATCAGCCAATTAGTAACCTGCCAACACCTCCACCAGTCCACTCACATGCTATACCAACCACTGCAAATCCACAACCAATACCTGTTCCACCCATTACCAATCCAGCACTGCCACCACAGGTTAACCAACCAATGGCTAATCCTCAGTTTCAGATGCCACTCTGTAGTACACAAAACTCACCTAAATTTAGCAGAGATTCCCCCATGCAGCTTCTGCACTACCCCAAAGACATTGACTTCCTCAGTACTCTTGCTGCTCTTGATGACCATGGCAAGATCAGAGCTGCAATCCACTATGCTGACCTCAAAGAAGCCAACATCTGGCAAACACTTCTGGAAGCTGTACCCATTGCCAACAACTGGGATGCCTTTGTAGTCACTGTTAAGGGCTTGTACCCTGGCTGTGAAGGTGACAACCACTACTTGCCACACAGACTTGCAGTACCTTGTTGAAGAATACCAGTCCAAGCCTATGCAAAACCAGGACAACCTAGGAGAATACCAGCAGAAATTCACTAAGATTTCTGCCCTCCTCATTAAAACTAAAAAGCTAGCAGAGACAGAACAGGACTCCACACTCCTTAACAGCTTCCTGAGGGCCATCACAGATTGTATTCATCATCAACTCTCCATAGTCCACACCAACCTCCACCCAGATGACCCATACCCACTTGCAGAAGTTGTCAAAGCTGCCAAGTTTCTTCTGACAGGATCCACTCTCTGTAGTGCACTACCAACATTGTCTGCCATGGCCATGCCAGCTGCACCTCCCATGTCAGCTTACATGCTGCAAGTGCCACCTGCTGGCACTGTCATTAAACAAGAATACAACTTCCAAATGCAGACCCAGCTGCAGATTCTGTGCAGACCCCAACCACTGGACAAGGATGTGCATGCTCACTGAAGTTTATATCCACACTGGTAGGATCACAAGGGGTACAGACAACTGACTCTATCTTTCAGACAGAAGCCAAATTCTGTGCTGCCCTGAATGTAACTCACTGAGAGAGGCTGTTGACCACATCATGACTGACAGAGACCAGGCCAGTGGATGCATTGTGACTCCTGCTGCTCCATGCAACACAACCATGCAAGGCATCACTAATCTATTCTGCATTGCTCATCCTGAGGTCAACATGCAGTTGGAGATCCAGCCTTCTGCTTTTTTAAACACTGTCCAAGATGTTGATGAGCCTGTCATGGACTTAGCCAACCCCCAACTTCCAAGCATATGTTGCTCAAGCTTGGGCTACCTACCGAGCAGATAAAGGTCACAAGGGAGCAGTCATTTCCCACAGAAAGAAAGCCCACTTTGATGGGGTCAAGATTACAGCACAACCCATGGCACATCCTGCCAATCCTCCACAAGTCAATCCTCGCACAGGCACTGTCAAAGAGGAAATCATTTCCCCTGGCATTCAAAGTTCATGTGCCACTCACCAGGCATCTGAGCCCTCTGCACCTGCACCAACTGCCACCTCTGTGAAACCATATGTCCCTCTTACTAATCCTGTTCTGGCAGCCACATGCAAGGATCCCACACCCACAGCAGTTGTCCTGTCACAAACACCATACCCAGCAGCTCACAACCAGAACCAGTATCATTACTCATTCCCTCTCGAAGACAAAGCTGCACCCAAACATATTGTGGAGCATGTACTCAAAACCAGCATTGCCTTGCCTGTCAAAGAATTATTCACAGTAGCTCCTGAGTTTTGCAAACAGTTCAGGGACATCACCATGGTGAAATGCATCACCACCAACAAGATTGAGGTAGTTCATAGCAATGATGAAGAGGGGGCACATGTAAATGAACTGACCAGCTGTGACCCTCAATGAACTGTGTGTGAATACAGAGACCACATCATCTGCAGTGATGACAGTTCCATTGTGGCTCACCACACTCTGCTGCTCTGCTGCATCAAAGCCAAGGTCCCCAGGACTGACATTACAATTAACTGCATACTAGATTCCAGTTCAGAAATCATTGCAATGCCTAGGCACATTTGGGAAAAGATTGGGCTGCCATTGTGCAGCAACCATCTCATGACCATGACCTCTGCTAACATGTCTAAAGACACTACTGTAGGCATTCTAGAAGACCTGAAACTCAACTTCAGAGCTGGACCAGTCATGCTCCAGGTTCAAGTAATTGAACACACCAACTTTGACATGCTTCTCAGGCATCCATTCATCTGCCTTATGAGTGCAGTAACAAATGACTATCCTGATGGCAGACAGCAGATCACTCTCTGTGACCCAAATGATGGCCATGAGTATGCTCTGCCCACATGCCCATGGTGTGAGGGCTGTCCATGCTGTAAGTGCAGCAAGCACTGCCATAGTCACCAGAGTATTGTTGAATGGGGTTTTTGAGTATCAATGATCCACCAAACAGTCAGGGAGAGCCTACTAAGACATCCTGTGTCCTATTCAGCCACTACTATCCATTCCTCAGTCCCACAGTCTCATCTCTAGCCTTCACTTCAATGAACTTCCCTTCACCCATGGCACTCATACCATGGAACATACCCACCAGAATACCCTTGCCCACTTTCACTTTCCTCTCTTCCACTCAGACAATACTAAACCCCTCTGCTATAGCCACTTTCAACAGCATTTACCAATTAGATCCTGCAGTTCACACTCTCATTTACAAGCCAGTTTCCAAGAAGGTTTGGACAGTACCTGCCCTGATGGTGGAAGAATACTGCATCATGCACAACCTGCCTGACAATCCACTCACTGGTCTCCAACCACTTCCTACACATCCACCAGACTTTGCTCCAGGTATCCACTTCACTGCTGAATGGGCCACAGAGCTTGACCTTGATCCCACAGATTGGCTTTGGCCAGAAGAACTCAAACTCATGACTTGGCTTGTTTTGGTCCATGAGCCTGCATTCACTTGGGACATTACAGAGCATGGACACCTAGACAAATGCTATTTCCCACCTGTAAAGATCCCCACAATCCTGCACATGCCTTGGGTCCAATGCAATATCCCTATCCTGAGCACAATACATACCCAAGTCATAGACATGATTAAAGATCACATCAAGTCCAGCATGTATGAACCTTCTACAGTGGCTTACCACTCCCACTGGTTCAGCATAGTAAAGAAAGATGGAAAGTCTCTTTGCCTTGTGCATGACTTACAGCCCCTGAATGCAGTGACCATCCATGATGCATCTGTCCCACCCTTTGTAGCACATCTTGTGGAATCCTTCACTGGATATGTGGTGTATGTGATGATGGACCTCTACTCTGGGTATGACCAGTGTGCACTTCACATTGATTCCTGTGACCTCACCACCTTTGGTACTCTGCTCAGACCACATTGGCTTACTACTCTGTTGCAAGGTCATGTGAATGTGGTACAGGTATACCAGGGAGATACTGTGTCCTCCAAAATGAGATCCCACATCATACCTTGCCCTTCATAGATGATGTCCCCATAAAATCTGAGACCACCCACTATCAGTGCACAGACAGTTCCTATGAGACTATCCCAGAAAACCCTGGGATCCAGAAGTTCATCTGGAATCACTGTATAGTCATTAACCACATCCTTCAGCATTTGCAGAACATCAGAGCCACTGTCTCAGCAAAGAAGTTCATCCTAACTGCTCCATCCACCATGATTGTTAGCCACAAGTGCACCTTCAAAGGTCATGTTCCTGAAGAAAGCAAAGTGCAGAAGATCCACAACTGGCCCAAGTGCTGCAACCTGACACAGGTTCACAATTTCCTTGGTGTCTGTGGTGTGCTCTGCATCTTCATCAAAGACTTTGCCAAGATCACATGGCCACTAGTCACACTCACATGGAAAGAGGTACCATTCACATGGGACAAGCCACAATGCACTGCCATGCAATGACTCAAGGACAAAATTGTAAAGTCCCCTGCACTCCAAAGGATTGACTATGAGTGTGGTTGTGAAGTAATTTTAGCAGTTGACACTTCAATACAGCTTGGTGAAGATGGAAAATGATACCCTAGTCCCTTTGGATCCATTACCCTCAATGAAGTGGAAAGCCATTACTCCCAGGCTAAGCTTGAGTTGTATGGCCTCTTCTGCATGGTATGCATATACATCTTCAGTCTCACTAACTTCACTGTGGAGGTAGATGTGAAGTATATTCAGGGCATGATAAATAACCCAGATCTGCAGCCTAACATGACGATCAATTGCTGGATCACTGGCATCCTCCTCTTCTCATTCAAACTCATGCACATTCCTGCAGACAGGCATGCCAGCCCTGATGGCTTGTCCCACCATCCACAGTCAGAACTTGACCCACCTGAGGATGATGACCATGAGGATTGGCTAGACTGTTTTTACTCTTTCTATACAGAAGCTGTCAATGACTGTCCACCTCCTACATCTCTTTCCAATCAAGACCATCATTCCTTACTGCCACCTGCTTACCATCAGGTGAGCCTCCCACCACCTGCATCCTTCTATCTCACCTTCTCTGTAACTGCTGATGCTAATAACCCTTCTGATACCCCTGACAACCCTGCCATTCCATGGTCCACAAAAGCTTGGGCACATGAGGCAAAGATAGAAATGATCTGTGCATTCCTTGCAACCCACAAGCAACCTCCTGACCTTACTGATGTGCAGTACTCATCTTTCTTTAATTCAGCCAGCCACTTCCTCCTAGATGGCAACTTATGGCATAGGGAACTGCATGGACAGCACCAGCTAGTTGTCAATGAGCCCAAGCAGTATTGCCTCATCAAAGAAGCACACAACAACCTCAGACACAAAGGTGTCTTCACCATCTGCACCTGCCTTCTCCTCCACTTTTGGTGGCCTCTGCTTGTCAAGGATGTAAAGTGGTATGTTTGCACTTGTCACAAATGTCAGATCTGCCAGACACAGAAGCTTCATATCCCTCCCACTGTGCCCATGATTGGGGGCCTGTTTCATAAAGCTCACATTGACACAATGCTGATGCCCAAGGCTGGCAGCTACTGGTACATAGTATAGGCTCAATGTATGCTAACCTCATATCCCAAATGGTGCATGTTGCACACAGAAAATAGTACCATGCTCACATCCTTTGTCTTCAAGGACATTCTACACTGCTGGGGTCCACTCACCAAGATTGTCACTGAAAATGGTCCCACATTCATTCAAGCCCTAGATTCCCTAGCTGCACAATATCATATCTGTCACATCCATATCTCTCCTTACAACTCTCAGGCTAACAGCATTGTAGAGCATCACCACTATGATGTGCATGAGGCTATCATGAAGAGCTGTGAGAACAATGACTGCTGCTGGCACACCATTGCACACTCTGTGTTCTGGGCCAAGCAGGTCACCATCTTGAAGTCCACAGGTCTATCCCCCTATTTCATGGTTCATGGTGTCAAACCACTGTTCCCATTCAACCTTGCTGAGGCTACTTTCTGTTTTCCCCTATCCTGCAATGATGCAACACTGCTGACTACCTCAGAACTGATTGCTTGGTGCATGCGCCAGTTACAGAAGCATCAGGATGACCTAGACCAGGTCCACTGTAGGAAAGGTCCAACTAGCCATATAATACAAGCTAGATGGCTTAGATAACAACAATTAAAAATGAAGGGAACAAATTGCTTGTCCCAAGGGATTCTAGACTGCTGAGACTAGAAGGTGAGACCCTGCACTTTGTAGCAGTAGTGATTCATGATGTGTGCAGCATGGTCTGTGGAGTAGTACTGGTGATGCAAGTGGTGTGAGCAGTGTGTGTAGATTGTGCACTGTGGTATGTGAAATGTGCAGTGTAGACAAAGTGAAAAAGAACCTCATGGTGATCTTCTGAGTGCCAAAAGGTATCATTCTGTACCTAAGTACAGGGCTTTATAGTCCAGGCAAACCCAGAACCTAAGTAAGACAAGATACAAGTAGAGGAAGGCCACATGACAGCATGTACATACAAGACAGGCCTGAACAGAGGCCATGGGTATACTACTAATGAAAAGGGAACAGAGACTGTGTTAAAAGAAAGAGTCTGAAGGAAGGGAAGCGATTGAAGCATAGTGGCCACATGTACAGCACTGCACAAGAGGAGCAAGGGTGTAGGAAGGTAGCATGTGAACAATGGTGGATGTGAGTGGCAAGGGGACATAATGGTAGTCATGGAACAGTCAATGATAGGGACATATGCATACAGGGAATGTGGATTCCCTACACCTGCAGGGGACTTAGATGCTGACTGTCCCCAGTCAGCCTTGTGGCATGGAGGATGTAAACAGCTTTGCTGCATGGTGATAGCAAAGGTGTGGTGCTGAGGGTTCAAGAACACCAGAGGATTCTGCATAGTAGTGAAGGAAGCATGGAGCTCAGGAACATGAGAAGACCATTGAATGCCACATATAGGTGTCCAGACCAATGACATAAGTGCCTCATGGCTGCTAAGTATATAACTGTCAGTGTGCAGCTCAAACCTTCACATCAACTTGATTCTTTCCCCCTCATCATCAATCCCCTCTAACACTCTAATCATGTCTGCTGCATCCATGGCCCTGGTTGCTGAGGCCAAGTGCATGCTGGATGATAGGGATGACATATGGGAAGAGAAGGTGATGTGGATGTGCTGATGGGAGCAGAAAACAGTAAGTGCCCAATGCATCTGGGACTCACAGCACTGACTATCTTCCAGGGTGAGGTTGTCCCTATTGTTGAGTGCAGTAGGGAGCTCAATGTTGATACCAAGATAGACATGGCAGACAGACCAGCAATAGTGGATGCAGATGGGGCATATGAACAGTGGGTGGCTGAGGAGGTTGCACAGAACAAGATCGATGAGGACATGTAGATGGGAGAAGCTGCCCTGCAGGATGTCAGGGAGCAGCAAGAAGTGGTGGAGGGATCAATGGCAACTGCGAAGATGTTGCATGTTGAAGTGAGTACTCGCCCAGTGCAGAAGGTGAGAGTACTTGGTGTGTGGCTCAGTAGCATCTAATGCCAAGTGCCATAGTACTCCCAACAGACAGTTGTGGAAAGTGAGGATGAGGCTGAACCAAGGGTCATTGTACCTTCCAGATCAATCCTCCACAAGGAACCCTGTGCACATTGCATGGTGAAGAAGATCATGTGCACTGGACCCATAAGATGAACATGTGATGGCTGCACATGTATGAAGCAGGGTGCATCAGCAAAACACAAAAATGTGTTAGTAACTCATAGCTGCCCATAGTATTTGCACAATTCCATATTAGTCCAAAGCAATGTCAAGCATCCTAGCAACTCATAGTGCCAGAGTAGACTACACCAGACTTGCCCAAAGTAGTGGCCAGCATCCAAGCAACTCATAGCACCTGAGTAAGCCACACCAGTGATACCAGCAATCCAAAGACCAATAGCTACCTAGCATACAAGGGAACAGACACACCTAGCTAATACAGCAACCTAGATTCCCACTGTAGTAGAGAACTTGGTAGATCTAACTTTGTTCCTATGCATGAAGGCAACAACACAGAGACATAACATACAGCATTTTTCAATAAGTACAGGAAAGTAATGGATAGTACTAGTCTAGACGAATGGCAAGCATTCAACTACCAGCATGCTCAATAACTGTGCCTATCAAGATCCAGCATAAGTAAAATAGTGGCCCAAAAGAAAAGAGCAAGCATAGCATACCATTGGACTTGAGAGATGGCTGCAGCTCACTGGCCAGAACACTAACACTGAAAATAGGCTCCTCCAGTCCGCATTTTTTCATTGCTACACATAATGAGCTGACCTCCATATCTTTTTCATGGACTCTCACCTCACTGCTGCCCACCTTGTACTTGTACAACTTGGCCATTGATTCATATTCATGGGCAATGCATGCAGCCAGAGCTTGTTCCACACGAAAGACTTCACATTGTGCATGTGCTACATCAAGAAGGAGAAGTGCCTCATGATTCAGCTGACTCTTTGATTCATGCTGCAGATTGAAAACCTATCAATGAGTGGTTATTAGGAAGGAAAAAAAGAACTTATTGTGTGAGTGGATGACTCCAATATTCCATACATCTCAGCTAAGACACCAGTTGTCTCTGCTTTGACCTCAGCATTGCTAGAGGGACTGTTGCAGGAAGAGACCTGCCATCATGAGGCTTATGGGGCAGTCCTTTGCTGCCTGGGCAATGCTTGACCATGGGCATGGTTGATCCAGCATGAAGGTGTGTGTGATTGAGGTTATAAATGGACATGAGTGACTATGTTTGCAAATGGGATGTGATTGGGTAGTATATGAGAAATACACTCCGTAGCAATCCAAACAACATCCTGATTCACACTGAAGTGATAATCATGTAACACAGAATTGGCCTGCCTGACCATCTAGAGTATGCCCTGCTGTCCAAGTTGTGGTAAAGGCAGCTTCCAGAGTCACAGCGCTGTTGCAATGCACATGAGCCAGCTATCCTCTGGGTGCAATACCTAGGTCAATAACTTAGTCTGCCTTCATGAGTCTCTCCAACCTTCAAGCTTGAACATTCATAACTCTCAACACCCAACACACTTAGAAGATGTCCCAATGAGCACTGACCCTGATGACTATGCAACTCATGATTGCCTGGATTTTGATCATACAGCATTTGACACATGGGGGCCAACCACAGATGACTTCAAGGGTGCAGCTAAAATGTTTGGACTTGGCCCAATGTTTATGGACAAATTTAATGGTGACCAGTTCAGCAACCTACAGGCATCAAATCTGTACTACCCCTTCAACTCCCACAATGAATGGGAGCTGGCATTGTGGTTACTTCATTCAGGCCTGAGCATGAGAGCTATAGACTCTTTCTTGTCATTGTCAATCATAAGCCTGTCCCTATTCTCTCCGAAGATCATTATTGACATGCACTAGATACAGCTACTAAATATTTCCTTTCATACAGCCAGAGCACTTTGTGGGCTGGCTGAGTTACTCCCTGGCAGGCTGTGCTGGTGCTCAATGGAGATTACTTCTTTGCAGCCAACCAAACACCCTGTGCACTTGTACTGGCACAATCCCCTGGAATGCATTGTATGGCTCCTCAACCACCCTTTGTTCTCTGACCAGCTCAATTTCATTCCAAGGCATGTATACAAAATGCCTGAGAAGCTTTGTAGGGTGTATACAGAGTGGATGACTGCTGACGATGCTTGGCATATGCAGGTATGTTTCCACTGCAAGTTATAGATCCTTTTATTCAATTGACATACCCCAGTCACCTGCGATTATATCTCTGACACTCCTGAGGCTGCCATGCTCACAGCTGTTGGGGGAAAGACTTCCCTGATCACCATGGCAATGTACAAACAGTTCAGAGACCCATTCTGACATGAGCCACAAACCACATCCACCACTTTGGCTCAGCTTGCAGTGGTGAAATTGAAGGTCCACCCTACAAACATCCAAGTCTTCTTTTGTGAAGCACAGCACTTTTGCCTTAGCAGAGTTAGTGACCCATTTTGGAGGGACATTCTGCTTTCTTGTCCAAGCACTTTTATAACTCCAGAGCTCCTTCACCACCTGCACAAGGAATTTTGGGACCATGACATGAAGTGGTGCATAAATGCAGTTGGTGAAGCTGAAATTGACTTTCACTTCTCAGTTTTACAGCCTACTGTGGGGTTCCATCACTTTAAGGGTGGTGTTGCTAAGCTGAAGCAGGTGACTGGATGTGTGCACCGTGATGTCCAACATTACATCATCAGTGTTATTGCTGGAGCAGCCCCTCCCAAAATTATTACTGCTATTCATGTGCTCATGGACTTCCGATACCAAGTCCAAGCTTACCACATTGACAACGATGATCTTTGTATAATATCTTCTGTACTGGACAAGTTTCATGTGCACAAGCAGTCAATACTTGATCATGGTGCATGACACAGTAAGGGAAACAAGCCCATTGACAATTGGCACATCCCCAAGTTAGAACTCATGCAGAGCATTGTACCAAGTGTGAAGCATGTCAGGGTCACCATCCAATGGACTGCCGATGTAACTGAACATGCCCATGTATTGGAGATCAAGACACCTGCATCAGCTAGCAATAACAATAACTACAATCCTCAAATTTGCTGGTACCTCGATCACACTGAAAAATGTAGGATGTTTGAACTCGCAACATCATTATATGAATTGAAGACTCAATCCCATGGTCGTGTGGAAGAAAAGTCCTTGGAGGTTGAGGATGGGAGTTCTGATGATGGCAACAGTGAGATCAGTGATCATGAGGAGGTGAATCTAGTTTCCAAGATGCCAGGTCCCATGTGGCCTGTCACCAATTACTTCGCCATCCCTGTGCGCCTCAGGACCCAGGATCCAGACTCCATTCCCTTCCCCTTGCATAGTTTTATCACAGATGGTACAGCGATCAACCTTTCCTATGACCCACCCTTGTGATGCATTAGTGTTGATGGTGCTGCTGAGAAGTTTGGACTACTTGACCTCCAAGCTGCCCTTGTTGATTTTCTAAATCATGAGAAGGTGTATGGACCAAGCTCTGTGCACACTATAAGTGGGCAATGTTGGGGATCAAGCTCTTCAACCCTGCCTTTTACCAATCTGCAGGTTTGGTACAAGATGCAGCTGCAGAACATGGCAATACATGATATCATGGACATCCTCCCTGCCCAGACACTCTTCTGTTCTCCACCTTGTGAGACCTGGACCCTTGGCCACTATGATGCAGCTATCATCAATGTGGACCCCTGTTTCAAATGGCCAGAGAGCAGCCTGAAAGGTTCATGGTCCACACTACTTTTCTGTGTCACTCACAAGAGTATCTTAGGTCATGTTGTTGGCCAGCTCCATCTCCTGATGCACCCTTTTGGCAAGAGGGGGGTAAGATGGTTGTGGACAGACCATTTTTTGGTCTACATACAACGTTTTGACATAGCAGCTGAAGATGCAACACACCTACATATCCTTAGGCATGCAAAGAGAGCAAATGGCCAATGTCTTGGCGATGACATCCTGCTCAGTCAGGTCTGGGTGTTCGCACATCTCATACCTTGCTTTGGGCAAACTGCAGATAATCGATTGATGGCATACAACTCCTTTGAGCATTCTACTGAATTCTATCTCAACAAATACTTCAACAAAAATATGTACTTTGCCCTAAGTCATTCAGACTCTCCTCCCATCTAGTCAACATACACATTACCTTACCATATACCAGAGCTTATTACATGTTAATGTTGAAATACATCAGTATTTTGAGTGGTGGCACCATTTTCAAATGTGTGACCCTACTTGTCAACAACCCTCAGAAATGTCCAAAGACTCAAACAAAAACAGATATTGAACAATAGATGGTACCTACAAGCTGATTGGTTCTCTCCCCCTGCCCAAACATGGCCGCATGGTTCATGTTATGGACAAGTTCACTGCTTCAGAACTTGAGGGCACCATCATCCGTGAACCACAGATACAAGTTAGCTCTCCTCAGAGCCTTGGTTATGTTACAAATATTATCTTCGAGTCCTTCAGAGATACATTTACCTCCATAGCCCCCAGGTCCCTGATTGTCCCTCTGAAAACAATTCCCACATGTGTCTGTAGCTATCCCACCTCCTCCAACCAGGGTGGCTTGTCAGAGGACAGCCTGGTCAGCCTATACAATGATGATAGAAAGTGCTGGAACTGGGAGCTTTGTCCACCCCCAGGCTCTGATTCACCTCCCAAGCAACCCAGGCCACTTGCCTCAGAACTGCCAGTAGAATTGGAAAAGCTCTGCTTTGAAAAGCAAGTTGCTCTGTTTCTCAATGCTATCAGAACTGCTGCCAAATCCATGATGCCCAGTCTATCCAGAAAACCCCAGTGTCAATGGATGGCAGACTGGAGCAGAACCAGCTTGCAAGGTTTTACAGGTTATTCCTGAAAGCCTGACCTCATCCTTGTCGATAACACCCCAGTATCACTCAATGAGATTATGTGGTTAAGTCCCAAAGTCATCACTGAGTACTCAAAGGAGTCTTTCAAGCCAGCATCCCACCTTGGGAAGACAATGGACACTAAGGCATATCTAACCCTTGTCAACCAGCCCTGGAGGTGCTATGTCCTTGGATTATCAATTACTGATAGCAAACTTCTTTGACTTCACTTTTACAACCACTCTGGTGGTGCAATCTCACCCTCTATCAATATCCACACTGATGCAGGAGTCTTCATATACATTGTATGTGCCATTGCATTTGGCTTCTACTCAACCCTTGGCTTTGATTCAACCATAGAGATATCCCCCCATCCTGCACACAGCCGCAAATGCACAGTACTTGCGATGCCTCTCTCCCCTTTCCCCTCTCCTGCAATGCCTTCTCCTCACTTGGAGTTGGGCATCCTCCCCAGTGCAAACTCACTCCAGACTCCCACATCACCCAAACACATCCCAGCAATCAGGAGGATCCAAGTAAACAAGACCTTCTATGAGGTGCTCAATGTATTATTCTTGAGCACAAGCTTTCTAGGAAGGGGTACTGTTTGTTACCTCACATGCTACAATGGGGAATACTACATCATCAAGGATTATTGGGTGGAGGAGTCAGAGCAGAGGACAGCCCTGCACAAAGTCAACATGATGAAGCTGGTCCAGGACATCAATGGAGTTCCCAAGTTGCAACACTACTGGGTCATCGAGGTCAAGCCAGACATTGTTGATAAAACTGAATGATATCATAATGAGAAGTGGTGATTGTGCATGAAGTCTCAGAGAACTCACATGCAATTGGCTATGAAGCCATGTGCAAGGCCAATGGTAATGTTCAAGACAAAAAAGGAACTCATTTCATGCATCTGAGATATTTTATGAAGTACATATCCTCTTCCACTTGTAAAATCAATACTAATTGCTTTAACAGTCCAACAGCAGGCTCTTGAGAGGGGTGTCCTCCATCAAGATTGTAGCATCAACAATATGATGATCAAGGACTTCACAAATGGGTCATGTGGCTTTCTCCTTGACTGGGAATTTGCTGTGCAGGTCATGTTACAGGGGGAATATGACTTGGGTGGCACAGTAAGTACTATGCAAAACATTTTGGAACTCGAAGCTGATAGTATGCAAAGGGGACGGTCCCCTTCCTTTCAGTGAATATCCTTTGCCAACTCAAGGAAGCCATCACTAAAAGTGGAAAGACTAATGTCCCATTGATCTGGAAAAGCGCCTCTCTCACCCATGTATTCATCAATCACCCTACTACTATACACCATACATTTGTGGACAATATCGAATCCCTGTTCTATGTTTTCATCTGGATCCTCATCCTTTATGATGGGCCACTTGGCCACAAGCATCAAGATATCAGCCATGAAAAGACACTTCTTGGCTTGTGGAGTGAAAAGGCAGCCAAAGATCTCAAAATTGCCAGATGCACCAAGTTCACATTCCTTAATGACCCATCTGAATCAAGGCTGGATTCCAAGGTCTCACAATATTTTCAAGATCTAATCCCTCTGGCTAATGAGTGGTGCGTATTGCTTGGGCGGTCCCTGCTAAGTGGAACTGCAGTACAGTTCTCTGATGTTATCTCCCTTTTTGATCATTTCTTGGCCAGCATGCCATATGAGAAACCACTGGAGATGACAAATGCATTCCAGCAGATCATCACCCAGCACAAAGTGCTTAATTCAAGCATGCATCTGAGTCAGGAGAACGATATGGATGTTATGTCTTTGGCAATTATGTCTTCTAAATGCCTTTGTGAAGAGGTAAGGAACATGGATAACCCTCCTATACCCAATAAATGCTTCAAAGGTGTGTAGTCTTAGCATGAATTTTATGTTTAGTTCATGTTCTGTACATTATCTGTAAAGTGTTTCAATTCATTTGCAGCAGGTAACTGTCTCTGCATGTTGTTTTGTTTTATGTCTCATGATGAACCTGTCAATGTTTATATGGATTCACAAGATGTCATTTTGTCATGGTCCCCAGGCTTCCATCTTATACTGTTCTCTGTTTGACTGCTTGTACCTTCAGATGTCCACCCAATCTGGAACAATCCTGCTGAAAAAGAAGGATAGCAAAAAAGCCAAATGACAACCAGAGGCCAATGGAAGCACTCGACCCACAAAAAACAAGTGTCTAGGAAGCCCACCCATCAATCTTGAAGAGTCTCAGTCTGTTGCTACAGTGGGACTCTGTCATAGTGGAAGGGCAGGGGTGGGTTCAGGTGGAAGGGCCAAGCAATTGGAGCAGATTGGTACTGCCCTTGAAGGCTGAGCTACATGGCTGCAAAAGTCGATGGATCTCCCCAACAATTCCATTGTAAATCCTCTTGCACCTCCACCCACTCAGTGGGAAAAGGGTGGGGGCTGCAGTGCTGGCCAGAATGCAAAACCAAAGGTCAGTTCTAGTTATTTGCAAATATCAAGCTAACCACTTGCAAAGTCCAATGTCGCCCCACCACCCTACATGCCTCCCATTGTGAATGGTCCTATCCCAGCTGATATGCCTCCAGTGAGTGTCTTTTCATACTGATATACAATGTTCATTTCAGAATCCCATCCCTCAGTCTTCAACAGCAGTAGCAACACCTGTCTTCCATCAGCACCCCACAGACTCCCATCACTTTGGTTTCAGTGTTCCAGCTCAACAGCGAGGTCATATCATGCCTCCTGGGATGGAACCTGACCTTCAAGTGCTCAATAATCCTTATATTGCCACGATTTGGGGAGACCAAGTTCCCAATAATACATCTCATCCACCAACACTGCAGCCCAACTACCAGTCTCAGTTTATCCCCCACCAGCTGCCTGCTACTGTCCCCAACTCTTGTATTGACCCCTCCCTTGATAGCTCACTCTCATCAAGACAAACTTTGGCAACCACTGATGTTCACCACAAGAGTTTGGAGAAGCTGTCATCAGAGGGCTCCTCAGAAGAGGAGTTGGAGTCCTTGAGTAATAACCCCTTGGACACAGAGGTTGGCAAGGTCTCCAGCAGTGAGTTTGACAAAGATGAGGATGATGCATTTGGATGGGGTGCAACAAATCTTAGGCAATCAACTCATCCTGGTATGCATCAGAGGTTATTATGGTATTGGCTCAATGTTCTTTGTTAGGCTTCTCCCAAGAAATGATGACAAGCAATCCTATTTGCCACAATTCCTTACCCCCTGACCATGAGTTTCAGTACTCACACAACAAGGATGACAATGCAGCTCTGCAAAGCTTACAATCCAAGGACAAGGCTCAGCCAGAGGTATGAAAATACCATTCCTGCTAGCTTTATTTATTCAGATTGTTATTTTAGGGTTCCCAATGTGGCACTGTCGTTGACATTCTTGAATGCCACCATCACACTAATGGCCATCCTGTTCCCAATCATGATCTTCTGACCCTTGCACATGACTCGGTCAACAAAATATTTCAGTGTGCCAGAGCCCCTCATAACTCCAAGAAAGCTAAGGATGAGGACCCATTGCCTTCACAACTGAGATTTTACAAGGCAGTATGGAAGGACTGTCTCAAAGATGCTAAGCAAGAATGCAGGGCTGCACATGCACTTTCTAACCCATTCCCATCAAAATCTCATGACCTCAACCTCTCCATAACAGAGGCACTCGTCACTGTCATTGTTGAGTGGAATCAACATGGTGTACAATTTGAAGATGGTGAGTAACAATATTTTTGCTTTATACATGTCTCATTATCCTAACTTTATAGGTTACTGGCCTGACCACAAGCAAGATATGGCATGCCTTGTAAGTAGTCCCATCTTTCAGTTACAGCTACTGACATACTGCTGGTAGCTCCTTGGTGATATATCTACCTGGCATTTGGAATCAAAGTTGGTTACACTGGCAACCACACCATCCACATTCAACCTTATCCCTCCTTCTGATGTTGCACCATGGGTTCATGTACAATGGATAGAGACCGCTGCCACAAAGCTCCTTGACAACTCACTTTTCCTGCAAGACAGTTTCAATGAGAATGTACATTCACATGGTTCATTGTCTGCACTACTAATGGATTGGTTTATCAGGGAAAAACCAGGAATTTCACTCACCCCACCCTTGAGGAAGCTGTCATACAATTCTACTATACTGGGACCTATTGAATTGTGGATAAGCATCCTGAGTCCTTCAACAATTCAGTTCCCCTTTCCTGTCTGGCTCTTGTCACAGCTGCAGTGAGTTATTTTACACTCTGAGTCACTGCAACTCAAACTTTTCTTGCAGTATCATTGTGTGTTGGACAGATTTGCGCAGAATGCCACAGGAAAAATGATGCCTCAATTCTCTGTCAAGGCTTACAATTCCATTTTCCATGGCATGATGAAGGTGCTGAATGACATCCTTTGTAATCCCTATCACAGCACAAGGTTGTGTGATCAGCTTTCTCAGTGGGTGAAGGAAGGATGGTAAGTACTGGGGTGGCTGACATGCTCACACTGACTCCTTGTATCAGGGCTGCACTGCAAGAGGTTGATTCAAATGTAGAGAGGTACCAGCACATTCAGGCAGTCCTTGATTGATTTCATAATACCTAGTCCTGTCATACCTGTCATTACATGTAGTATGCAATTGATGCCAATGCTCCTGTTCCTGTCATACCTGCTGTGAACTGTTCCTAGTTGTGGAGTGATCACATGTTTGCAAAGTAAACATTGAGATGGGGAGTACTGGACAACACCCCAAGGAGAATACAGTCTGGCCAGTTTTGTACAGTGATATCTAAGCATGAAAGTTCCATAGCAATCCATAGTAAGTAAGATACTGGACAAAGTTCCATGACAATGTGACCATTCCATAGTAACAGGCAACTAGCCATAGCAAAAAGTGCTGTTGGGAGCATCTGTCCAGCCTGGACCTAGCTAGGGGACTCTGTGTATTATGGAGCACTGTGGAGAGCTCCACAGCTCAAAGTGATTTACTGATGTGCAAGAAGTCAATGAAGGCCATGGGGAAGAAAGTGCAGGTGGGCACTTCAGCTGGTAAGTAGTGACCTTGTCTGAGGTGTTTCAAGGCTAACAGTTCGTAGTGCAACCCTTGAAGGCATCCAAGGCCAGCCCATCCAAGAGAGTCATTGATGATGATGACAATGACAACAAAGTCAAGGTGGTCAAGAGCCAAATGCATGCAAAGGGAAAGGGGCCAGTGCGAGGTGGGCTAGACAGCAAGGTCACTGCCAACCTGTTGCAATCACTGAGGTTGTTGCACACTGAAGCCACAGCTTCCCAGGCCACATATCTTCAACTTCAGGTACACATCAATCAGCTCACTGAGGCACTGGAAAAGATTGGGGTGGAGTAGGGACAACTATATTTAGTTTAGACTTGTTACATTGGCCCATCTGCATGTCAGTGCACATCACACATAATTCACCACTTTCCCTTCTATGTGAGGCTGTGATGCAAAATGACCTGAAGTGCTTGAACACTCTCTGTGGGACAGTTTGGCTGTGGTAAGATACACTGTGCAGGGTACCACCTGGCTTGTCTTCTTCATGCAACTTCCGACTTCTCTCAGCAGTGAGTCCTTGTAGTATGGTGTTGATGGACAGATGTGATGATGTCTTGAAGAGAGGGTGAAGGGACTTTTTATTGGGTAGCTGGGATGGTTTTGAGGTATCAGGTGTAAGGAGACAGAAAGGGGATTGGAAGGAAAATAGATCAAGGGGCACATGCTGACTGTGTGTTTGAAGAGGAAATGCATGGGGTAGCTGTGGGCATTTGCAGTATACAGCAGCTGAGGATTGTGTCAGTGAGACTAGTAAGAGACATAGGAGAGACATTGTTGGAGTTATGTACTTATTTGGTGTTTTGTTATTTTTCTGGACAGTTTTGGACTTTGTGTCAGCAGTTTGTATGTTTTTTGAGTGAGGACTAGCTATCAGTAGGATCACTGGATGAAACCCAGGGTGGAACAGAGGTCTCTGGACAAAACCCAGGATAAAACAGATAAGGAGAAATGAACTATGTTTAATATTGGACAGAGTGAGTGGTATGCAGGTCACCCCTGCAGGGGACTTTGAACACTGATATGGGTACTGGAAAGGGCAGATAGTCAGCTGTCCAAGGCAAAAGCCTCTACCTTGTCATCAGTGGGGTCATCCTCAGCCTCCTTGAGAAGGCAGTCTAGTTCTTCATCATCTAACCCAGTAATGCAAGTCATGGTCACATGGGTTTGAGACCATGGGTGGTAGGGAAGTAGGTGGAATGCAGTGAAGTGGAGTCTGGAGATGGAGCCATCCAACTCAGCCAGCAGGTACAAGCCCCCAGTGGTCTGACAAAGGACAACCATGGGGCCAGTGTGCTGTGGCTTTGTCTTCCAGTTCAGTTCTTTCTCTACATGGGAGTTGCAAACAAGCATGAGGGTGCCAGGAGCAAAGTTATGGTCTTTAACACAATGCTGAAAGGTGGCTTCAAACTGCTGGATAGACTGGAAGCATGCATGGAGGACATTATCACAGACCTGGTCTAGGTCATCCTGACACTTCTGTAACTGGTGCACACACCAAGAAATCAGTTCTGTGGTAGTCAGCAGTGTTGTGTCATTGTGGGATAGGGGCAAAAGGAAAGTAGCCTCAGCAAGGTCGAATGGGAACAGTGGTTCAACACCATGTACCATGAAATAGGGGGATAGACCCATGGACTTCAAGATGGTGACTCACTTGGCCCAGAACACAGAGTGCATAATGGTGTGCCAGTGGCAGTCATTGTTCTTGCAGCTCTTCATGATAGCCTTGTGCACATCATAGTGGCAATGCTCTACAATGCCATTAGCCTGAGAGTTGTAAGGAGAGATATGGATGTGACAGATATGATATTGCATGGCTAGGGCATCTAAAGCTTGAACAAATGTGGGACCATTGTCAGTGACAATCTTGGCAAGTGGACCCCAGCAGCATAGAGTGTCCTCAAAGATGAAGGATGTGAGTGCAGTACTATTTTCTGCATGCAACATGTGCCACTCAGGATATGAGGTGAGCATGCATCAAGCCTGTACTATGTAGCAGCAGCTGCTGGCTTTGGGCATTAGCATCATGTCAATGTGAGCTTTATGAAACAGGCCCCCTATCATGGGCACAGTGGGAGGGATATGAAGCTTCTGCATCTGGTGGATCTGGCATTCATGACAAGTGCAAACATACCACTTCATGTCCTCAACAAGCAGAGGCCACCAAAAGTGAAGGAGAAGGTGGGTGCAGACTGTGAAGACACCTTTGTGTCTGAGGTCATCATGCACTTCTTTGATGAGACAATACTGCTTGGACTCATTGACAACTAGCTGGTGCCATCCATGCAGTTCCCTACACCACAAGTTACCATCTAGGAGAAAGAAGTGGCTGGCCAAATTAAAGAAAGGTGAGTACTGTGCATCAGTAAGGTCAGGAGGTCACTCAGAGGTCACAAGGAATGTGCAGATCATTTCTATCTTTGCCTCACATGCCCAAGCTTTCATGGACTGTGGAATGGCATGGTCATCAGGGGTATCAGAAGGGTTATCAGCATGGGCAGTCACAGAGAATGCAAGTTAGAAGGATGCAGGCAGTGGGAGGCTCGCCTGATGGTAAGTGGTGGCAGTAAGGAATGATGATCTTGATTGGAAAGGGACATAGGAGGTGGGCGGTCATTGACAGCCTCTGTAGAGAAAGAATAAAAATGGTCTAGCCAATCCTCATGGTTGTCATCCTCAGGCAGGTCAAGTTCCAACTGTGGATGGCAGGACAAGCCATCAGGGCCAGCATGCCTGTCTGCAGGAACATGCATGAGTTTGAACGAGAAGAGGAGGATGCCAGTGATCCACTGATTGATCATCATGTTAGGCTGCAGATCTGGGTTATCATGCCCTTGATATACTTCACATCTACCTCCACAGTGAAGTTAGTGAGACTGAAGATGTATATGTGCACCATGTGCAATGCACAGAAGAGGCTGTACAACTTGAGCTTAGCCTGGGAGTAACTGTCATAGCTGTGCCTTGACCCTGGTGAGACTTGGCCTTGCACTCATTCAGTCCAGCCTTGGCCTCACCAAACTCTACCCCCAGTTGGCCTAGCACAGTTAGCACTGCTTTGCAGTGTTATTACTAAGCATCATCTCAGTTGAGCCTGCCTTGGTCTTGTCCCCAGCCTGCCCTGTCTCTGTCCCAGTCTCCAGTCATCTTTGTCATACCTTACTAATGCTATTCTTACCAATTGTCTTAGCAATCCTTGCAAGACCAGTATTACTGGTCTCCATACTATAGCTTGTCTCCAGTATATAAACCCATAGATACTCAGCTTGTACTTCTCCAGTCTGAAATCAAACAAGTCTCCCCTGAAATCTTCTGTCTTGGCCTTGGACTCAGACTGCAACCCATGCAAGGGAATAGTGCTGCATCCTCAGTCACTAAGTCCAATCAGTCCACCCCTGTACCTTTCCCCCCCCCCCCCTCATACTCCCAACCCTTCAGCCTCATGTGCCCACATCAGCCTCTGGTCCAGTCTTGAACCTGGACATCATGGACTTGACAGTAACAGCTTTCCACTTCATTGAGGGTAATGAATCCAAAGTGACTAGGGTATCATGTTCTGTCTTCCCCAAGCTGATAAAGAATGTAGCCAACTGCAATGACTGAAGTGTCAACTGCTAAAATTACTTTGCAACTGCACTCATAGTCAATCCTTCAGAGTGCAGGGGACTTTACGATTTCATCCTTGAGCCATTGCATGGCAGCACATTGCAGCTCATCCCATGTGAACAGTATGTCTTTCTGTGTGAGTGCAACTAGTGGCTGCACAATCTTGGCAAAGTCTTTGATGAAGATGTGGAGCACACTGCAAACACTGAGGAAACTGCAAACCTGTGTCAGGTTGTGGCACTTGGGCCAGTCACAGATCTTTTGTACTTTGCTTTCCTCAGGGACACAACCTTCAAAGGTGTACTTGTGGCCAACAATTACAGCAGATGGAGCAGCTAGCACGAACTTCTTTGCCAAGACAGTGGCTCTGATGTTCTGCAAATGCTGAAGGATGTGGTTAATGACTATACAGTGATTCCAGATAAATTTCTGAATCCCAGGATTCTCTGGGATAATCTCATAGGACCCATCTGCATGCTGATAGTGGGTGGTCTTGGATTTTATAGGGATGTCATCTATGAAAGGCAAGGTATGATGCAGGATCTCATCTTGGAGGACAAATGCAGTATCTCCCTGGTATACCTGGACTGCATTTGCATGACCTTGCAGCAGAGTAGTAAGCTGATGCAGTCCAAGCAGGGTACCAAAGGTCGTGAGGTCATAGGAATCAACATGAAGTGTGCACTGGTCATACCCAGAGTAGAGTCCATCATTGCATACACCACATATCCAGCAAAGGATTCCACAAGATGTTCTATGAAGGGTGGGATGGACATGTCATGGATGGTTACTGCATTTAGGGGCTGTAAGTCATGCACAAGGCAAAGAGACTTTCCATCTTTCTTTACTATGCTGAACCAGTGGGAGTGGTAAGCCACTGTAGAAGGTTCATACATGCCAGACTTGATGTGATCTTTAATCATGTCTATGACTTGGGCATGTATTGCACTCAGAATAGGGATATTGCATTGGACCCAAGGCATGTGCAGGATTGTGGGGATCTTTACAGGTGGGAAATAGTGTTTGTCTAAGTGTCCACACTCTGTGATGTCCCAAGTGAATGCAGGCTTGTGGACCAAGATGAGCCAAGTCATGAGTTTGAGTTCTTCTGGCCAAAGCCAATCTGCAGGATCAAGGTCAAGCTCCATGGCCTGTTTGGCAGTGAAGCAGATGCCTGGAGCAAAGTCTGGTGGGTGTGTAGGAAGTGGTTGGAGACCAGCAAGCAGATTGTCAGGCAGGCTGTGCATGATGCAGTATTCTTCCACCATCAGGGCAGGTACCATCCAAACCTTCTTGGCAACTGGCTTGTAAACAAAAGTGCAAACTGAAGGATCTAATTGGTAAACACTGCCAAAAGTGGCTATAGCAGAGGGGTTTAGTATGGTCTGAGTGGAGGAGAGGAAAGTGAAAGCAGGCAAGGGTATTCCTGCAGGTATGTTCTGTGGCACTCATGCCACAGGCAAAGGGAAGTTCATTGAAGTGAAGGCTAGAGATGAGACTGTGGGACTGAGGAATGGATAACAGCAGCTAAACAGGAAACAGGACATCTTAGTAGGCTCTCCCCAACCATTTGGTGGATCATTGATACTCAAAAACCCCATTTGACAATACTCTGGTGACTATGGCAGTGCTTGCTGCACTTACAGCATGGACAGCCCTTGTGCCATGGGCATGTGGGCAGAGCATACTCATGGCCATCATTCAGGTCATGGAGAGTGATCTGCTGTCTGCCATTGGGAGAGTCATTTGTTACCATGCTCATAAGGCAGATGAATGGATGACCAAGAAGCATGTTGAAGTTGGTGTGTTCAATTACTTGAACCTGGAGCATGACCAGTCCAGCTCTGAAGTCAAGTTTCAGGTTCTCTAGATTGGTGCAGGTGCAGATGGCTTGGATGCCTGGCAAGCAGCACATGAACTCTGAACACCAGGGGAAATGATTTCCTCTTTGACAGTGGCTGTGCAAGGATCTACTCATGGAGGGTTGGCCAGACATGCTGTGGGTCAAGCTGTAATCTCAACCCCATTGAAGCAGGCTTTCTTTCCATGGGACACAACTGTGCCCTTGTTACCTTTGTCTGCCTGATATGTAGCCCAAGCTTGGGTGACATATGCCTGAAAGTCAGGGTCATCTAAGTCAGTGGCTGATTTGTCTACATCCTGGATGGTGTTCAGAAAGGTGGATGGCTGGATCTCCAACTGCACATCAACTTCAGGGTGAGCAACACAAAAGAGGTTAGCAGTGCCTTGCATGGCTGTGTTGCACAGAGCAGCAGGTGTTGCAGCACATGCACTGGCCTGGTCTCTGTCAGCCATGACATGGTCAACAGCTTCTTTCAGTGAGTCGCATTCAGGGAAGTGTGGAATTTGGCTTCCACCTGCAAGGTAGAGACAGTTGTCCATACCCCTTGTGATCTTACCAGCACAGATATAGACTTTGATGAGCACACACATCCTCATCCAGTGATTGGGGTCTGCACAGAAGCCACAGCCAGGTCTGTGTTGCTGTGGTGGGCACTGTGTCTGGAAGTTGTATTCTTGTTTGACAACAGTACCAGCAGGTGGCACCTGTGGCATGTAGGCTGGCAAGGGAGGTGCAGCTGGCAAGGCCACAGTTGCCAACATCAGTAGTGTGCTACAAAGGGCAGATCCTGTCAGAAGGAACTTGGCAGCTTTGATGACTTCTGCAAGTGGGTATGGGTCATCTGGGTGGAGGTTGGTGCAGACTATGGAGAGTCAATGATGAATTCAATCTGCGATGGCCCTTGGGAAGCCATTAAGGAACATGGAATCCCATTCTGTCTCTGCATACTTTTTAGTTTTAATGAGGAGGGCAGAGATCTTAGTGGATTTCTGCTGGTATTCTCTGAGGTCATCCTGGTTTCACATAGGCTTGGACTGGTATTCTTTGATGAGGTACTGCAAGTCTGTGCAGCAGTAGCAGTTGTCACCTTTGCAGCCAGGGTACAAGCCCTTAACAGCAACTATGAAGGCATCCCAGTCATCAGCTGTGGGTGCAGTTTCCAGAAGTGTTTGCCAAATCTTGGCTTCTCCCAGGTCAGCATAGCAGATCACAGCTCTGATCTTGCCATGGTCATCAAGGGCAGCAAGAGTACTGAGGAAGTTGATGTCTTTGAGGTATTGCAGGAGTTGTGCAGGGGAATCTCCACTAAATTTAGGTGAGTTTTGTGTACCATGGAGTGGCATCTGAAACTGAGGATTAGCCATTGGTGGGTTAACCTGTGGTGGTGGTGGTGCCAGATTGGTAATGGGTGGAATGGGTATTGGTTGTGGATGTGGAGCAGTTGGTATAGTGTGCAAGTGGACTGGCAGAAGTGTTGGTGGGTTACTAATTGGCTGATGGGTGGTCTGCAACTGAGTGAGTGGTTGCAGCAGTGTGGTGGATGGATCTGAGAGTCTGGGTATAGATTTGGAGGCATCAAAGAGACAGGAAAGAGAGGGCATCAGTGATGATGAATCAGATGATGTGACAGGTGTTAAAGGTGATGGCAGGGAGTTGAGTGGATAAAGCCACTGGGAAGGTCAGGGGCAGTGAGATCTAGGTGATCCAGCACAATGGATATCCAATCTGCTGAAATATCAGGAGGAGTGATTGCAGGTAGTACCCACAGAATGTCAGCAGGTAATTGTGCATGATCTGGTGAAACAGGGCAGAAGAGGTCAGAGTCTTCTGACAGGTTGAGGTTGCAAAAGTGCAGGCATAAATCTTCTAGTTCAGTGCAATCAGCAGTGTGCCTGAGTGACCTTCTGGAAGCAACAGCAGAATCCCTCACAGTGGGCTCCAGTTGTAGGAAAGGTCCAAGTAGCCATATAATACAAGCTAGATGGCTTAGATAACAACAATTAAAAATGAAGGGAATGAATTGCTCATCCCAAGGGATTCTGGACTGCTGAGACTAGAAGGTGAGACCCTGTGCTTTGTAGCAGTAGTGATTCGTGACATGCACAGCATGGTCCATGGAGTAGTACTGGTGATGCAAGTGGTGTGAGCAGTGTGTGTAGATTGTGTGCTGTGGCATGTGAAACATGTGGTGTAGACAAAGTGAAAAAGAAACTTGTGGTGACCTTCTGAGTGCCAAAAGGTATCATTCTGTACCTAAGTACAGGACTTTATAGTCCAGGAAAACCCAGAACCTAAGTAAGACAAGGTACAAGTAGAGGAAGGCCATGCGACAGTGTGTACATCTTCTTGGACTGTGTGTTGGTGATTGGGACCTATGATCCTGCCAGTGCAACAGTATAAAGCTACAGGTTGTGGTGAGCAATCTCTATTGTCAACATGTTGCACTTGAGCAGCAGCTCTCAGGACACCCCTTCTACTGATGAGTACCATGATCTGCTCCAGCATCACTTTCCACATGCTAGATATTGGCTCAATTTACTACTGACACATCCATTTGTCCATGGGCCAGATGGACTGCCTGATATTAGTGCCAGAAGTGGCATACCTCCACTACCTTACTTGCCCTTGGACCCTGTGCTTTCCCAAACAAGCCAAATTGTACAGCCATATCAGTCCTCTGCATGGATGGATGGCCCTGTCCAGCCACCATCTTTTGGGTCTGCAAGTGGTAATGGACAGCCAGACAATGGAGAAGGTGAGCAAAATATGACATTTGATTGAAGTGTGACAATCTAAAATTTGTTGTGCATCAGACCTGAATGTTCAGGTCACAGTCTCTGTTCTACTTGATACTGGTGTTGTTGGGGGACCAATTAGCCATGTCCAACTCCAGTTCCCAGTGGACACAAGTTCTGAAGACTTTTTCTCTTGTATCTGTGCAAAGATGGACCTTGACCCTAACAAGGTGGAACTTGGGTATAAGTACCATGCAGACCAGGCATGTGATCCTCCACATCAGCTCTCCAATGCTGATCAGCTTTTGAAGCATGGCCAAGGATGAGATGTTGTTCTTGAGATTCATAATCTTGTCAGTTTTTTGTTTGTATGTGGTCATGGCCTAAATAGACTGATGGGTTTGCCAGTGCAAACCAAAAAGTGGCATTGCCAGTCACTTGTCACTGCCAGGATGAAGTAACACAGGTGACCCCTGTCTGGCCATCTGAGAAGGACAGTGTCCAGGAACCAGAAATGTCAAGCTTTGTTGCTGAGTTCCAGAAGTTAAAGGGAACCCTGTGTGCAAAACATGTTGGCAAATACTGTTATGTTACTACTCAGGGTGACCATGAAGCTCAAGACATCCACAAATTGACATCTTAGGCAAAGACCATTGTGAGAAGCCACAAACCCTGAGAAAAACATGAACTGATTTTTTTGATCCAGTTTCAACAAAGTGTGACATATGACAAACCACCTGAAACTACAGTTTCATCTGCAGATGCCCCTACTACTAAGTGCCATCAGCTATCATCCACTGTGACACAAAACCTTCCAACTATTCATGTCCACCTCCTGTCAGACATGGGCCAACTTGCCAGCAGCCATGCAGGGAAACTTGACACAAGTCTTTCGAGGCAATACTTAACTGGGCCTGATCTAGATGAATGCGATGTCTTCATTGTCTACCCTTCAATCTCAGAGGTGCTCACTGAGATGCACAGGTTGATGCCTCTTCTAAACATGCCTCAGTATGAGGACAACCTTATCTCACATGGTGTTGCCTACATCAACACTGTTGATGGAATTTTGGAAGACTTTTTCATTGACATTGTTGGTATGCCACTGGGTGCTGTTATGCCTTTTATTGCTGTAGCTCATCACCTTGCCCATCATGCAAGGAAAGGTTCAGCAAGAATGGCTAATTCTAGTGATAGTGACAAGAATGAGGACCCAAACAGCTCATCATTGTATAGACACTCTCCAGAAATTTATTGACTTCATCATTATCAGAAATGTTGTATCTTAGATACTATAGTACTTTTAGCAGTACATGAAGTGTAGAGTCTGAGTACAGACTTCCAAGGGTTTCAAGGCTCATAATATATCTACCATTAGTCATACACTTGTAATTCTACTACACCTTAGTAACCACAGTCAGTGTACCATCCATGAATCTTTTCCAAAGTAATTGCATTGAATGCAGCATCAATGAGAAACTGATAGGGGTCACAAGTGGCTTCACCTGACAATTCACTTCTTGCATTATCAGAGTTCCACCAAATCCAAGCCTTCATGGCAGAAAAAGCCTCCTCTATTGGGTTGAAGTCAGAAGAATATGGGGGTAAGTATAAAAGTCTCATCCCTCTACAAGGAGTCATCAGGACCTGTGTGAGAAAACATAGGCACTGTGATAATGCACCTTCCCTCAATCATACCTTGAAGCTGAGGGGATTTATGGATACTAGCATTATCCATGACAATGACTGAGTTCTTCTGTGGATAAGGATTCATGTTGTTGAGTAAAAGATCAATAAATTGGTTGAACATAGCACCAGTATAGGCACAATCCTGAATGTCAAGGTGAAGGATCCCATCAAGTGACATTGCAGGGAGAACCAAGTATCTGGAGGAAATGAAATAGAAAAGAAGCTCTTGAAATTGAGTTGTAACTTACCAATGGCCACACACAACATAGTCTTGTCACTGTGCACAGGTTCCAAGTGGTGACCATGCTGATTGTCACTTTGTTGTCATTCAATTACATGCTGACTCATCAACAAAGACAAGTTGTGACAGATGAAAGTTCTCCACAATATAGACTTGATACTAGTCTCGTGCATCCTCATTTCTTTCCAGTGTGACCTGTGAGACCTAGAACAGACCCATAAGCCTATTAAGTCATCAGCACATGCAGCATACACCACTTGTACTTTTTTGTGAGAGAATCCATGCCTATGTAGAGTATGACTGATTGTCTGCCTTGAAACCTCAACACCTCTTGGTTTGTTGAGATAATATTGTATGTAGCTCATTGAGGTAGGAGTCTGGTGTGCACTCAATACATGAGATGAGATACTATAGTAAATAGCAATGTTATGTATCAGTTCTGTCTCATCAGAGATGATGACCTACATGGACATCATGCACTGTCAGTAAGTGAGGATGTCCACTTTCAAGAGGTTTCTTCACTACAGAGCCTGTCTGGTGTGAGAAGTGAAGGACATGGTTGACAGTCCATTGACTGTAACCAGTGACCTTTGCAATTTCTCTTGAGCTCATGTGGGTGGATATTTTGACCCATTGCTCCTTCATGGTCTCTGGGATATGGCATCAATTTCCAGGCATTTCACTTGCTTGTGATGGCAACTCAAGGAGGGGGATGGTTTATGAGGACTCATGCAGGTGCAGTGCTACTAGTATGATTTGACACCATAGCAGTATGTCCAAGCCATACAAACAAGGCATAGCTCGTGCCAATGTTTGGCCACCAAACAAAAAGTGCTCATGTGAGCATCACAAACAAGGTACATATAGTGTGCACAATTGTTTGGCTGCATTCCAGGACTAAAGGAAAGCACTTATGTGTGTGTTGGTCAATTCTGGTCTATCAATTTGGACCCTGCTGTGCCTTGTGGGAATTCCCTCCATGGCCCTTGTTACAGGGGCAGCTTGCATATTTGATGTCCACCAGGAACACAGGGCCTAGTCACAGATATATCTAAGCAGATAACTCAGTCACACACAGACAGCAACAACATCTAATATATTCACCTAAGCAGATAACTAGGTGCACGGTAAGTATGGTAAAGTAAATGAGAAAGTATTGTACTCACCTCAGTCGCGCGCAGACAGCGATAACGTCTGAGGTGATGGAGTTTACAGTGCTAGACTAAATACTGTAGTTGTAACAAAGGACATGAGACATCGGGTGTTGAACCCGTCTATACACAACAAGGATTGTCTCAAAGTGAGACGTGCTACATTCTTCGTAAGTAATAAGAAAAACACGCACATAAGTGCGAAACACTGTAAACACAATAAGCACAAGGGCGCGTAAGTTAATTGCGCGCTCACTAGTGAGTGTAAAGTATGAAAGCCTTCGAACGGAAAGTAGTTCTCACGCCTCGGAGCGGACGCGTTCGGACTACGCACGACTTGCCAAATCTAACACCTAGAGTTTTGCCGCTCAGCTGGTCACTGACCTTGGTAGTGTGCATGGGTCTGTGCGAGACATCTCTGGATCCAGTTGACACCCCTCTCACCTTAGCCCGCCGACGCCCGAAACCGTGGTCTTCAATCTGAGGAGCAAAGTCACTGCCTCCATGAGTTTAGATCGTAACCTCTTCACGCTCCTCCTGACACCCAATGCTGCCGCTTCACGTGTAGACCAGGGTGTCTCCGTCGTCGATCTCATTGACCCGTCTGGGACAGTGTATTATCGAAAGCGACGTATCGGCGGAGGAGTATACAAGGCTGAACTATGCGGTGAGTTCCGAACGCACTAATCCATGTCACTTTGGTCTCTCGCAATTCTGAACGACCGCCTTCGTACCGTAAATCATAGAACCCATATCGAACACGTTGTTAGCGACAGTAACAGCGCCAAGTGCTACGAGCAAGCATAAAACGATGGAACTCTATAATCCCACAAAGGTCGTCGAGCTCAAGTTCACAGGCACTCTAAGCTTCAAGTGGTCGTTCAAGTGGGAGGAGTGAGTGTCACCTCTTACAGTATTCTTCCCTTCTTGGTCAGGTCAACCATCATTTACCGATCGTCTATTCGACGGGTTCATTCTATCGCAACCCTGTATGTGAATGGATAGTCACGAGTTCGAATGGAGGCGCGAAGAGTGCTTCATCGTTCGCAAGCCCGACCCACCAGTACTCGTTGCCTTGACCAAGGAACCCCCAGGAAGGATTAAAACGTCGTCCGTTCAGATCCTCGATTACAACTTGCATCGGTGTGTCCCTGCTTACTTACTCAGGGCATGAAATTTATACTTCGTTCCTCACCCTTAGATTTGATATCGAAGACCGTAAAGGTCTGGAAATCGTCATTCTCTTCGCCCTCCTTACGTTTCAAGATTCGAGCGACGCATACCATGAACCAGATACTGCCGCCTCCACTTCTCCCACACCAGCGAATTCCAGCAGTACTAAAGTCATACCTACGGCAACAGCGCCACCACCTCTCCCTCCAAAACCGGCGCCAAAGACGGGTGTTGAGAGGATCGCCGAACTACAACGCGGCCGCGGTCTGGTGAATGAGGTCTCCGTTATGGAGGAGGGAGATGTGAAGGATTACGCCAAGTACTGCTTACAGTTGCTTTCGGTAAGCTCCTTAGCTATTCATGTTTTCGTTCCTGCGCACGCAGCATCTCTCTGACGGACCCATACCCAGGACGACGCTATGCTATTTATCAGCGTCTGCTCTACAGAAGCAGCTCAGGTTCCGAAAGTCTTGCAAGTCGTTGAAGAAACTAAGCGGAAGCGGTACAAAGCTGGTTGGTGATTTGCTCCCTTCTTCCTATCATTGGTGCAAACATCCCCTCCACTTACATTGCATTATGCAGGCGACTCGGAGTTACACCAGTATGTTCTCTATGATACTCAAAGGGAGACACCCCAGAAAGGACCAAGGATTATTAAACTTGACGATGAGCCTAGCAAGTCGAAAGCGAAGGATTATACCCCTCCGAGCAGTCTGATTGTGCATTTGAGCAAGATCGATATGCCTGAGCTAAGACCACGCAGTGTGGGATTCCCTCCTAGTCGTGCTAAGGAAGCTGATTCCGGAAGAAGCAAGGGTAAAGAAAAGGCAAAGGAGAAAGAGAAGGACAGAAAAAAGAAAAAAGAGAAAGGCAAGGACAGCGACAACGAAAGAGTCAAGAAGGATAAATCATCCTCCCCAGTACCACACAGGAACAGCCCACCGGGAGGAAATTCACCTGCCCGACTCGTTCGTCCGCAATCGCAGCACTTTCAAACATATCCCTCTCCGCATACTCGTGCCTATTCTCATGGAAATAACTCATTTGGAACGCCCCCTCCGCTCCCACCACGTCACGCTCGCCTTCCCAACCCACAGTCTCAGCCTGCACATCGTCAGTCGATGTATGGTGGTTGGTACGGTTATCCCACAAATGCACCACCGCCTCAGCCCCCAGCAACAGCACCTCCAGCACTTCGGCCCCAGCAGAGTTCCACTGGGCTCTTGGGCAGGCTACTTGGGGCGCGATAGTAGTTTTTCATGTTCGTGATTTGCCCCAGTGGATCATTCACTATTCCTTTCCTTTCTTCTGTTTTCTTTTGTCTTTTCTTTCTCTCGTTTGCTGCGACGATGACCAATGCAACACATTTTGGTTGATGCGTTGTACATGTGCGCAACCACGTCGTGGCACCGCTGCCAGAGTACTTGTAGGGGGTGGCCTCCTATGTCTGTCAAGGTAGTCAATTCCTGGTCTGAGTACTTACATCTGCAGTAGGGTCGGGTGCTTTTCGGACTCCCCCGTTCACTCACTCTCGTATCCCAAAGCGGCGTCACTTTTATCTTTAAGGCGACTGGAAAACCAAGTACACGTATATTTATCACTGTCTCTCGATCAGAATTGCATAGTAACACGGACCTTTTCTTTTTGCTTGTGGAATCATTCAACGCAAGTCTTGAGAGATCTCCATCTGGTCATAAATCCGAGACTTGTATGCTTCGTTATATCCAAATCACGGGCTCAAGAAATGCATTGCTTAAGTTGTCCAATCAAACCCTACTACATACATATCACAACGTCGGACCAGCAGTTGAGGCGCGCGAGGGGGTATGACGATGGGGAAAAGAAAAGAGAAAGCACAAATGCGGAAGCATGATCGATGCGAGGGAAACAGCTCAATAATTACACACCACAAGCGAAAATGCTTAAGAACATTCGCACACAAAAGTAAGCAGGGTTGCTGTTGGGTATCCATTTTAAGGAAGCAATCCAGCCTTCTCGTTGATCACGAATGTAGCATAGCTCTGAAAGGTGGTATCATTACGCTGTTAGTAAGCGAATAGAGATCTAACTGGCGTAAAACACTCACTCCATGTTGCTCTACCATCCCCTCGTTTCGCCTCGCACGTTTGGCAGTGATGGTGTGCTTGATGAACGTTGTAAGCGCAAACATGGCAAACGCAAACAGGGACAGAGTGCCGAGTATCACAGCCATCATCGAGGTTTGTTCAGTTGCAGTGCTGAGGGTGTTTTCGAATGGGAACCACCGGTTGTTACCACATGCCGAGTTCCATTGCTTCGTGTCTGGGATGGCATAGTGCTGGTGTTATTTTGTAAATGGTGAGAATGTGAGCGACCATATCAGACCGCCTCGTGTAGCACACGCACCTCCAGACGGTAGATGAACTCAGTGACAGGGATAGCATCGTCCTCATGCCCCAACACGCGGAGCGTCTGGAACTCGCTGTCGTCGGTACCGTTTTTGAATTTGATACGAACAAAGTCCCGGAACTCAGGTGCAGGACCGCGGAGGAGCTCAAAGGACAGGGCAGATGCATAGTTAGCTGTGTGCAGGAAAAAGGCCGTTGTCAGACAGGCACACACTGACGGAATGTGGACACGGGTAGTTAAAGGAGGGTATACCCACGGATGCCAGCAAGATCAGGTCTTGAACTCAGAACATCGAGCATATGGAAAAGGGAAATGAAGGGTTGGTAGCTGGTTTCGATAAGAAAGATGCGGAGTGGGTCGTCATCAAAAGCAATGCGTTCAAAGGACCTCAAGATAGGGTGCAAGATCGTTCGTCCAGCAACTGCATGGTGGAGATCAGTCACATGCGCACTCCACCTAACCACGGGGACAACGTACTGTTCCCAATGCCCCCAACTTCCTTGTCTGAGAATACTGCATCCTCGTGATAGTTGGCCAGAGCACGCGCCTGCTCAATCAACGTCGGGGGAAGGCGGAAAGCGAACGTCTGGTTGTAAGTGAGCTCCGTGTTCAGATAATCGTATACCTGTGTGCGTGGAGGTTAGGCTACCGGACCAACACAATATGCTGTAAAACCGACTGACGTTCCACTAATACAGCAACATGGTTAGCATCGAATCGTCAGAAATAGCAAACAATAACTTACGATATTTTCCAACGTCGTCGGGCGCCCGAACACGTAATCGTGGACGGAACCAAAGAAGTGCTTTGCGTCCCGCGCCTTTTCCTTGAATTCTTCCGAGTTGTAGACCTTAGTGATGTGCTTCTTGAATGCCTGCGTGTCCGACCACTTAATAATGGGATCACGTGCAACAACAAGCAACACTTACCGCGCAGTCGACCCAAGATTCAAGCACGCTATCGCTGCTGTCGGGAACCATTTCGACAGGGACGTACTGATAACCACCCAGTGGCGATGTTATGGTAGTTCCATTGGCCAACGTGATCTTGTTCCGTTGGGTCGGTGGGAACATTCCCTGAAGAAGTGCGATGCTAGAGTCAAAAACGGTTGCACCTTCACCTCCTGCCTTGGCATGGACATGAACTTGGTTGGGTGGGATTGGGTGAGTGGGATCAAGAGGCATGTCTAGGATGTGGAGGGGAGAGGATGAGTCGAGGTAGGTGGACTTGAGATAGGACCCGAGCTGGAAAGACTCGACCTGCGAACGGGGGTCAACTTAAACATGATTCTCGACTGGTATGCTGGACGAGCGAAACACGTACAGCACCAAGTGGGGTGGATTCGGTAAACGATGGCTCATAGGTGTAAGGATCCTGGTAGAAACCAGTACGGTCCCCATTACGGGCGAGGACGAGAACACCAAGGACTTGGGGTTGCATGATAAGTCGTTAACAAGGTCGTTAGAGTATATACGTCAGGTCGGTTCAGGAAGTGAAGTGCTCGGGAAGGCTCGGATGAGCACAGAAGGGAGGGCTTTGGTGCTAGAAAAAAGACGATAGGTGCCGCCTTTTGATATCTTCGGACACGAGGCAGACTCATCGCCAACACTGTCTAGAGAACCGACTAATGGCGATGCATGTAGGAATTCTCCGCCATGCGACCCACGAACAAGGAGGAAATGACATGAAATGGGGGGCGATACATCACATTCGCCTCGCGTTCAACACCTGTGAGGTTCGTGGCCACCGGGAAATCGAAATCACCTGAGGATCACGTCAATTAGCGTGCATGGCCACGAAGAATTTGGGAAAAGAATCAATTGTAATCTCTGGAAAATTACAGATCAGTCGGCCCACGGGGGGGCATGCGCAGGAAGCATGGCGACGTGTTGGAATGTTGGAACTGAAGGGGGGTCACGCGAGGTACGCGTGCCGACACGTGTTGGTTAATAGTAAATGCAGCATTCCCTACCCTCACGACGAGCAGGGAAGCGTTCTCAAGGCAATGGAAGGTTGAGTGATGCAGCCTCTGCTCTCGTCAAGCTGAAAGAAAGTGAGCTTTTATCGGAATGGCGCCGCTTTCCCAACCGGTCCACGGCTCGCAAGCGCTGGAGCGCTCCGTGACGGTCGTCGACCCAGACCAACGGACACGTCAACACGTGTGTGCCAATCTATTCACGGACAATGCTGAGAGATCTGAGTGACATCGCAGTGGACCACAGTCTGCAAGTCAATTCTTGACTGTGAGGGTTGTCCCGGTGTAGAGAGTGGCCGTCACCGCTAGTGGTAGTACTCAGCCTGTGTATCGACGGTTCAAGCAATTCAGCTCTTAGACCAAGGTGGTGCACACCTCAGGGGTCCATGAGTATTCTACACGCTGTGCAAGAAGGCGAAAAGCGAGTTTACCGTACCACAGCTCTGAAGAATGATCGGCCCACATGCTAATTTCAAGTTCAGTATCTACTGCGCGTGCACTGCTAGAAGAACACTGGAAGAAGGGACACAGCATAACACTCAAAGATGATTACTATCCTTCTTACGGATTGAAGGCATACAGTTTCTGTTCCCCGAGACTGGAGTGTAAGTGCAGCCAGACGAGGTAGAACCGAAGGCACTGAGAGGTTGGACCTGGTGTCAAGTCAGACCGGGAATTTCAGACGCCCACAAAGTCTCAGTGTCGTCAGCGTTGATCCTAACATCGTATCCTGTGGTCAGCGGTGGTTATGGGATCTTCAAGGGTCCACACAACGGCCGTGGCCTGCAGGTGCCATGGCTGTGGTATGCTTTTGGCGGTGCTAACCTCATCGGAAGTCCCAGTGGACAGGCAAAGAGAATGCAGTGCCGGACTGATAGAACGAAGCAGGATCGATAACTTCCCTGTCAGCTTGCAATGAAAAATGGACGGCGTGAAGGCCACAAAAGATGTACCCATATTTCCGTGCTTACCGCTGCCTCAACTGAAGCAGCGGCACAGATATGATTCTGTTACCATTACCGCCTGGATCAAATAAGACCATAAGCAGGACCAAGCATAAGGATGACGCGGGGTAGTTTGAGCTAGAAGCCAGGCTACTGTTCTGTCGTTCCCGAAGAGACGCTTCACCTAATTCACAGTTTGACAGGGTCCAGTTAGTTGTTTGCGGTATCGCTAGTGATGTATGCAATGGATTATTCTCCAACATGCTCAGAAAATAACTTCAGGCCGCGAACCAAACGACACTAAAATGCTGAAAAACGACCCCCCGCAAGTGATTGTTATTCACTAGTAACATACCGACAAAATCGGTGAATTGGCCGGAACAAACTATCTTGTGTACCATTCGTGGGGTGTTGTTCAGACCGACTTACGAGGCAAGGATTTCCATCCCTTCCTGAGACCTCTAGCTTCAATGATGCTGGCAGGCATACAATAAACTGGATCTAAATCCACTAGACCAGGGTATCCCAAAAGCGAGAGACCTAAACGGAAAGTTAGTATGAGGACATCATCAAGCTCAGCCAGACATCCTACCGGCTACGCCGAACTGAGTGTGGAATACATCAGCCATATCACCGGGACGGTCAGCTATGCCACCCGACTCGGGGTCTTGTGCTGAGAGGATGAAAGAAACAAGTTTCTCGGAATCGATCCAGGTCATTTTGTTAAGGATCGACAGCGCGGACAGAACCCAAAAAGAGTAACACACCTACAATACTATGTTTAGTCAAGCCGTAAATAAAGGACCCGCCAACTTACGTCCTCTAGCTTCTCCGGACGGCCATTCAAGCCGCCATTAGGCAACTGTCGTTCGGACAGCCACCAACATAGAGTCTGCTGGTCAACCACGTCTAACCTATCGAGGATCGCGAGTGCAGCAACACAAACAAAAACTGGGCGGGCTCAGATCCAGAGCAGAATGCACAGAATAATTCAACGACCTCACCTTGCGCAGCGTGACTTTCTGCGCCAGCTGTGGCACCAAATCCACCATCATAATTTTTGCACTCGCAGATGTACAACACAGTTCTCTCAACGTCCAGTTCAGAAAGACGTCCGAGCAGAGACAGGGCGTTGACTGCACAATAGAGGAAGCGGGTATCCACCTCTCCAAACGAGTCGCCTGCAAATACGCCTGAGGGCTGTTGTAAAGAAAGTATAACTATTCCGCAGCACGTTAGTTGGTATGGCAAAGATGAAATAGACACCGACACTTGACGACGCGATCAACATCGAGCCTATCGAGAGCGTCCTGCATTATCAAAATTTGGATCGCGCTCAATGTGGACAGGATATGGGCGTCGTGATCTGGGTGAGCCCCAAACCCCCCTAAATCACGAGCGCACCTATCAGCTGCAGTTACACATGCCAAGGATGAAACAAACCTGCCTCTTCGTCCCAACAACTCATCACGAACTCTATCATTTCTTCGCGATCGAGTGCATCCTTATGACCCATAATATACAGGGCTGTCAGACCCCAATATATCGCATTCATTCGCAGATGGGCGGTAAGATGATAAGCCAGTTCATCTTGGCTCTGTACCAGCATCAGTCGTGCATACCTATGAGAGACCACCTTCGCTTACCTTTCCCAAGTTCTGAATGTACGATACGTGGAGTGGTACTAGCAACTTCAAGTCCTGTGTCATGGTCCTTGCAGACTTCGGATCTGCCTCATATCAGGCAATACTGTGCATTTCCCAATCGGGAAATATTCTTGATAGATTTTTTTTCGGCTTGCCCCGATCGCCTGGCGGGCCCGACGACAACCATTTTTTCCGTTGTTGTTTGACTCGACGTTGAAGGGGCTTTTTTTTGGTGTGCACGTCTTCGTGCAACACTTTTGGTCGTCGGAAACCAGTCTTAGTTTGGGTATAAGCTTGGATTAACTGGGTCAATTGGGTCTCGTGTCCTCATATCCCTGATTTGGTGCAGCGTGGTGGAGGTGTGGAACCGCCTTTAGGCTTCATCAAGAACAATAGGACCACCCTATAAAACCTCGTTTCTGTGGCACTCGACGACTCGTTTGTACCATCTCCATCCCTTTCCGTCGCGACAGAGCGCTCACCCACGTCGCCATCCATGCCAGCCTACGAAATACACGGCCCATTCGGCCTCAAGTTCAACTTACAAACCCGCGTCCCGGGCGTTCTATCTATAATTTACGCATCAGGAGAAGAGGAGAGCATGACCGTTCCTGCTCGCTCGTGCTCAGAGCCGACCGCGGAGTCCAGCCAAGGTCCCTCGTTTGGCCGCAGGACTCAAAGCGAGGTATCTCTCTACGTACCCACCCCTATCTACCCACCCGCGGGCACAGATAACCTTGTAAGTACGCTCCACCTTCCGACCATCTGGCATCGTACTCAAGTGACTCGCCTAGGCAGAGATCCATCGCGCCACGGCGCCATCTCCCGTACCGACAGAAATAATACCAACGGATCTCACCTCAGAAGATATCGTTGAAGACATTCAGCGTATGGGTATCAAAGTGCGCGATTTTGCGTACGAGCCTGTATCGCTGGCGCAGCTGGCCCCTGAACTCTTTGACCCGATCATGGCTTATAATTATTATGAAGACGCGGTGGCGAACCCCGACCCGCAGCGACCACCATGCAGCGGTCGGAACTTGCGGAGATTAATTGACCTTGGCTGGGTTTCCGAGGCTGCCGACCGTCCACGGTGGCAGAAAAAGGACGCAGAGGCGTTGGAGGCATTTGATAGTCGACCACATTATCCATGGGAGGCCTACAAGTTATTGATGCCGACGAAAGATAAGCTCAAGGAAGTAGCACGAGCTCGGTTGCAATTCGTTCACGGTGGCCAGTGGCCACCCGAAGTGTTGGCGCGTGGCTTGGCGCGGATAGGTGGCTTTCTTCCTCAGGATACGTCTTCGGGAAAACGTCCCGCCGACATTGCGGACACAGAGCCACAATCTGAAGGTCCTCCGTCAAAGAAATTGCGCTCGCTGGGTGACACTCCCGCAGGAACCCAAGTACAGTCGATGTCTGGGCAATACACCCCACTCGCTCTGGTAAATGGTAAAGCTCCCCAACAATTCCCTGCTGGCCGCCTACCCGAAAATTCTTCCCCTCCGTTACGACCAGCAAGCACACCCGTTGCATCCAATCTGGGTACCCCAAGGCAGTCGTCAGAAACACCATCATCCGACTCTCGTATCCAGCGACCACTCAGTACGCCAGCTAGCGCAGAACCGCCGAAACAATATCCAGCAGGATACTCATCAGACGGTTCTCCTTGTTCTTCACTCACCAAGGGTTCACCCGTTGGTCGACCTTTGCAGCGTCAGCAAACCATGCCCTCTCTACCCTACTGATCTCACGCACTCGGACTCACGGACTGTTTGTACTGAGAGCCCCAAGTCCTAATCGATCACATTTGTTTTTCGCAGCAATATTCTTGTCATTGGACATGAATTGTGCCAATAGTGTTTATTTAACATATATTGCACAGTTTGTACACTTCACGGTCTCGTTTGTCTTATCGGTGGACGGGCGGCGTTGTATCGGGTCTTTTTTATTGCTTCTTTACAGTGTCCTTGTAATCCGCGTTCAACCTGACGTGTTTCAACGTTTAAAAAATATCAGATGGAGGTTCGAAATCCTTCGGCCCCCTAAATTTCGGAAAGAAAACTTCGGGGCGTGACCTGGCGTGACTGCGTTGATCGTGTAGGGGAATCAGTCGATTTGAGTCTCGCGCCACACATGACTAGGACTTCGATGTTCATGTTATGATCCGACTCACCACCGCAGCTGCTTTGACACCCGCACCTCGTTTCTTAAGGCCATATCGAGTTTCCGAGTACCGGATCGTACCTTTCGACAAGAATAAAGCACGGCTTACGCTTGGCCGACGTTCACAGACACCCCTAAACGATATAGACTCATCTGGTTCCATATGTGCGCTGCATTGGTTCAGTGGTTGATGACACTGCCTAAGCCCTTTTACGCAGGCCGTACCAGTCCGCATCACCGTCCAGGCTTGGTCCAGGCGACAAGATCGGAGAGGGTGACTCAGAGCTCGTGCTAAACATACTCCCGCCCGATCTGGCAGAAGGCGCTTTCGAAAGTATGAGGAAAGAAGTCGATTGGAACGTCATGCACCATAGAGGCACGTTCTTCCCCATGCCATGTCCCGACCAGATTTCCCTAATAGGAGTCCTAACGTTTCTATCATAACCGTTTTCCAGGAGGGGAAGTGCCTAGATTAGTGGCTGTAGAGGGGGAGGTTGCCGCGGACGGAAGGTAGGAATATCCGTCTCCGTTTCTTATCAAACGCGTGCTCGAACATTACGACAGTTTCCCTCTGTACCGGCATCCTGCTGACGAGTCTCCCGCCCTGCGCCCGTTCTCACCAACCGTGTCACGCATTCGCGAACATGTGCAGAAATTCTTGAAGCACCCCGTTAACCACGTTCTGATCCAGCATTATCGGAGCGGAGCGGACTATATTTCCGAGCACTCAGATAAGACGATCGATGTCGTTCGCGGTTCCAAGATCGTCAATGTTAGCCTCGGCGCACAGCGTGTCATGACTCTGCGGCTCAAACGAGACGGAATAGACGGTCTAGGAAAAGGTACACGTCGGCCATCCCGGAAACTTCACCTTCCGCACAATTCCATGTTTGTTCTTGGTCTCGAAACCAATGCGAAATGGTTGCACGCCATTAACCACGACAAACGCCCGCTGTATCAGAAGTCACCAGAAGAGCGATTCATGAATGAAGAGCGTATTAGTTTGACTTTTCGGTATATCGGGACGTTCCTCACTGCGGACAAGTCACACATTTATGGACAGGGCGCCAAGGGAAAGACAAGGGAGACCGCGCAGCCGATCATAAATGGGACGGAAGAAGCGGTGAAGCTTATCGAAGCCTTTGGCAAGGAGAACCAGCGGAATGATTTCGATTGGGAGGCTGTCTACGGGGAGGGGTCGGATGTTTTACATTTTACCCCACACCAATGATACTGCCCCTCAGAGAGAATTTGCATGAGGCGAAGTCTGCACTGGAAGGGCTTGATTCTGCGCCTTTAAAGGATCTCCTCTCACTTATAAATTCATCGATTGAATCACGACGATGGGAAGTTGACTGTTACCTATCACATCCAGTTACTTAAAAAGTCGCGTGGTGCCGCAAATACACTTTGCGTGCTACTGTTACATGGTGTTGACCGCTTCTGACAGTTCAGAATTTAGAACCACTCTTGTCGATGCAGTCAGTGTCAATTATTCCCTTGTATCCGGCGCGTCGTCCCTGTAGTCCTCACTCATACTCAGGAGCTGCGCCATCTCTTGAATCGACACTTCAAGTTCTTGTTTCGCTTTACCACAGCAGTGCGATAATATAGTATATTCTTTCGTCCGAAGGAGGAGCGTGGATAATAAGTCGCATCTTCCAGCTGTGACCGGTGCATGAATCAAGAAAGACCAACACCTGGGACACTTACTGGAACGATAAGCGTCAAAGTACGTAGTAAGGAGAGGAAAGGCGCTGGTGGTAGTAACAAGAACGGCCGACGGGGCAGCTCAGAGAAGAACGAGTTGTTCGACGGAATTAAGTGGCAGTGGTTGAGGCACGAGCTCGCGTTCTCGAGTCACGCCACCCAGCCAAACTATCGATTTTCTCGCGAACAGTGTTCTCAAGAATCGCAAGCCACGACAATCCATCGTCACTCACTAATCAGGTCTCGGGACAATCTAGGACGAGACTGCAGTGGTAAATGTGCGATGACGCCCGGGAGGAACGTCTTACCGGACGGAACAGGAGCCTATCGGGTTGCGTGAAACCAGTGTGCAATGAGTACCGGGGTAACTTTGCGATAGGAGGTGATTTCAATAGACGAGGTATCATCAAGGGTAGGTATGTAAACCTGGTCAATTCTATTGCACTATTGTCTGAGGCTTAGCTTGGAACGCGTCTCATATTATAGGAAATGGACATCTATCATTAGGAGGCTGTGTTACTTCGAGGAACTAGCCAATACATGTTGACTGCATTCCTACTAACATCACGATTGTTACTGGTCCGTTCAATTCATCCAGGCAAAGGACATACTACTGATATGGAAGGCATTTGATGGTTTGTACCTCGGATGGTCGCTTGGGTGTCGAGAGTGGGGGTGCCCCGCGACATAGTCGTAGCTGACCACTTGACCTGCTCTGTGGCCTGGGAAGCAAGCAACAACTGATGCTTTGATGTGCCCGCTCCTGCGTCAAGCATGATCCTGGGTAATGTACGATCAGTAATTCATGCCGTAGCCTCGTACCGAATGGCTCATCTACCGTCGCAAGTGAGCTTGATTATCGTCCACGTTTGTAGATGTTCTCTCAATAATATTTCTAATCTCAGACAAACCCTGGTGACGGCAATTACGATGACCTTCCGGTAAACGCAGTACCACCTACCAATAAATTTCCTTCTTCCCGAATGTAACTCACGACCTAATCCATGTCAAATGACATTTAAAGGAACAAGGGACTGGGCTTGCCTCTGGCAATATTTGGTCCACTTCCGCACAGATACCGCACCAACAAAGCCACAGGATCTATTAGCGGACAGTCAGCGTCGAAGGGAAACAAACTTGATGCCGCCCTTACCTTTCCTGCGACGTCCTCCTCCAGTGCTCGCTGTTCATCATCGTCCTCTGTTACATCGAACTTCGCTCGTAGAACCCTTAGCTCTTCCATCATAGCACGGGTATTAACCTGTCTACATACGATATTCAGGGGGTGGGCTACCGAACGTTAGTAGGTAATAGTGCTGACCTGTCGTAATCAACATGGCTCGATTGATTTGTGTCTCTGAAACCAAGACATGGTGAATCATAGAAAGAGGAAACAATTCGAGCACCCACGAGTACTCGTGCCCCATGTATGCATTGAAGAAAGTAGCACCAATGTGTTGGAATAACTGTTTGTGATTAGAATTAGCTTCAATGCTTTCTGACAGAACACAATATTTACCCCAGCAGTCAGTGTTCGTGATATGCACTTCACCTCACGCTCCGTTTCTCGCATCTCGTCGACATACCGACGTGTCGCGCCATTCCCCGTGCAAAGAGCCTGGCATTTCTTGCGCAACATAGGTAACACTGATTCAAGGCGTGGGTCCCGTCTAGCCTTGGATTGGTGCTTGCTCTTGAATGGGTTACGCCTTATCGCCCAAGTGACGAACGACAAATTCGGTTGATGTGCTAATAAACCATCCTCTGACGCTGCTGGTGAGACGGACCGACCTTCCGTCGTGCCTACAGAAACCTCGCTATGCAACTCGGTTTCTGTCATCGAGGGGAGCCTCTCGAACCAAGATATCTCTCCGACCTGCATTTCGAGGGCATAAACAGGACAGGGTATTGAAAGGCTAAACACGCACGTAATTCCTCAGGTACTTGAGACCGAACATGTCCGAAAGGAACTCAATCGCTACATCCTTCTTCTGTTTGCTCTGCTGCTATCGTAAGAAGGTTTCCGTATATTGCACATAGTTGACAAACGCACTGCGGGCTGATGTAAGCTCGCTATGGAGTAAAAGTGTTCCCTAAATTTTGAAACATCACGTTAGTGACAGAAAAGGGCCGCAATGTACTCACTGGATACTTTTGAGCTGGTTCCTTCTCTGCGTACAGGCTAACTCTCGTCGCCAAACCTGTGGGTTCGCGAGGGTGCATAAGGGGGTTAGGGTGCCCGGCACCGTGAATTGTTTGCTGCCGTCCGGTGCGGAGTCTGACAGGCAGGATCAAACTGTGGTTAGGACACGAACATTTGCGGAAAGCTCACCACCTCCAGAATTTCTTCGCTTTCCTCTATCGTCAACCCAATAGACATCTAAGCATTGTATGACTATCACCACCAAATGCTTCTCTGCAAGACGAGAAGAAAAGGCTTTTAGCAGCAGCGCAAAATTATCGTTGGCAGGAAGCGAGAGGCCCTTCGGTTGACGCAGAGCCAGGTGTTTGTGCTTGTCGTGACATGCCACGACATCATTCTGATACCGTAAATCAGACCACCAACGACGTTGGATGCTGGACACGCTAGAGACCACTGGGTGATAAGCTAAGTGCGTAAGATCGATGCCAAGTGCCTCCATATCTTCAAAGATATTCCCATCACGTTTAAAACTGCCATTGGAATAGTTGCCATAATCACCCAGCTGTTTATATCAACCTCAAGACAAGTACGGAGATGCACGATTATGACGCACTGTAATAGGTTGACCAGAGAACTTGCCGAGCCGCACCAACCATCCATCCAGCTCCAACTGATATGCGTGGGGAAGTGTCTTCAATAGCCCTGGCATATCAAGGCCATCCGCATCATTCTGATGTAATACAAATGGTCAGGTCCGCCCACATAGGAGCCAAAAATTACCAACAGATGTAGCCGTCCATCGGTGGGGACCATCACAGCAACCAGGACATTGTACGACATCAACCATCACTTTGAAGTTGTCTGTGTCCCATCGACCCCATACCACCTTTGCAGCCCAGATTGATCGGGGCAGATGGGCATGCTTGACAAAGTTGATACAATGGTGCTTGTCTGCTCCAGGGTACTTGGGCATACTCTGTGCATGTTCTGAGCGTGCATTCCACATTCGTCGATATGCTTCTGTGGCATAGTCTGACCATGGTGTCCAGTTCACCTCTTGAGTTGCAAGGCGTTCATCGTGGGTAACATGCACCCATCCCTGGCCAAGGTAGTATCCGAGGCCAACTGCAAAGCGAGATCCTGCATTGTCGTTAGCATAGACTATGATGATGAGATCATCTGTAAAGGACATGAGTGAGACGGCATCGCCTGTGAATTGGCGCGGGAAGGTGCCACAGCGAGTGAAACCATAGTGTGAAGTGTTCTTGTCGTCAAGTGCAAAATCGCGGTGCATCTCATTGGCATCTTGATGATGCGCGAAATGGAGAGTTCTGAACTCTGGATATGCATTGGGAATGCCAGTAGTGGCAAAGGTCCTATCAAAGCTAGACCCAGATGATACCAAATCGATGGTAACCAGGTTTTCGTCAGTACTGCTACACGCCAATATTGCCCTAAAGTGGAATGGGGAGTCGCGAAGGGGGTGGATGGGTGGTTGCACTTGGATACCCGCATTGCTGACAGAGAATGTGCAATGTTGTTGGCTAAGCGCAGTATCACGCAGGGCCGCAAGTTTACGTCGATGTGCTCTTCTGTTGGTCCCGAGAATGGACCGCGGTCTGTCCAGATGATTGTCATCCACGTACTTCACGAGTTTATCGGCAAACTCGTCAAAGTCGACCCTCCTGATGCGGCCACAGTGCCGAAAGTCACTGGGATCTTCGGCCAGCACACTGCCTGGGCGTGGCATCGCCGGGCTCCATGCAAATATGCTGTGATCGCTGGACACCCGAATTATTTCCAGCTGTAGTCGCTGAAATGCCTTCTCCCCCTCGCCATACAACATCGGCATATTCACGCCAAACAGCCCCATCAACGAATATGCCCGATCCTCCACTCGTGTCGTCCTCCTGTCGGCGGCCCAAGACATGATTTGAGCAACACTGAGGCGCTTAGCAGCCAGACCACCCCTCAAAACTTCGCGTGGAATTTGTGTGATTCTCTCCAGCGTGGGTGCAAGCCGTCGTTTGTTACCAATGTATGTCCAGTCCCTGTCGAAGAACTCGAGACGTTTCGGTGCAATGAGTTCCTGAAGTGTCCAGCCTCGTATGAACCACTCTGGCCAACCATTGGACTTGTGAAACTTGCCATCATCTTGCTTGGTGGGGAAGGTTGGCTTGTCAACATCGTGAAGGTATGCATAGCACACTTGCGCGTTCCGGTACCATCGATACATCGAATTCATGGCTTCTGATAGTTCCGAGCTGCTCCTCTTATCGAGGCAGCATGTATCGATCCACAACCACTCGTAGCCATCCCTCATCGCCTGTTCGCATCCCTTGATGATCTTCCGGAAGCCATCGCACTGCCTAATTTCTTCCCACTCGTGTTTCTCCATCTTCGTGAGCCCAACCATCTCTTCGTACCTGATCTCGCTCCCCCAGCGATGTGACACTATGGCATATCTTGTAGTATGGTCATCAAGCTCCTTCATGACTTCGGTTTTGAGTCCAGCTCGTGGGACGCCCTTTTCTAACTCGAGAACGACTTCTACGTTCAAAAACTTCATCTTACTAGAAGATCAATGTAAAGCTCAGTATCGATAATTACTAGTCGCTGCACATACTCCTCAGAGGTCCTGAGCCTACAATGTGAATCTTTAGGCAGCTAGCATCCAGTGTGGGGCGAAGAGCAAATGGAAGACACGGCCTGATGCCTTTGTCGTGGTCCCATGGCCCGAGGGCTATTCGGCAACGTGACAAAATTTATGTAATTTACGACCATGATTGGAGTGCCAAAATCAAAATCATGGGCAACCCCTCTCTCCCGAGGTTATCGTCGTATATTCTATGTATTGCAGCACAGTCTAGTCGTCGAATCGATCGCTAAAGTACGCAACTCCTCACTTACAGCCGCTTTGCATTCTCCAATCCAAAATAGAGATCCACGGAGTTATCTTAAAATGAATCTACTATGTGTGCGTGTGCGCACACTCCTGCGCCTTTCTGCATTCGAATCTCTGGTTAGTATGCTGATGTTCGTCATTGCCCTTGAGGCGGACTGCTATCCTGCTCATCCGGATTGTCTCGTAGAAGAGACTTACAGAGGTTTCTTCTCGAGTAGCATGTATGTCGGCACTTACGCTTTGCGCGATGACCGCTTTCGACCCAGCATCCGATGGTGTGATCAACACGAGTCTTTTGAAGGGCTCTTTTATCAGCTCTGACTCCAAGGAGACTACATCGAGGAAATGCGAAGAAAAAATATCCTGATACAGGACGAGCAGCCATTGGTAAGTAGAGTACGGAATGCTTTTGCGACCCCTTTACCGGCAGGTTGATCGGGCACCTCAGGGTCAGAGAAACATCGGTAAACTCTACAGTTACACCGGTATCATTATCGACGGGTTGAATTTATCCAACGAAGTCGAGGACCTACCTGGCAATACCCACACTTGCTAAAGCACTGATGGGGAAGGTATTTGAGAATCTACAACAGGGATGGTACCTTGAGTATCGAGGCCTGGGATATCTCTCGAAACAAGTTGTACCCGGCCACTTGATTTGCTCTGCAGCCCTCGCAGCAAGCAATAATTGGTGTTTTGAGGTGCCTGCTCCTGCATCGAGCATGATCCTGTGCCAAGTGTATTCAGTAGCTTATATCACGGAACAATAATGCCTACCGTTGCATGTTGGCTTGATCATCGTCCAGCTCTACGTACTCTTTCCGAGCAATAATGAGGAACTGAAGCATCCGTAAACCCTGATGATAGCGGTTACAATGACATGCAAGTGTGTCGTGATACCTACCTTCATATTTCCTTCTCGCCGGATATAACTCGCAACCTGAACCCTGTCAAATGAAAACTATAGAGATGATAACGCTGGCATACCTCTGGTAACAGTTGTTCCGCTTCTGTGCAGATCCCACACCAAAAAAGCCACAGTATCTGGTAACGAACAGGCCATGAGCTTCAGAAGGTAACAACTCAATAATGTCCATATACCTTTCCTGTGATGTCCTCCTCTAGTGCTCGCTGTTCATCATCATCCTCTGTTGCACTGAGTTTCATTTGCAGTACCCTTATCTCTTCCACTACGGTGCAAGTATTGGTCAGCCTGCACGTATGATAGTTAGAGGGTGGACTACTACACGTTAGTAGGCATGGTGCTAACCTGTCATAATCAGGACGCTTTGCTGGTAGTCTGGAACCAGAACACAATGGATGATAGAAAGAGAAAAAACTCCAGATGGAAAAGGCACTCACGAGTCTTCATCAGCAACGTATGCACCGCTGAAAGCAAAATTGATATGTCTGAGTAGCTTTTGGTGACTAAAGTCAGCCCGAGTTTCATTTAGTCGATGGTAACACTGACGCTAACACTCAGAACTTGGGATATGGACTTGACTTCGCACTCCACTTTTTGTTTCTCATTCGGAGGGAATGCACCACCTGGTACATCAAAAACTTGGCACCGCTTGTGAAGAAGAGGTAATACTGCTTCGAGACGCGGGTCCTGCCCAGCCTCAGATTGGCGCCTGCCCTTGAATGCATTACGTGTCATTGTCCAACTGGTGAACGACAATGTCGATTGGGGTGCTAGCAGACCATCTATTAAAGCTTCATCTAAGTTTGTGGAAGAACGTACTTAGTGTGACAGGCTGATCCTGCATGTTGCCTATGGAAACCTCACTGCGTAACTCGGTTTTCATCATCGAGGGGAGCCTTTTGAAGAATGTTATCTCGCCGACCTGCATTTTGAGTTTGTGAACATAACACGAACCGATGAGATATTCAAAGGTTAAATGATACGCACATAATTTCTCAGGTACTCGAGACCGAAAATGGCTGAAAAGAACTTGATAGCTGTGTCTTTCTCCTGTCTATTCTGTTGCCATCGTAGGTGAGTGTCCACTAGTTTCGGATAGCTGCCCTAACGCACCACAGGCTTGTGACGAGCTTCAGTCCGCTACGAATAATGTGATCAGCACATACAAACCCTAAGCATAATATAACTAGTTACCAGATTCACCAGGGCGAAAAAGTGTTCCCTACACTCCCAAACAGAACATCAGTAATACCAGGCAAAGTAATCCACATTGGACTTACCGAATACATTTGAGCCGTTCCCTCCTCTCTGGACAAGCTGGCCCTCTTCGCCAAACTTGTGGACTTGCGATCGTGCATAACGGAGTGAAAGTCATTGGTTCTGTTGAGTGATTGACGCTGTCCGATACCGAGTCTAAGACTCAAGGTCAAAAGGTGGGCAGGACGCGATCGTTCGCGGAAAGCTCACCACCTCCCAGATCCCTTCGTTCTCCCTCATCATCAACCCCATAGACATCTGAGCATTGTACGACTGACGTCACCAAACATTTTCCGGCAAGACGAGTAGATAAAGCCTTCAATAGCAGCACGAAACGATCGTTGGCGGGAAGAGAGAGGCCTTTCGGTTGATGCAGCGCCAGGTGTTTTTTTCCATCATGATATACCATGACAATGTCATCTCGATCCTGTAAATTAGGCCAACAGTGCTCGATGCTGGACACACAAGGGGCCACCGGGAGATAAGCTAAATCTGTAGAGTCAATGCCAATTGCCTGCATATCTTCAAATATATTTCCATCACGTGTAAAATCATCATTGGAATAGCTGCCATAATCACCCAGCTGTTTATATCGACCTCAGGACAGATATGGGGATGCATGTCATGACGCACCATAGTCTGGGGACTAGAGCATTCTTCAAGCTGTACTGGCCACCCGTCCAGTACCAATTGGTATGAGTGACACACTGTTTGCATCAGCCCTGGCATATCAAGACCATCTCCATCGTTCTATGATAATATGTATCGTTAGATCCGTATGCATACAAGACGGAAAGCACCAACAGATGTTTCCGCCCACTCACACGGGCCACTACAACAACCAGGGCATTGCTCGACATCAACCATGACATTGAAGTTGTCTGTGTCCCACCTACCCCATACTACCCTTGCGTCCCAGATTGATCGGGGTAGGTGGGCACGCTTGATGAAGGTGTCGCAGTGGTGCTCTTTGTTGTCTGCTCCAGAGTACGTGGGCATAGCCTGAGCAAGTTCTGCACGCACATTCCACATTCGTTGACACGCCTCTTTGGCGAAATCAGACCATGGTGCCCAGTTCATCTCTTTAGTTGCAGTGGGTTCATCGTGAATGACGTGCACCCATCCTTTGCCCAGGTAGTATCCGAGGCCAACCGCAAAGCGAGATCTGATATCACCATTGGCATAGACTATGACTATGAGATCATCTGTGAGGGACGTAAGTGTGACAGAGTCGCCCGTGAACTCGCGCGGGAAGGTGCCGCAGCGGGCGAAACCACAATGTGAAGTGTTCCTATCATCGAGTGCAAAATCACGGTGCATCTCATTAACATCTTGGTAATGAGCGAAATAGAGCGTCTTGAACTCTGGATACGTCTTGCGGGTACGAGTAATGCGGAAGGACCTTTCAAAACTGGACCCAGAAGATACCAAGTCGATGGTGACCAGATCCTGATCAGAGTATGTGCATGCCAATATAGCCTCGAAGTGACACGGAGACTCGCGAGAGGGTAAGATTGGTAACCACACCTGGATGCCCGCGTTGCTAACAGAGAATGTGCAATGCTGATGGCTGAGCGCGGTGTCACGCAGTGCCGCAAGTTTGCGCCGATGAGCCCCTTTGTTGGTCCCGAAAATGGACCGCGGGCTGCCCAGATGAACATTGCCCACGTACTTCACTAGTTTGTTGGCGAACTCGTCAGATTCGACCTTCCTGGCGCGACTACAATTCCAAAAGTCACTCGGATCGTCTGCTAGGACACTGCCCGGTCGTGCCTCCGAGTGTGGTTTCCATGCGAATATGCTGTGATCGTTCGATACGCGAATGATTTCCAGCTGTAGCCTTTGGAATGCTTTCTTCCCTTCCCCGTACAGCATCGGCATATTCACGCCAAATAAGCCCAACAACGAGTACGCTCGATCCTCTACTCGCGTCGTTTTCCGGTCGGCTGCCCACGACATAATTTGGCCGACACTAAGACGTTTTGCGGCCATGCCGTCTTTCAAAACTTCACGCGGAATTCTTGTAATTCTCTCCAACATGGGTGCAAGTCGTCGTTTGTTGCCAATATACCTCCAGTCCTTGTCGAAGAATTCAAGGTGCTTCGGTGCGATGAGTTCCTGGAGTGTCCAGCCCCGTATAAACCACTCTGGCCAACCATTGGACCGGCTGAATTTGCTAAGATGTCGTCCACGAGGCAAGGTTGGCCTGTCAAGGTCGTGGAGGTATGTATAGCACACCTGAGCATTCCGGTACCATCGAAACATCGAGTCAATGGCCTCCGATAATTCTGAGCTGCTCCTCTTGTCAATGCAACACGTATCGTTCCACAGCCATTTGTAGCCATCTTTCAGGGCTTGCTCGCAACTCTTAATGATCTTCCGATAGCCCTGGCGCTGCCTGATTTCTTCCCTCTCGTGTTCCTCCATCTTCATCAACCCAATCATCTCTTCGTAACTGACCTCGGCTCCCCAGCGATGTGAAAGTATGGCGTATCTTGTAGTCTGATCATCGAGCTCCGTTATGATTTCGGGCCTGGCGTATGCGATGCCCTTATCCCGGGCGAGAACAGCTTCTACGTTTAATAACTTCATCTTCCCAAGGGGAATTTCCAGGTTCAATTTTACATCAATAATTAGAGGCCATCACACGTACCCCTGGGCGCAGGAAGTCGAGAGGGAATGACTGTCTTCCGTCTAACAGCCTTCGCCAGCTGGAAGGTTGTTGGTTACGTAATATGTGTAATATCACGTGGTTCACCGTACTCTACGCTCATCTTCGTGTGATATGAAGCTCGCCTGCAGCCTTGCGCCATGTTTCCGCACCAATATATCGAGTCTGCCCTATTTTGGTTGACACGACTTTTCCTTCGTCTTTTATTCACTCCTTCTAGTTGTGTTCGACCTGAATCCTTGACGATAGTCCCGAGTTCGACTACAAAGGAACTCAGCACAATAGACAGGGTGCCCTCTCGACCTTGCAATCCAAGTCGGCTCCCAGGCTATCTTGAATTTGAAATCGGAAACCCATCCTCTGCATAACTGCATGCATTCAGACAGGTGGAAACACTTCTTTGCCTGACGACAGCGTCCCTTAGCAGCTGCATATTTGGGGTGAGTTAATTATTCCAAAGTGTACTAGCCCGTACTTGTACATCCCAGCTGCTTGCCCTGCTGTCAAACCGGTTTCAAATTGTTCTACATATGTCCCACTGGGGATTGATTCACGGTCGAAGTTCATACCGGTCGCAATATATTTGTTTCGTAGGTCTCCAGGGGAGGCGGGTTCGTCGAGATCGGTGGTCGTAAGACGGCGGAGTCGGTGCGCGTGGGAGGTAAGGAATGTTCATTTCTGCGGTCCGCTTTCTGTGCATCTGTAATCCTTTTTCATCTCTCCCGACGCCCGACCGACGGACCTCCCGCTCTATGACCGGTTTCGTTGACGGCGGTCTAATTTGAGAGCGTATGAGAAATATTCCGATTTTTAATTGTTTTCTCAATCGTTTTTCTGATTTCACTGTTTTAATTAGAGGCACAGAATGTCTTGTGATTATCCCGACAAGGCGTGATCTCGTAGTGGATCGGTGGTTATCGCCGTCGAATTCGGCTCGCAAAGTTTCAGAAGAGTAGTAGCGCATGATCAACCGTGAATATATGGTCGCAAAGAAGGGTGTTTAGTAAAAGTTGAGCGGATGGCGTAACTTACCCGCAAAGTCGGGACTCCTTCCTCCTCGTATCCCGCGTTTTTCTTTGGAAGCAGCCACCACCGGTAGCCAGAGAGGGGGACGCACCGAGCTCTCCGGAACATTTAGTTCTAAGGGGTGTTGGGGCGGCAAGGGGAACCAGATTGCCCCGCGGGACTGATATGATCTCGACAAGGGTCCTTTACGTTGATATTTTGATGGTGCCCGACCGCGTGGTCAGTTATTTAGAGTTCGAAGGAAGAATAAACACGTACTTTCCTTGATTCTTGTTGCCTGTACTCACGATAATAGTAACCATGGTCGCACGAAAGATAAGATTCCTCTGAGCTGTTATTCTGCCCCCACCCCGCTCTTTTCGACTAGCTCAGGCAGCTGCACTCGTCTTGTCATCTCCCCTTATCCTGTGGAAAAACGTCTTATGGTAAGCGGATGGAATTCTAGTCTTGTTTCCTAATTTGGCAGCCAGGTGGTTGAGGTTTTTCAGGGCGGACGCGTGTTTTGATGCGACTGAGCGCCGGCTTTCTTTTTTCTCCTCCCCCCGCACAAAAATCTTTCTGTCTGTCAGGAAGTGAAAAACACGAGGCTGGCTCATTGCGATACACGAGGCAGACGCTTCCGGATATTTTCCTTTGTCTTGTTATCTTGACCAGCCCTCGTCGTCGTGGAGAGGCGCTCAGTTATCTCGACGCCACGAGAAAACCGAAAAATTCGTATCTTCGTTCACGTCTTCGGCGCCCGCTTATTTACCACTCTCTTGCATGCTAGTTTCCTTTTATTAACGAAATGTCACGACTGCAGCCCAGCTCTTCTTCCGGTTCACCGTTGAGCGGCGGAGGTTCTGCCCAGGGCGAGTACTCCCCGACAGGCCAGCGCGGGTATATTTTCGAACATCCATCGTCGCCCGAGCCCACAAGGATGTCGGAGGGGTCAGAGGGCTTACCCATCCTGGCTTCCCACGAGGCCACCCCCACCAGACCCCGGTTCGACGCTTCACTCATCCATCGGAATGCCTGAAACAGGGTTGACCCCTACCGAGCCTTTTGCTGGTGGTCGCAAGCCTACTCCACGCTCAATTCGTGTAGTAAGCCTTCAGGATGCCCCCCAGACCGGTCGGGACCGCAGCGAGCCTGCAGATCGAGCGCGCGCGAGCAACTCCCGCCAAGCTCGCGTTTGGTCTCGCGCCACCACTGCTGGGCTGGATCCAACTCTCGTATCTGCTGCCGTTGATGCACATGGTCGTATACCTCGTCCCAGGTTTCGCTCCGTCGGCCTCCATCCGGAACTGCTACGGAACCCATCTATCTTCGGTCGGATTTACTTCTATCTACTTCCTCTCCTCGCTTTCTACCACTTGCCGCTTCAAACATTTTTTGACTTCAATGCTGTATATATGTTGTTGCAGTAAGTGCGATGCCGCCATGTTCACCTCTCGTTGCTGATGGAGTCCCACAGAGTAGCGAAGTACCCAAATCCAGTAGCACCCGGCGTGTCAGGCTCTGGCAAGAATTGGGCCCTTGGTGCAGCAGCGTACATAGCTTGCTGGCTGGTTTGGATTATGGTCGTTTTTGTGCTATATGAGCTCGTCTACTCCTTCTACCGTCGTTGGCGTGTCAGTAAGTACAGTTCGATGCCTTGGAGTTCCCCATTTTCAAGACAGTTCATCAGGGCGTCCGCTTATCGTCCCACTTTACCTTTCCTCGTCCGGTTTCAATTTCGTCAGCATGACCTCATACACCAACTTCTGCTTCATGCAGTACATTCGTTTCTCTGCCTTTTTCGGTGAAAACGGCAGTCTTCGCGACGGTCTTGCGGAAACGTTTTGGTTCTACTCCCAAAACTTACCTACCGTTGCACTCCTCCTGCCACGAGCTGGTCTTGTCCTTACCTTGCTATTCGTGTTCTCGTACCCAAATCCCGAATATGTCGCTATGGCCGAAGCTGGCTTCAGTCCTCGAGATAGGACTTTCTTCCGCGCGTCAGATGGAACGCTGACAAGTTACGCCCGCGGCGTCCTTATCGCCAACGCTGCTTGGACAGCTTGGCGTATTCTCGTCTTGATTATCAGCTGGTATGTTGCGTGCACTTGTCTATTGGTTAGTCTTTAAAGTTATCTTAAGGACCGGCCTGTGGATCCTGAGTGGCCAGGGCTGCGCAGGAATCTGTGGACCGCGTTACCGATGGGAGGAGGAAGAACACGAAAAGACCATGTCAACAATCAGTGATAGTGTCTCCGATGGCGATGCCTTACCCTGGGTTTGGAGAATGTGTACGAGGCTACGTATCCAAGAGGCGTACAACTTCTGTCTTACCGTGAAACCGTCCCGCTCGGTGGAATATCTCCAAGAAGGAAGAAGGCGGGGATGAAGGGATGTTGGGCGTCTCCACCACCCCAGCATTCGATGTGGAACAAGTGTTGGCAGCTATTGGCTTGCCGTCGGCCCCGACACCTGCACGACGTGCGCCAATCTCCGGTGACTTCTTTGAACCAAAGAAAGGAGGAATTGGGATGGCCCCCACACCCCCACCGGAACTGTCCGACATCATTCCGAAGGTCGTCAGAAAGTCGTCGACAGAGCGGCCCGTTGCGGGTCCTTCAGCACCATTAATGAAGCTACCTTATCCATTTACGGGCTATGGAGCGCAAGCCTCACCGAAGGATCAGATTCCCTTCCCGCCTTCACCAGGGTCAAGAAAGGAGAAACGCCGCTCACCGACTTCCAGTAGTGCCGGCCGTCAGCAGTCGACACCTGAACAGGTAGACGATGATGGATGAAGCGGAAAGCGAAGAGGATGCAGAGGAAGAGGAGGGTGAGGAAGATGAGGAAGAGGAAGACGTAGGTGAGGTGGGGGAGGGCAGCGACGCACAGCCGCGCACCTCTGGTTCTTTGTCGAGTCTTGGTCAGCCGATCATGTCTCGGTATCCGTTCCAGTTCCGTCGGCCTCACGGTCGCGGAGGATCCGTGTCCTCTGGCCCTGCAACCCGTTCCACCCCGCAATCTGATGAGATGCCGTCGTCGAATACACGGTCCTCGCATTCCCAGTCTACCCGTTCAACAGGTAACCAAGAGACGTCCTCTGAATCCCCAATGTCGCACGGGGTCGGCAGTTCTGTCATGTCGAGTCCAGCCTCCGGACACGCAAGTGGTAGTCCGATACCCATGCCTCCACGGCACCCTCAACCTGGTAGAGGACGTGCTCGCGCTGGGACGGTGCCCACGTCGTACCTGTACCCTACGTCGCCTTCCCCTGTTATATCCTCCGGTCGTGTCCTCACTCGCTTGCGCACGGACAGCCAGAACACCGATAATTTGGGGAGTGGTTACGAGTCTTTCATGAGCGAGCAATATGACGACCAAGATGACGAAGAGGAAGAGGAAGCCTGAACCCCAAGATGATGGAGCAACCTGAACCTGAAGGTCCCCATGAGGCTGCAGAAGGCGAAGACAGTGTTGGTCTACTCGGCGTTATGCCCCGCAGTCCCTAGGTCATCCAACATCAGCAGCTAGACGGAGACGGGGTCGCCGTGACTCACGTTCTAATTCGCACTCTTCACAATCGGATTCTCAGTCCCGTTCAGCGTCATCACGCTCGCGTGCGGGCTCGGCTGTGCGGTCACGGACACAGTCTCTCATTCAGAGCTTGAGTGCTGCATCTCGGTCCTCACTCGATGTCGTGCAAGCCATACGATCACGGACAAGTTCGATGGCACGTCTTGAGGAAGATCCTGGACACATTTCGGACTCTCGTTCGCATTCCGGAAGTGCCGGAAGTGGTTCGGGCAGCGCGCGGAGCGCCACTGGAGAGTATACGTTTGGTCAGCCAATTCGTTTGCCAATGCACAGGCCACTGTCATCGAGTCGACTGCGGCCAGCATCTTCTACGCCATCAATAGCCACGACTTCGGCATTCACTGCTCGCCCTGACGCTGGCCCACGGGAACATAGTGGGGAGAGGAGTGGAATCGCTATTCCAGCCGGAAGAGGCGAGAGCCGACCAGATATCAGCACAGCAGCCCAGTCTTTCGTTACGGCTCCGACGACACTGGCAGGTACTGTGATCAGTGACCAGGCACCCAGCTGGCCAGAAACCATGGTGGACAAGCCACAAATTGAAGAATATGACTGAGGTTTCATCCGGCCTCATCGATGACAGCTCTGTACATGTCCTTCGGCTGTTTTTTCCCCTCTGGTCACCGCTGATGCTTCTTGATCTGTATCATTGTTGGTGGGCCATGCGTTCACTATTGAACCGTATCAGCACGTATTTTACAAGGCACATCTTTCTTCATCCCTTCTTTCATTCCTACACATTCACCCAAGACGTGTCTACACCCTGCATTTCTACTGGTACCGTTATTACCATTCACATATCCTGCATTCAGCACCCCCTTCATAATCTACTCATCACCTGGATCCGTATTTCATTCAACCCCAGAGACGTCTGCGTGCGATACCTTTTTTCTAATCATACTAACCCGTTTATACTGTTGTTCTACCTACCCCCTACCACCTACGCGATTTACGACTTGCCATGACCTTTATTGGGATGTTTTTTTGTGTGTCTTGCGTTAGTCGTTTATCTTCGCCCCCCCTGCAAGTCTTCCAATCTGGAGTTATTGGCGCTCGCTGATGGCATCAGAATACACCGCCCAGAAAGGTGATCATCTTTCCTGGCCACTAGTGACTGATTATGTAATCGAGCACAAACATCGCCATACCCCAGCTTCAGATATCGAAGAACGTCTCCGTCGCCTTATTTTGCTAATAGCTTGAGCAGTTTTTCTGTCCCCGAGCTGCCTTCTAACACGTCAATCGTCTGTCTTTATCCCTGATCCACGTAAAACCAACCATGGCGGAAGATATTCCCCCGACTCAGTCTCAAGCTCAATCAGAGGTCAAGCCAGAGGGTGACAATTCCCCCATCAACGTGAAGGTACGGAGTGTACTCTGGTGAAGCCACACCCCTCTTACATTACATAAAAATATCGCGTGCGTTTGACATTCCCTTGGACTCTCTCTCATGCGATTTGTAGGTTGTTAGCTCTACGGGAGACGAAGTCTTCTTCAAAATCAAGCGTAACACGAAATTGAGCAAACTGCAAGGCGCCTATGCAAATAAAGTAGGCAAGGATGTGGCTAGTATCCGGTAAGTTCGCTGTTTCCTTCACGATATACCATCAGCGTACATCGGCCATCTGTGAGGATGCAGGTACTCCAGATTTCCTTTCTTTTTGTTCTACTTTTGTTTTGTGTTCGGTTTCTTCGGCATCGGACTGATGTCAAACCGTGTAGTTTCCTGTACGATGGTAGCAGGATAAACGAAGATGATACGCCAGCCAGCCTGGACATGGAAGACAACGGTGAGAGCGTTATCTCTTTCGAATTTTGGGACTCCGAAATGACCCCTATCATAACAGACACAATCGACGTTATGGTAGAACGTAAGATTTTCAATATTCTAAATCATCTTTCTCGGTCGCTAACGAATATTTGCAGAGGTTGGAGGATCGAGATTGCATGTGTATCAGTATCGTCGCTGCCAATAGTTGTATTTTTGTTTTTAGTACTTGACATATGCTTTTTGGACACCGTGCCAATAATCAAACTCCTCCATTGGACGAAGTGGTTCCCTTCTGTTGTTTTGTTTTTTTGCAACCTCTTCGCAAGAAGAAATTTGTACAACTTGGGATCGGTGCCTGCATCCCAACGCCGGCGCCTCAATAAGCTGCAAGGGATCTGATTTACAACTGTCCTACTTACTTCTTAAGTGTCTTCAGAACCGGATGGCAAGGGACTTGCGTCGATAATCTTGCACATCACCTTCAACATCATGTTCATTGTTTCCGAGGTCTTGCGGTCACACTCCGCACGCTCACGCCGCTCCTCCGAGATGACTGTCATATTCCGCGTTATCACCTGCGTCAATTCCTGCAATGTTGTCTCCAAACGTGTGGATTTGTCCACATCCGCCACCTCCAGTACGTCTCTTCGATCCTCAACCTTGACCCGTCCTTTTTGAGTACCTTTCTCCGCACCCTGAATCCTGACTACATCGCCGGAACGCCCCAGAGATTGCTTTTTCCTCACCTCATCCACCCCATCATCGGTGTGTCGCCGTTTCTTTCCATTGCTAACACTCGCCTCTGCCTCATCAGCGATGCACTTGATATGAAGACGACGACAGTGATTACAGGACCGGTTTCTATTACCCGCATTTGCGGTGACTACACAGCTTTTCTTCTTTTTGTGGCATGCATAACATGCGGGAACAAGAAGATGAGGGCGTTTTGGTAATGACTCCTTGGATGATGGGGCCTATCGTCGTACCAAGGTGAGATGTAAGTGATCCAAACGTACCGGACGCCGCTCTTTGGCACATACCATTGTGACATTCGTTCCGCCCATCAACCGGCCGCTCTGTATCATGCGATCGATCATATCGTCCCGGAGAATCAAGGTGAAGGAGGACGGTGTCAGTTAAGTCGGATGATGACAATTATAGTAAATGAAACCATGTTACTGTATAATTGCGGCCAGTTGGACTTGCTTAGGACGCAGGCTATTACTATCAAATAGGTGATTCAAGTGGCGCACAAGACGGAGTCGACAGATGTAACGAGAGGGCTTGTCAAGAATACGAGTGATGAGTATAATTAGCCAGCAAACTAGCAGATGTGACCTACCAATGAAACAGGATGGCATGCCAAAATAGATATCCGGCACTTCGTTTTGGTCCGTGTTAGAGCATTACCAACAATAATACAGGGGCCATGAATCACTGTGCTTCAGGAGCGGGCTTGAACGTGAATGACAAGTATATGTTCAAAACCAAGTGAGTAGCAGATGGCAATCGTACGAGAATTGAAATGGAGTGGGTACACCAAAGGGATGCCAGTACTCCAGTGTAACACGATGTACTGGCCGCACACAAGCGCTGAAGACATGCAGGACGGATTCTTGATGGCAGTACTTGGAGACAGGGGAAAACTACAACTTCCGCCCGGGTGTAGAATGAAAGACAATCGGGGATCCCGGCCTGACTTTCGTACTTCAGATAACTTTATTACACGCGCGACACTAGGATGTGCATGATTCAGCCATCTATAATTGAATACCTCCATTGAACGAAACGGCTCCATTGTGTGACTTGGGATTGGTGTCTACATTCCACGTAGGCACCTCGATAAGCTGCAAAGAGAACCGATTTACAACTGCCTGACTCACCTCTTAAATTTCTGATTTGCAACCAGATGGCAGGGTTCCGGAATCAACAATCTTTAACATAACCTTCGAGATTATGTTTATCGTTTCCGAGGCCGTGCGGTCGCACACCGCGCGATCACGCCGCTCCTCCGCAACAGCTGTCATGGTCCGCGTCATTGTCTCCGTCAGCTCCTGCAATGTGGTCTCCACACGCGCGAGCCTGTCCGCATCTGCATCCCGCACGTTCCCCCTATCCTCATTCCGGACTGCTTTCTCAGCCGCTTCCTTGACAGCAGGTGTGATGGGTATGGCCTCCAAATGCGCGACCTCGTTCGCAACTGCTTTGTCCATTTCTTTCTTGACATATGGAATGATATGTGAAGAGCTGCTGTGCGCCTCTCCCACCCACCGTCCGTCCTGAATATCGGTCTCCTCCGAGTCGCTGGATTGCCTCCGAGGCCGTTTTCCCTTTGGATCATCTGAACTCCCACCGTCTATGCATTGCCGTCTCTTCCCGGAATTAGCAGGTCCCTGATCTGCTTCGGTTTCCTCAAAGATACATTTCTTGTGGCGGCGGCGACACTGATCACAGGGCCGAATTCTGTTACCTGCGGCTGTAGTGGCTATGCAGATCCTGCCACCTTCGCGGCAGGCATTACATGCAGGTGGTGGGTTCACATCCTATTTAGTAGGTGAGGACATAGAGATCCAGGACACTCCGTAACGCTCTTCACCGCCTACCTCGGTGCCATGCATTTTGCTCGTCGAACTGAACCTTAACCTTGCACGCCCGGGCCATGGTGTGGGTTTACGTTCCTTTATGCTGTTTCCGCTCATGCCTGTTTGGATAAAATCAAGGAGGTGAGAGTGCACATGTACGTTCAGTAGTTCAACTTAGTCGAGTCGGGTGACGCCGACGGCTAGTGACAGGAACGAAATTTATATTGTAGCCAGACCCAGAGCTTCACATTGCGTAAGTAAAACTCGGGCAATTATGCGCGAATCTGGTTGGCACACCGCCCAGGAGAGAATAGTTCCATGACGACGCAGTTATGTTAAATTAGTAGGCGCACACTGGCCAGACAGTTTTTGAAGTTTGAACAAAGTTTTCAAAGCACGCTGGTAATGAAACGGGTCAGAAGACAAAGATTGAGACAAAGGTTAGAAAGGCGCTTGCCAATTTACAAGAACGTGAGTGAAGAATATACGTCGGCCAAGCGACTTGCGGGTGCAACCATACAAGATTTGAAACGGAGCAATGGGAATGTAGCACGATGTGCAGAAACGTGAGGCAATATTGATGTACATATGTAGTGGTGGCAGTGCTTGAAGACAGGGGATCTTCCACGAGCAGCAAGAGGCTGAAAGCACACTGCCCACCTGACTCCAGGTAATCAGTATATATGTACTCAAGCCCCAGGGACTGGAAACTAGCCCTCTCCAAGTCAGTTCTTCTTACAGAAGGGGCACAACTCCACCCATTACTGCATTGCCAGATTAGAAAAAGCACATTGCATTGCCCAGCACAGTAGCGCGCAGATAAATAACTTCTGTAAAAAAAAAAGGGGGGGGGGGGGGGGAGGAAGGCAAGGGAGGCAAGTATTAGACTGCACTGCTTGCCTGAACGAACGACGCACACAAAACACAGTGCCCATGAAGAACGAACGAAAACCAGGACGAAGATGAAGACGAAGACGAAGACGAAAAAGAAAGCACCAGAAGGAAACCATAGAATAACGAATAACTTCGTATCTCCAAACCGTGGATAAGAGAGGGAGAGGAGAATACAAGGATGATGACGGAGGAATAGAGCGTAATACACAAAGGTTTTTTAAAATATATAGCGACGAGAATGGGGAAAACTTCAAACCTTGCCCTTGCCCTTGCCCTTAGCAACGCGGCTAAGAAGTCGTCGCGCACGACTATACTCCTCATCCTCCTCGCTCGAGTCTTGCCACACATCAATGGGAGAAGCAGCAGCAGCGGCATGCAACGCAGCCCTAGTCTTCCAACCTTCTACAGGTCGAGGTCGATCTGACCACGTAGCTTCTGCCTCGTCCTCGTCAAATTGATCATAGGCTGCAGAAGGAGGGGGAGGTGAGAATGTCGGATGCAAAGACATGCGCACGCTCTTGCGGCGGACCGCTGGCGGGGTCTCTGTTGACACGGTCGATGAAGCACCGCCCTGGTCTCGAGAATCCTGGTCGTGCAAGAGAGGCGGGGCCTGCAATGAGAGGTGGGGCTGTGGTGCCGGGGACAGTGGAGGTAATGGTACAGGTGATGGTGACGACGGTGAACCTATTGGGCTCTCACGTCCAGTTTCGTATGAGGAGATGGACATCGAATCACGTAGGTCAGGTACGGAGGAACCCCGTGTCGCAGAGAGTATCTGCTCCAGCGAACGTCTGCCTACTTGATCAGCCTCGGTAACATATGCGGGTTGTCCCTGGAAGGGAATAGCGGGGGTCGTGAACGTCACGGGATTCGGAGATGGCGTACGGCTCGCGTTACGCAAGGCAGAACGTAGCGGAGTCTTCGCAAGCTGTGACGACGTACTAGGATTGGTGCCGCTACTGCCACTGACAACACTGCCGGCAGGAGGAGCACTCTTCACTTCACTCGAGGGGGTACTCCGCATTTTTGGGGAAGTCGAAGCCGCATTGACACGTGAGGTCGACGTCACCGAGCCACGACGCTGGAGATCTAGGGACCGCGCCTTCCCATTTGGAGGCTGCTGGCCAAGCCCTTCACGAGCAGGGCCGCGTTGAGTGGTAGTACTGGGCGTGTGTGGGGCTTGGGGCGGCGGCGCGCGGGGCACTTCTAGCACGGGCAAGTTGCCGTTTGACGAGCTGGCACGCCCATTCAGAGTAGCTAGAGCGGACGCGATGTTTCTTTCCCTGTTCTGACGCGCGACGTCTTCAACGATGCTCATCAAACTCTGGTCCGCACTTCCGTTAGGAGTATGGAGTGTACCCGATTTCGCACCTCGGCGCCCTGGCGATGAAGCTCCTGGAGTAAGCGAGGAAGGATGTGCTTGAACTTGAGCGGAAACCTTCTGGCTGGATGGGCTTGAGGGAGACTCTGCCAGCGCACTTGAGCTTCCGGGTGGCCCAGCGGACAAACGACCTGGGCGAGGAGTTCGTGCATTGGCATCGAGCGAGCTCCCGCTTAACGCTACGGAATTCGCGTCAGCAAAATCGGTTGTAGCGCGTCTGGTACGTTTGGAAGTGGCAGCATCACCTGCAGGAGGAACGTATGGCCTCTCTGTCTGAACCGAGTGTGAACGATTGCGATGCATCCCCTGGTCGGTGTCGTTGTCCACCTCTCCGTCCGTAAAACCACCATCAGGTCCCTTCAACGCCGCAATAGACTTTTTCCGGCGTTTGCTTCTCCCCCTCACCATTCCTCGTGCACTCTCGCCGTCCGTTACCCACCCATTCGCATTACCTGCATGCACACGCGGACTTCCCGGGCTACTGGACGATTTAACCATCGATTGCCCACGGACTTTGCGCAACTTCGACTTCGGCGAGACCCCGGATAAGGATTGTCTGATGCCCGGTTTGGGACCCGCCTCCGAATCCGTGCTATTGCGCCCATTCCGTAGATGTCCATCTATGCGGGTAGACCAGCCACCCGTAGATTTGAATGAAGTAGGTTCAGCCGTCAAAGGTCCCTCCCATACTGCAGCGGGCCCACCCGCTCCCTTGGTCCGTGCACGATGCGAGAACAAGCCACGTAACGAACTGAGGAACGTCACGGAAGTTTTACGTTCGCGGAGTTTTCCCCTTCTCAACTCCGGACTGGGCGTCTGGTCCCTGTCATCACCTGTCGTTGGAAGAGGACGTAACGACTTAGATCGGACGCTCGCGAATGGATCGTTTTCGACGACTTCGAGGGGACCATGAGGGAACTCATCGCTACTGTTGCTTCTCCGCATGACGACTGGATTCGGGATATTTGTATCCGAACCGGTTCTAGAAGGGCCGGACACGGGAAGGGGAACGTTGGGAGGGACACCGGCGCTTCGATCTTCCTGTACATCTTCGTCAGAAGCTTCAGAGATGTGCCTCGATATAGGTCGGCGTTGTCTGCTCCGGGTATAGCGCAGACCCGTCCCAGTGACATGACTATTAGAAGTAGAAGATTGCGATGCCGAAACTGCGGATGTTGATGCTGGTGTGGGCGATGCTGGCTTCGGAATTGGTACGCCGGTGGGTAGGTCAAGTTCTGAGATAGCGTGAGCAGGGGGGATAGAGACCACTACGTGACCTTGATAAAAGATTTCTTCTTCTGCCGCTTTTGGGGGTGTGGGAGACGATTCGGTCCGATGATCGTGTGTAGTACGTTCGTCCTGGCCACGTTCTACAGAAGTGCTGGCACGTTGAGAGGCGCTTTGCGAGGGTGTGAGGGACGACAGGTCAGAGGCGTAGGAGATGGGCACTTGAGGGGCATTATTCGCAGAAGATGGATCGAGTCTTTGGTACCCAGCCGAATGTGGGGGCGACAGGGAATGGGTTCTAGAGAATGAGATTCCGGGGTCTGCAGCCAAACCATAATTGCTCGTTAGCATGCGCATATATGCATAACGGTAGGAAGGATCAATCGTAGAACATACCACGGGACTCGGATAAGCCGCCACTAAGGGACTGGAGCGTACGAAGACCTTGTTTACCCATCTCGCCCCACACCCATCCACAATCTACGAGTGCACGACAACGTGCTCCGAGAGCTTCTCGGACAACGCTAATTCGTCTGACCGCGAGCTCTCGCTCCTTCTCCGCAAGATGGCTCTCGCATGCCTGTAGCTCTGCCTGTGCATGAGCTAGTTTGCTACCTGCGGAGCCAATAGTGACGGAGTTCGTCGTCGACGGTAGGGACGAGAAAGAAGCGGAGCTTCCGCCGGGGTGTAGAATGAAAGACGATCGGGAATCCCGACCTGATTTTTGTGCTTTAGATAACTTTATGACACGCGTGACGCTAGAATGTGCTCATGATGAAGTCGGGTCAATAAATGAAGGTATGAGGTTGCTCACAGGATCTCTCTGTCACGGAGAATGGCACCGACGTCGTCCTCGAGTTCTTTCAGCAAGACGAGCTGTTCTCGCCATTTCTCCACTACATGGAGGTACCGTTGGAGTGCATCGTCTGCGCCCGCGAGTACGTCGACGATGGCAGCAAGGACTTGGGCCGGAGAGCCAGCCGAGGTGGAGGAGTACGGGTTTTCTGAGGGAGAGGCGGCGCTGTACGCCGAGAGAGAAGCGAGGGCAGCATGTGAGAGAGGGAAAAGAGAGGCAAAGTGTTTAGTGTATTCTTTCTCGTGTGCAATCAGGTTGCTCAAGAGACGCGAGTCTGGCGGTCTGTGGACGACCATTTAGCAGTCACCGCGGTCAGTTTGAAAGACCTCGCCAACGCGTGTCTGGGTTGGTCGCTGTGCAAAGGCAGTGACTGGAAAAACAAAAAAACAAAATCAAGTGCCAACGCGTGTCTCGAGCAAGTTGCATCTGATGATGACATTTTGGAGCATTTCCCTATTTGGAGCTGCAAGGCAGCAGTTTACATACTAATCAAAAGAACATCTGATTGTCAGTCGACAGGGGGTGCCTGGGTTGCTCAGAAGGAATTAGATACTAATAAACACGTTTTACACGACTTCATATCGAACGGTCGTGGCGCACGTAGCGCTTAATCGTGGACACCACCGATCATATATGTATATGGACCGTCGTGCAAACAAGATTCAGTAATAAAAAAAAGGCGTCATGTGAACCGGCCAAAACAGCTCCAGGCTACCCCGAGAAGAGCAAGGGAGGAGAAAAAAAAATTATGGTAACCCAAAAAGCGGAAAGGTACCGATACACATGTTACGACTATCGATCGAGCGGAGGGGACGTAGGCACGGGTTCATTGCCAATGGCGGGTAACGCAGCGTAACAGGTGGGGTATGTGTGGAGGCAGCACCTGCCTGTAAATAAGTTATCCACTGAAGGATATCAGTGCATTCAGAAACACATTAGTCAGAAAAGAAAAAAAGAAAAGGAAAAGACGGCAATGAATACGGGTAGCCCTAAAAAGTACACGGCACTTTTGTGTTGTAATCGCAAACGTAACCAAGAAAAAAAACCATCGTGGACAGAAACCGAATCACTGGACAAGGACTCTAGTTGGCCGAGCCAACCGATGGGGCCTCGTTCTCAACGTAGGCCGCTGTAGGCCGTCTGCATGACACTCTCGCCGCTACCTTGCTTGATGTGGGTAGGGCTAGGGAAAGCTGGCTCTGCCCTACTTGGAGAGTAAAGAGACCTCGGTCCCCGCGAATTATAGCTGAGAGTGGCTGCAGGGAACGCAACAGGACTTCCGGGAGGAGACGCCATCTTGCGTTCGGCATAGGCGCGCAACATCTCATCGGGTGACATGACGCTGGCAGACATGGGTACCATCCCAATAGGCGATGTCGGTGCCGCATGAACAGGCGTGGGGGGTAGTGGCATCTCGACCGGCGCTTGAGAAGGGAGGAGGTAATCGTCACCTGCATCCGTATCGTCATTGCCCGTGCGCATCACTGGCAACGAAATAAGAATAAGCAACTCAGGATAGCTAGTAAATGAAGAGATATACTTACTCGAAAGGGACGGCCACACTTCGTCCATGCTGGGGCGAGCCTGTGAAGAAGTCTCACCAGATATACGAGCCGTAATATCTTCCGGAGTCAGAGAGAATGCACCCTGGGTCTGTACCGGAGACAAATCATCGGAATCCTGACGCGTAGGCACAGGAGGGACATGTCCGACGTGGAAGGCACGACTGGCGACTGTACGACGGGACTCGATAGACGGGCGAACATCTGCGGCGAACGAAACCCTGGATACCCGTTCGCCGAACGCGGAGGTACGAAGCCCCGGACGAAGCTGTGACATGTTAGGAACAGCAGTGTCGCCATCCGCACTCGTCCTTTCAGCGCCTGTTTCGCCCTCGATCGCGACAGTGCTAATTGGGCGGATAGATCCGAACGAGAACGCGGAGGAAGTACGGGCACCGCCGGGGACGGCGATGCTGTTCCGTATAGCAGCGGATGCACCAGCTGCAGACATGGATTTCCAGTCTGACGAGATGGTCGACATGCGCGTGTCGATTGCCTGAGAGAAGCGATGGCTCTTCTCTTTCGCTTTGATACGACTCATCTTGATGTAATATGCGACGCCAAGACCGATAAATAAGAGGGGAATGAGCACGCCAGCAGCGATCTTTCCACTGGTGAGAGAACTGGGAGTAGGGAAGTTGTTGACATAAGTGACGGTATTTGGGGTGGACAAATCAGCACTCGCTGGAGTAGAGCCTGAGGTTGGTGCGGTATAAGTTGCAGTGAAAACGGGGCCTGCTGGAAGAGGGCTGAGGAAAGGTTGCGTTCCGGACGTTACGATGGACAGCTGGAGCTGGATGGAGGAAGAGTCGTTCCACCACTTGGGTTCTAACTGAGTCTGGTAGCTGCCTAGACCGAAGTTGACATTTTGCCACTCGTGGATGCGGCTGTTGGTCAGAGACGGGGCGATGAGGTATATATCTACAGCCGATGTACCGGCCAAGCAAGAGGTGTCCCAGGATATGTTGAAGTTGTCACTGCTGGACACGGTCATGCCCGTAGTGGGATTCGTATAGAAACCACCAGTCGTGCATGCTAAAAAAAAACCTGGATGAGACGCCCCCTAGACTGCTCCTGCGACCAAGGAACACATACAGTCACGCTTGTTGATGTTGTGGGCAGGCACCAGCGTGCCCGACGCGAACATGAGCGAAACCTCTCTTAGACATATGGACAGATAAGCGCGGTTGATATTTTTGTTGTTGTTGTTGTTATCTCGGGGCCAAAACCCGCCTAGTGTGAAGTAAAGAGCGTCCGCTGAGAGCGGTTTGGGGAAGGAAAGACAGTGGAAAGGAGAGGACACAAGCAGAGGCGAGCAGGCGAATGCGACGTGGACAGCGACGACGGACGACGGGTGCCCAGAGCTCTGTTGTCTCCATTTCGAACTCAGCTATGACATCAAAACTGATACGAAAAGTGTCACGACAAAAGGAAAAACAAGGCACAAGACTCCCCTCACACTAAGGGGGCTGCTGGTCGACGTCGACGACGTGGAACCTGCATGGTACGGTACTCAGGATATCGTGCGTCCACCAACTGAGTCCCTGTCAGTCCTCCGCAGCACGTTTCGTTTCGCTGTGCTCGCTGTCAATTCATATCCATATTTGGGCGTGCAGACGTCTAGCAACCAGTATTACTATGGAAGTGTCAATTAGGCCAAACTACCTCCAGCGAAATATTCAGCCGCCTGTAATATACCAACCAGCGGTAAGTCCATATGTATGTAGTTAGAGACGTCGGGATAGGGGTGGACAAGGACTCCTCAGGCCAAAGTCTGGACAACAAAGCAGCAAGAAGGACCCTCCATGTCATCCGTGACGACGAGCGAACCACTGCAAGGTTCGCGCCCGACGCCGCTCGACAAAAATCTGGTTTTTGCACCCCCTTCGTGGTATGTGGGGATGGTCAGAGCGATACAATTTGCACCCAGATGGACGACTTCAAATTCAACGCCTCCCTCAGTCCCAATGCACATGACGTGGTCGTTAGGATGGGACATGTTCAGGAGTTTCCCGTTGGGACCTGCACAAGTGGCATGACGTTAAACAAAGTGCAAGCTCAAAAGTCATCCGATCCATCTACCTTTCAAACTTATTTTTCCGTTGTCCAAGTTTATCAACGCAAATTTGGCATTATCGTCGACATGCTGGTCGTGGAATGCAATGCTGCCTTCGTCAGTGGAGACCTTCATGTATTTTCCGTCAAGCGAGCGAAGAGCAATGATACTCGAAACGACAGCTTCTGATTTCCACTGTATAGCAACTGGCGATGAGCAGTTCCAGAAGGCCAGTGAGATTTCACCTTACCGAAGCAAATAGATCAGATAGGCCCTTAAACGAAACGGTCGGACTCGCTTCATCGATAGCAGGATCCTTCGAATAGAAAGGGAACGTCAACCACGCCAATATAAGGAAAGGAGTGGTAGACACGATACGTACTGTACCTAAGGCTGACCCAGTTATCCCTGCAATGCCTCTCGAATTCATTGAGCGGAGCATAACTCGGCTCCCACGATTCACCGAAGCGATCCTTGAGACATTTTGGAGTGATCATATGTTCTGGATGTTCGAGGTCCGCAGGTGCATGTTTAAGGCTCTCGTGGAATACACCATCCCGGATGATCTGCCAATGAGGACCATGTAAGCGAGCCATTGGGCGAACCATGCTCTTCGCTTTGGGATTGAGCAGGCGGTATGCATTATGGGGCTGCGACGTTCCCCATGGATCGACTCTCGGATGCATGCCTTTCGCGATGAGATCGGTGTCGACCTCGATGAACGACTTGATCTCTCCCTGTGCACCATCGTTCGTTAGGTTACAAGATCCTTGAAACCTATCCCAAATTCATTATTACGCACCACCATCCAAAACAAAGCCAGATCAGAGAGGTGCTGCTTTTTGTATCCCCCGCCAACGTCAGAATGGGCGCCAGGGAACCACACCTGTAAGATTGCCATCATATTAGTTGTTTTTGAAATTGATATTGCAGTGGCAAATGATATCAACATCCCTGTTTCAAGATCTGGTTTGCGGGCAGACCATCCGCCGGCGTTTCCCATAGGGTGGGTAGGAACATGTCTCTGTTATCTTGCAACGACACCGCATGAAGCGCAATGTCGACCGTAGGCGGAAGACTGGTATCCTTGATGCCAAGTGCGTCCACGGTATTAAGAATGGCCCCGACAGTATCCCAAACACCCACGCATCTTTATTGAAACATGTTTATACATCAGCGACGTGGCGATACTAAGAACCCGTGTACTCACTTGATCCTAGTCTTGCGTATGTCAGCCGGAATTGTAGGTGTTTGATGTCTGACGAGTTGGCTCCAGATCGTGAACAAGTTTCCGAGGTTCTCTCTTGTCAGCAGTCCAATGCGGTCCTTCAATAAATGCCTTCAAGTTATACAACGCAACGATCTTGCAGGAGAAAGACAACTGACAATTAGACCAGCCAATTTCCTGACCGTATAGGCTCCCCTGTGAAAGGCGCTCGATAATCCGATGGACACATAGAAACGAACATGAATACCTGGAGAACCTAGACGGATCCGTCAACACGAGAGAGACGTGTGAGATCGAACGGTATCTTACCCGAAAAGGCATATCTCATCTCCCTCCTCAAAGTTCTGGGCAAGGAATGCATACGCATCCCGAATCTTGCTTGCTGAGGATTTTGTTCAGCGTTTCCAACAAAGGAGATTAAGTACAAACAAAAACTAACCAACAGCAGTACCGGTCAACACTACAAGGATCATTACGATGATGATGTTAGTTTGTGCAAATTCCAGTTGTTGGAGGGTACTCAACACTGAATCGACCCAACCAGATTGCCTTCGAAGTCTGCTTCCGAACCTACGCCGCTCATGTAGAGGACGAGCTGCTGCTTGCGATTGCTTCCGCTAACACACACACACACACACACGAACACATCAGTATTTATGAATGTCAATCTTGGTCTTGCAGCCTGACGACATACCTAGTAGTATACTGTCGTACTGCCCGCGCTGCATACCAAGGGTGAGACGGACATCCACCATCCGATGGCAGTCAAGCTCTCACTTACACAAGCGGAGAACATTCGTGGCAGTCTGAGGAGCTGTATAGTTTGGCCATCCTAGCAATAGTTGAAGATTTAGACGAAGTGAAGGTGAAGAGAGTCAACAAGGAGAGGAGGTGTACCATTCCAGTTCGTCAGAGTACCGTCTTCACCGGAACCATCGCAGAAAATAAGCAGTGTCTTAGAGGTAGAAGTCATTTGTCGATCGGATAGAGTAGGATAGAGGATTCAAATTGTGACTCACCGGTGTCCCAATGGCTGGTATTTATGCATTGGCAGTGAGCAGCCCAACTCTGTCCAAAGATCCGATGATGTCGATGTCGACAATTGGGGGCCGTGCTCTTCACTACATACGTACCATACCTTTGTTGAAGTTCAACAAGGACGCTAGGGCGAACTTCAAGCAACACAGTAGAACAGGTTCAGATGGTTTAGCAAGGTGTGTAGAACTTAACCTCTTCAAAACAGCTGTGTCCCCCGTAGCAAGCTTACATATCCTTACATAAAAATACTTGTTTTTTTTGGCGGTCGTGACAGCTTATGGGTCTAAGCGAATCCCACTGTGATACTAGCTAAACCCTTCAAGGAACAACTATTGGTACGTGTGAACCTTGGTACAGTCATCGCGAACAAGGAACCTCTCGATTTACAAGGTGAAATTGAGCAGTCGATCGATCACTACCCCCCGCTTTTGACGGAAATAGTCGTCGTCCGAGTACAATGGACGATCACAAACAAGTGCCAAGTTACGCCAAAAAGTCAATGCTAAAGCTGTTCTCTTCGGCCGCCTTGGATAGAACGCTTGGGAAATGAGCGCTAACAACTTTTAGCCTTCGTTTCTCTCAACGTCAACATAAACATAAACAGATCACATAAAAAATTACACATGGGCAACAATATTGCAGTGCCCGAGTGTGGTATGAGTATGGCCACATGGAGAAATTCCAAAAACGTCATGCAACAAGAAGAAACGCTCGCCCTTGGACTGTATACTACACCTACAGCTCTCCATCGATGACCTAGTAGCCAAGTCCATGAGGGGTAAGGAAACATCCACAACTCACACACCAACCTGATTCGGGTGATCACTGAGGTTTGAGTCGCTGCTGATGGGGTATGGTGCTAGACGGACCTCTTCGTCGTAGCTCGATCGAGGACGGATAGCGCGAGACTCACCGTCTCCGCCTCCGCCCGCGGTCGACTTCCTAGGTTGCCGTGGGTAAGTGCTACCCTCCACACCGAACGCCTGACCGAAGTCCATCCTTTTGTTGTGGTTGTTCACGAACTCGGCATCAGCGCGGCGCCCCGAGTGTGTCGAAGGCTTCCCACGGATGTAGTCGACGAAGAACTTGAGAGAGCCTACGATTTCAACGGCGAAGTCCTCTGTTGAAAATTTAGCCAGACCATTCATTGGAATTCTGCAATACGCACTATAGTTGATACTGGCAGAAAAGTGTCAGTGCAATAACTAAATATGAATGGAGAGTAACCCATACCTATCCCATAAAGGTCGCCATATTCTGGTCTTTGGCGCACCCTCGATCTTGTACTCGTTGGCAGTGTACGCCCACATCATGAATGCGGAAAAGAAGACCATCTGCAAACGAAGGATTGAAATCACGGGAAACGCGCGCATCATCCACGCTACCTCAATGCATATTGCCAGTGCATTTAGACCATCGGCAATGTTCGTCTCGGTCCAATACTCAGTTGCTAATATAGAGGTGAATTCAAGGGTTGCAGCAATGCTAAAGGCGACGACTCACCCTTAATCACGCTTCCTTCGAGCCAGCTAATCTGTGAAGTGGACTGAGAAAGTGGTAGAACGAATTCTTATAAATGCTCACAACAAATGATTGGTAGAACGTGAACATCACGATCAGCTTGATTGCTAAAAACTTTGAGAGGGGCCGTCGACCAGCGAGCTCGTCCTTGGTAAGCGCATAGAAGAGGATCAGGCCGTAAAGGGCGACGCTGGCGAGCGCGGAAATGAAGTTGCAGGACATCTGAAGGACAGTAAGAATACCTTATGCTGATGAAGTCGATCACTTCCAAGTAGACATTCGCGTAGTAGATGCTGTACCCCGCCGACTCGCAGAGGACATTGAATGCTTCGCAAATTATGCCAGCAATAGAACATGCTACCCGCCCGCGTCTGTAAGCGTAATGGGAATGCAAATCTCCCAAAATTACCTGGACGTATTATCACATATTGCAGAACGGACCACTACAGAGAGCTAAGCGAGTAACTAGACGTAGGACCTAGCGGTGCGCACCTTGACTGTGTACATGAAATAGGGCTATTAAAAATGTAGTCAGACTCAAGTCAGCAATGTGCGAGTAAAATTGTGTCAACCTTTGTCGGACGGAATCTCCAACAACAGAACTATGCAACCACGTGAAACCTTGCTGCACGTGTCATATTCGTGCAATGAACTCACTGGGAATGGCAATGGCCGTTTGTCTTTGCGTTCCATAGCCTTCAATGCGTCACGGCCCGATGCTGTGTCCGCGACATACTCGATCAACAACAGCCTCAAAAGTGAATGATCAATCAACTTGATGATGACAAGAAGAACGTATACGTACAGGAAAGCACTAAGGGTAACTGCCTGCGGCAAGTCAACACCATATGTACACGCTGCACCAGCATTCTTACCTCGTATGCTGCAAACAAACATCAACTAAAGCCCATTAAAAGACCATTGCAACAAACCTGACTCCACGAGGCTGTAATATGTATAACTGCGGAAGTACCGATAGGAAAAGAACGAGATGATTGCGTAAACCAGAGGCATGTATAACACCCGTAGGCTGGTATGCAAGCCGGATAACCGATGTGTCCCTTGAAAGCTACAGGATATCACTTACACTTGGCGCTGTTCGCTCGGTTTATTGTAGTTGCTACGTAATACGACCGTCGTCTTCCATCCACGCAGAAAACACGGGCACCACTCACCGACAGTGTTGCAAAATAGACACACAGGAAATGATCAGCGTCTACACGTCGATGTGACAGCCAAACGGACAATCAGTAGGGAAACGGGTCATATATGCAGGCAGCCAGTCCAGCACGCGAAAAAGGGTTGACGACGTACCACCGCCGCGCAGCCGCCTGCAACTGCCCAACCAATCCTATGGGCATCCCAGTTTGTGTTCCCTGAGCTCCAAAAGCTGCTCTGATCGACAGATTGCGTGTTCGAGGATGGACATGTCGGTGCCATTATGGTACGGTAGTAGGGGGTATGAGTTGTTTGGACTAATGTAAGGTCGGGTCGACCCTCGCGGCTATATATCCTAGTGGACACCTGCGTAAGAAAAAGGGAAAAATTCTGAGCGGGTATAAAGGGCCAGCGACTGGGCCAGCGTTTGGTGAGGGAGAGAGGAAAGAGACGCCTTGTCTCTGAATGTAGACTAGATTGGGCCGCTTGCCTTGTGCATCAAATATTCCATTATGTAAGCAATTCACCGGAAAGCGCCAAGGAAACCGGGGGGTCCCGAGTCGGAGATCGAAGTACTAATGCAGCTCTGAAGCACAAAAGATCAACTTGATTAAAGTTGGTGACGCCAAGACCCTCGGTACTTGGGTCGGTCTGTGCAAGATCGACAAGGAGGGAAACCCACGCAAGGTCGTCGGGTGCTCCTGTGTCGTCGTTAAGGACTAGAGTGAGGGTTTGCACGTCCTTCTCATGGATTACTTCAAGAATCGTTAGGCTGTACGACACGTGTCATCGCACCCCAACCAATGCACTACACCGTGATCATGTATACTTGGTGTGCTCCCAGCAGTTACTCATTGCTTAACGGCATATCACCCTGCTACTACGAGACGACGGGGTACCTTCGATCATACGCGGGTAGGTTTGCTCATTTGTAACACCGTGGGTTAGCAAACGAACACCGCCCAACAATGCAAATGTCTCTCCGAACCTACCCTCAGCCTTGAACGGCTCTGACTACAGGAGTAGGTACTCTATTGCACGACAAATTTGCCTACATTTGAGGAGAATGGTGGGTGTGCCACCTTCTTCGACAGCGTGCAACTACGAAAAAACGTGGCAAGTTGTACATATGGTAGCCGGATACAAGAACTAGGTTGACCTAGTGGGCCACCGATGCCGCTGGACGGTGACGCGGTGACACTCCGAAGTCCCCGGAAAGGTCGCATTTCGACAGGCGGCTCCCTTCTTGGAACTCCTGAACCACCGGTTACTAACATTAATGCGACCTTCCTCACCCACGTCGCAATTCGCTTTTGTAAGTACCGGATGTGCGGGTTCTCTCTTGAGTGACCTTGACTCGCTTTCACTGTCACCCTTGCCTCGTCCTAGCTCGGCGGAGGAGTCGGATGCATGTCACCACCAGTAGATCTGGACATGTTGAAGCTCTTCCTGGGAAGGGATGTCTACTCACACTACCGTCTCTCCCTCAGAGGACCTCTGAAGTTTTAGATCCGCTAAATCAACAACTGGAGACTGGCAGTCATGACAGGAAGAAGGTATTAGTACGTTTGCTTCAGCCATATTACAGTTTCAAACAGTGATACCCCACATCAGTGACAGAATTTGCAGTAACATACCAATACGAACAAAAAAAGTGATCGTGACATCCCTTTAATGCTTAGTCGAAGAAATCTTTAGAACACCTCTGGCATCCTCCCGAGCCCGGAATTCGTGTTGAGTGAGGAGCTCACTTCTTCTTGGGTGCCTTGGCACCACCGGCACCGGAAGCTACCTTCGACTTGGGTGCACCAGCCGCGGGTGTGGTGGTGGTCTTCCAAGGAGTCGGGCGTCAGCTTCATTGAAGGTTCTAGACACAATCACATACGGTGGGTGGCGATGCGGCCTTAGCTGGTGGTACTGCCTTGGCACCGTTGACAGCAGGTGCGCCTACGGATGCAACGGGCACAAAATGTCGACCCCCGTTAATCTTGGATGGCCAACGCGGCAAATGGAAATGACGAACCGGTCTTTACCTGTTTCTTGGGTGCGGGCATGTCGTCTCTAAGTTCGAGAAAGGGTACGTTTTCGAGCAGGGTAGGTGCGTGTAAGTCGGTGGGAGGGAATCTGTTGGTTACTGGCTTACCATCCTCAACTCAAGGGCTTTATGTCCCCCTCACATGCCCTGCCCTCGAGCACGTACGATACCGGTTGGCGCAGTCCCGTTATTCCCCATCCATCGACCTGTTTCATCCAGATTCCATATCATTCCATTCCCTGCCCTTTCCGAATATCATAACGCTCACAGTTTGCTAGTGGTTATCTTCTCGTCATACGTTATCCTGGATTCACTCGCGTCATTTCGGCTTTTCCCTTCCATGAATGCTTCTTCCTCCAATAGGATTGCTGCCCGGACTCTTAGGCGAAGCTTTGTTTTGCTCCTCACTAAGAACTGATCGGTCACAGTCTTAACGTCCGTCTGATTTAGCCCCTGAAGAAAGTGCTTGGAACCTTCTATCCGCAAGTCCACCCAGTGCCGAACATGAATCAGAAGGTGTTTGATGAGATCGCCCTCGCCGCTGATTCTCTCAAGAAATTAGATGATTGTTTGTGCAAGACTACATTGCTCTCCCAATCACGGATCGCCAGATGTCCTCCCATCGTATGTCCTCGGTCGTCCGACCTGCAAGTTCTAAGGCCCAGATAAACCCAGTGAGCCGCTTACGATCACTGGGAGGTATCTCCGTTTAGCTAGGAGCCGCATCTAGCCCGGGTAATACAATCTCCTCTAAACGCGCATCTCCCCACACGTCAATCCGAAAAGAATATTTACAGTCCACGATAACACTATCTTTCATATCAGAGCTCAGTCACGAACAAATCGGCGGTGTAGTGCAGGTAGGAAAGTTCAATATGACAAGCCGCCGAACCAATCGCGAAAGCTCTCTTCTGCTGCGCGCTGGGAGTACGGTGAATGGTTTGCTGATAGTGTCCGCGTCAAGATACGATCGTGGAGTCATTCACACTTGCGGACTCTTAACCTGAGTCAACGACTGTGTATCATGTTCGTCCGGAACGTTCGATCAGGGGCTAATCACTTTCGTGCGTGAATTTTGCTATCGGCTCGTCCTTCCGCCTTTTGCCTTCAATCGGAGCACGATATTGGCTTTACAGACGGACGGAGCATTCGATTCACGTACGCAACTCTGATCTCATCAAGACCATCACAACCTCCAGCAAGTTTATGCTCCCTGCAACATCGAGATTCACGGCGTTTATGTTCTTGCGCTTGTCCATCGTTCCACCCCGTGGACACAGTACAAACGCCGCAGGGTTCGCGGATGAACGTCGTACCATGCACCTCTCAGGGTAAAGGGTCTATCGTTCAGCCCAAACTCCTTTAAAGTTTCATTACAACGTTACAGGATTCAAAGATAAGATTCAAGCTGCAAGCAGCAGCACGTAATTCAAGGTTTGCGCCAGGACTCCTTCACGCACACGCACAGTGCTTTCGTCATGCTTACGCCTCAGAAGTAGACGCGCGGCAGTTTCTCTCCATGCTTACAGCTTCAATCCAACCCTATATCAGTGCACACTGCAAATGGCGGATATCCCTCATTAGACAACAGATACGCACAATCTCGTCGCGATACTCTCATCTTTAGCAGGAGGGCTCTAGCCCATCCACGCGAGAAACTCAGTGATGGAGGCAGCGTCTCGTCTGCGCAAGAAACCCTCGTTCATGTTTAACGTTCTTCTTCGTGCATGGTGGTGTAGGTGGGACCGCAATGCGTCCTACCATCGATCGGCTCTGGCGTAGGAAAGAAAAAGCCGGGTCGCTGCACGCATGTCGAGCATGGTTGCATTATATGCGGCTGTAACCCGCAGAGTCGCCAACTGGACTAGGTGTGTGTAGGATATTCACAGGCACAACTCTAGCGCAGTCCCACGAGAAACTCAGTAGTGGAGGCAGCTTCTCGCCTGCGCAAGGAGTCTTCATTCATGTTAGACGTTCCTCCTCGTGTGTGGTGGTGTAGGTGGGACCGCAACGTGTGCTACCATCGATCGGGTCTGGCGTAGGAGACCAAAAGCCGGGTCGCCGCACGCATGTTGGGCATGATTCCGTTAAATGTGCCTGTTACCCACAGAGTGGCCGGTTTATAGACACTGAATTAGGAGTGTGTGGGACATTCACAGAGATATTTTGCTCGCTTCTTCCACCCCTCCAGGGTTCACTGAATTAGTGACCCAGAAATCTTGGTCGGAGCATGACCCACGGGCTGCAGGCCCTGTGTTCCATACGAAAGCACAATGGCATGCCTATTTATTTCCATCTATTTCCATCTCCCGTTCACGCCTCCATCAGTAAGCGAATAGATGGTTTAAACCTGTCACTGACTGGTCGTGATCGTGATTCCACCATTCCTTGTCCCCCTGATGTCCCGGAATATATGATACACTCATACCATACAACGGTCACGTGCTGTGTTCACGGTGCACTTGTACGATACTTTACACTTGTTTACACTTCAGTACTTCAACTTCAGTCGTTGTCCCTCGACGTCAACGCTGAGGTGAGTTCGATACGTGCCCCTTGGGGCCCTGACGTTTTACTTACATGTACCCGCAGTTCTGGTTCAGTTTATCTACATATGCTGCTCAGCCTCCAATGGCCGCCTTGTTACTCTTCGCCATCACTACCTCCCTTTACTTAGAGGTGTGTTGTGTGCACGTCTTCACCCACCTATCTCTTCGGCTCCTCCTGGCTACCGCAGTCTTCCGTCGGCGTTGTGCGACGGTGGCTCTGTGAGTATCAAGGAGTTGCAACACAGGCTGCTGTGCTAGCATCGCTTGCAGACGACTGTGCGTTTGCTTCCGAAGGTATCGCCTCCGGTTTTATATCACGTTCGTTGTTTGCTTCCTGATCATGAATCGCCCAACGACACCAGCCGTCTCGAGCCCGAAACCCTTTTGGGCATTCAGTTTCTTTTTCCTATTTTTTTTTTTTTTGTTCCTCTCACATTAATAAGGTGATGCGCCCTCAACTGAACCATTTGCAATCTCAAGGACAGGTAGACCGGGATAGAGTGCCGGATTGCGTGTCTTGTTCCTTCAGTGACTCACAATCCCCACTGCACTGTGCAGTAGTCGCTCCGCCAAGACCGCCGGGAGTATCAAGGGCATCGAAACAGGTCCAGCACAAGTTGCCGTGATAGCCATCTCACCGGAAGTCTGTACTCAAAAGACAGGTACCGTTGTCTTGTCTGGTCTCCGAATCAGTTTGAATAGGGGTGCAGGACAGTTCCCGCGCCCTGCTAAATTACCGCACTGTCCGCAACACCCACTACTGTCGGGCCCTTGTCGCGCAAGATACATCTCATATGCCGGTTGGCTGTTGCTCCGGAGACTGATGAATCCTCGGATTTGCAGCTAGAACTTTCCCTAAGCCCGACAGTGCATCGCATCGCTGGCCCAGTTGCACCGTCGTTTCAACAATTGTATCCATTTGTTTCACACCCGCATCTTATTCCCTGGTCGGCTACCTACCACAGGCAAGCAGTCCTAAAGTGGGAATTTGTAGTACATGTGCGTCAGTGACAGTTCATTACGTAATATCGCGCCGCTGAACTGTGCGTTCCTGCGTGTTGTCATGTTGTCATGTGCCGATTCCCGAACTGACTGCAGCCGGTTGCACGCGGTCAGGGCAATCGACGGACAAAGCTGAAGAACCACTATACAACGAATTTGCTCTTCTGCGCGTGAGCGAGCCCTCTCATTAGCCGCCAATGAGTGCCTTGGCGAGCGCGGAGGGAGCCCTACGACCAGTCACTTCCAAATGGAGGTTGGTATGGATTGGTATTCCCCTCGGCTAGTTTCACAGCTTGAAGGACCATCTATCTGTCATCCCGTCCAGCAGGTCACCAGGGGGGTATTGCATATGCTCGTTTCAGCGTGATTGATTAAATTGCTTGCTGACCCCTTCGCCACAATTGAACAGCCGTGGAAAAGTGGTCCTGCCTAAGGAACCATGCTGGCCTGGCCACTGATGCTCAGGGGTCTTGACAGGTCTTGACACGCACCGCCGGCGGTCGTTCTGTGCTTGCTGCAATGGACTGTCTCCCTCACCCGGTTTGGTCTCCGGGATACGGGATGGGTGCTATGCACATGTAGGAACTCTGCCTCCGCGGTCGCGTGTCATTGCCGGATTCTGTAATCCAAATGACGACTTGTGTGCCGAAGTGCTGTCTCCGCCGGTACTATAGGTTCTTTTACTCATGCCAGGGACGATTTCGAGTTCCTGGGGCGCAAAGCGATGTCAAGAGGGCTTCAGGAATGATAACTTAATTATCCGTCCAGTGCGTAACCAGCTTTCTGAATGATACATAAATGCAGGCAACAATTGCATGTCGCACATTCACTTTTTCTAGAGCTCACGAATCCACCGCTGTATCAAAATGCTCTCTCTATTGCTAGTGCCGGCTCTGATCTTATCCCTCCCGGCTTTCGCCCAGCCCGTATCCCAAGGTAGCTTTGGGTCGACCACCACTCAAGTTTACAACAATTGCTCTGGGACACTTACTTCGCGACCCACGGGTGCCGCTACAGACACACTCCCCAAGATTAGTTCTGGTGGATCGGTTGGTTGGGAGCGGTGGGACCTAACACTTTACCAGACGGGTGTTCTGTTGAACCTGCGGTGGATACAAGGCGACCCTGCTTCTCATTCATCTAAACCTTCTAATGCCACATTCGAGTTTTCCGCCGCGTTCGATAATGGAACGACGTATGATACACGTATCACGGGGCAAATACTCGCTTTTACCGATTCCCCACTGTATTCAATTTCGATCGGACAGAATACCCTCACGTGGGACGATAGTAGAACCTGGTTTAACACATCCCTGAACTTAAACGGATTAACCGCATCAATCGCAACCGAATCGTACGTAGCGTCATTACTCTGACCCTTCCTCCCCAAAATTGACTATATCGACTCCAGGATAATGCTAGATAGTTTCTCGCCATACGCAGGCGGGGTCTCCGGGCAGTTGACCAAAAATCTATATTCTAATATACCAGTGACGCGTGGTCGCAGGTGAGGAATTCGTTGTTCATTCCAACCACTTCTGCTGACTCTTCTGGTTAGTAATATAGGCTCGGTGCAATTCCCATGGGGTGAAAACGTGCCACTTCTCGCGCGATCTATACTATCGCACATGTTCGCGACGAAGCCCGTGCAATCCCTTGCGGTCAGCTATGCGATACTCAACTTCCGCTCCGTGGGAACGCAATATACAGACTCGTTCATCTACGAGAGTTCCCGTGCCCCGGACACAAGCGGTAAGAGACCCGTCTCTATCTGAAAGCATGTTGATCTTATCTTAGCTGCCAACCAAGTCTATAATTCCTTCTACCTTGGGCGTGCTGAGTCGCGCAATACCGGATTCGAACCCTACACTATTTATGCAGGCACAAACAGCAACCTCCTGTCGGTTTCGCAGATAAACTCCACCGTTACCGAAGCACAAATGTCCGGCTGTTCTCATACAGACTTCGTTCCCTTCACGTGGAATTATACCCAGCCATCACCCATTCTCGAACAGACCGATAGTGCTGGGGGAATAACCAGATTTTTCGTTAGCACGACTGTTAGTGCGCTAGAGCCTTTCGGCAGCGACCCTGTACAGATCGTGTCAGGGACAGAATTAGGGTACACATATCAAGCCCCTGGGTCTACATAATGCAATCAGACAGTTCTTTGTCTGAGGAATAGACTTTATAGTAGCTAGACATTCTGTATTGTAGACTTAACACTATTTATTTAATTTATGCGTCAAGCCACTAGATAGCGGTGAACAGACCGCGCAGGTCACATACATGCCCGACTGTCCTAGGCCTCCCCGACTACCACCGTCCATAGTATACACCTTTGAGCCTCTCGTCGTTGTTATTTGTGGTGAGAACATGCTGTGCTTCGGACATGGCCTCCGTCATGTGTCCTTCTTGCACATCATTACTAATTCCGAATATGGCGAGCCATGCCATACTGATTCTGAGATAGAGTTTTGATGCCAACCACGCTCCAATTGCTGCGGATCGAAGGGAGAGTGTGACGATAGGGGCCAATGATGGAAAAGTGTATTTCATCATATCCTGTCAAGGTCGTATATGTGAATATCGTTCAGAGAACCTGACCAACGTATGCATACATCTGGATGGAAGAAGTCCTCTTGGTCCTTGATATACAGAAGTTTGTCCTGTTCTACGAGTTTGAGGCGGGTTACGAGTCTAGTTACCAGAGTCAGCGGATTCTTTGTGACATGATACATATCGGAACCCACCGAGAGGGTCTGACCGGGGAGGGAACGAGCCGAAGCTTGAAGGTTTGAGAAACATCAAGATACGCAATTTTGCTTTCCTTGTCATATACTACGGTGTAGAGTCGATTATAGTGCAGGTATGAAGAGACGAGACATGAAGATACAAGCATCATGTACTCACCGAACTCATTGATCGTAGCTACTGTTCCAGGACTCATGACACGATACCACTCGTACACGCCCAACACCTTATCTCGGGAGGTTGGACCAGACTCAACAATGCTGAGCGGGTGGCGGAGGGACGCGTCTGGAGTGTAGTACCGCTTGATAGTCTCATGGAGAACAACTGCAGCTTTGGAGGAAGTGAGTAAATGCACGATTCTAGGGAGGTCTTGCTCTGGGTTTTCCATCTTCGAGAATCGAAAATGTGACTGGGAGAAGTTTGGTGTGCCCCTTGCATGTGAATTTATGGATGCACTGGTGCCAGGGGGTGGTTGGTGATGTCATTGCCGCAGAGGTGGATTAACAAACTGCGGCAGGACTTGATTTCTTTGCATTTCATGTGCATTTACTCGTATGATCATGACCGGGCCTACGAAACGTGAGCGTGCGTGAGCTCGGTAGTATCAAGGCCAACGGCATCCTCGGTACCGCCTCTGGGCTGATCAAGCTCTGGGGCAAATGGATGACATAATCAAAAGACTGCTTAACCTGCACGGCGTCAAGCTGTTGGAGCCGGTGCACAGATGAGTGCAGGATCACGTCTACCCAAGCTCATCGCCTTTGATCTAGAGTGAGTTGCTATTCTGACAGACAATAGATTTGACTGAGTGCCTCCGCAGTTACACGCTATGGGACTTCTGGGTTGACTTTCACATTACACCACCCATCCGACAGGATCCTGCTACGGGAACTGTTTACGACAGCTCCACCGCCGACATCTACTACGGCAGGAGGACCAGCCCAAATACCATTGAGTTCTATCGGGATGTGCCGGGGATTTTGCGAAAATTAAGAAATGCAGGCGTCACAGTTGCAGCGTGTTCGCGGACGCCTGTTCCCAAATTGTAGGTGCCATTTTTGCGCTCCTGTCTGACTATCGGCTGGTTCCATACCACGAATGTCATAAGCCTAAAGACGCAATTAATTGACGCTGTAATAATCTTAGGGCAATGGAGGCTTTGAGGCTCATCAGGATACCCAATGGCATGGATACCGATACCCTACCACCTACTGCACGCAATGGGTCGAGTGATACTCCGAGTTGGAAATCGACGACGACGCCTGCCATCAAATTTTTTGACCAGCTTGAAATATACCCTACCGATAAGAAGGTGCATTTCGAGGCGCTGCACAAGAAGACTGGTTTACCATACAGTGAGATGGTGCGTGTCTCTCTGATAATGCTCATTCCCACATGCATCTTCCCTCTTCCATGAATTCGGGTGTGGGCAAAGTTATGTCTGAGTTTGACAAGCTATGCTGACATGAATCTGCTTGTAGCTTTTCTTCGACGATGAGAGGAGGAACCGGAATGTTGAAACACTCGGTGCGTCAGTTTCCTGTGTTTTAACAACTTTCTGACTTGCAGACCATCTTCATCGCATCAAGGTGTAACGTTCATTCTTGTACCCGAAGGACTGGGTGTAGATAACAAACTATTTGAAAAGGGCCTCGACGAATGGCGAAAGAGACACCCTGAACTGATATCCCCGAACACTGCGGAGAACTAGTTGTGTGACATGTAGATTATCCTGCGTTCATTCTTTCCACCACAATAGTCTGGTAGGGGGGTGGATTGTAGAGTAGCAGGCTTGCGAAAAATTTGCTCGCATAATGCTGCGGCTACGTCCTGCTGTTACTCGGTCCGTTACAATGGTGAGAACTCCGCAACGAACGACAGTATGTACGAGACTAACAAGCCACCCAAAAAAAGCAAACACTATCAATTTCTGGTCTAGTGTCCTTCATTTCTTCGTGCACTAACCAGGTATCGCTACCAGCATGGCATCTTCCAAGCCAGACTCGAAGTTCAACGAAGCCTTGCTCGACACATATACTGACGAAGAAGTCGTATATGTATCATTTTGACCGGTCACTTTATCTCACCACCACACGCGTGGAATTAAACCGTGTTCTTTCACATCACCTGGCGGCAAAGTTAGTTCCATGACCCGAGGATTTACCGCGACGAAACCGACACGATGGAGAAGACACGCTCAATTGGTGTCAACGTGCCCGCCATACACCGTATAGTACGCCTTCGAGAAGAGGACCACTTCATCAGTCATGGAACGTATACATGGAGAGACCCTGGAGCAGCTATGGCCGCATCTCGGACTGCGGGCATCGCGTGGCAGCTCAGGTCGTTCGTATCTGTTCTGCGCTCCGTCGCTTTGCAGACAACTGGAAGCTTACACTCCGGCTAGATACGCTTGGAATGGATCCAAGGGGTCAATGGACCCTATACCACACGCTTCGCCTTCTCTTTTCTGCGACTATCTCGAACTGGTGGCTCATGAAAGCCCGGCCGTCCAACTGCCTACCCTCCCTACAACTTTTGCTCTCTCCACCTCGCAAACACGTTCTGACAAATCAAGACCTAGCACGCGAAATATGATTCTAGATTCGAGCGGACCTTTATAGCTTGTTGACTGGAGTCACTCAGGCTTCTATCCGCCTTTCATAGAATACTTGGGAATGGAAGAGCCTGAGTGGCCAATGCCGTGGCTTGCCGCCTGAAATCTCGCATCGTGGTGTGGTCGTATGCGCTGGTCTTTGTTTTGATTGATTGCTTGCGGATACTCTCGCCTGCATTCAAATAGACGAGCTGCGCTTACCACTGTACTACAATGCTCAGTGAGATTCAGGCCGGAGAAGCCGGTGCACTCTGCGCTATTGACCTGAGCTACACACTAGTATTATATCACTCACGCTAGTTCTTCTCCCCCTCCCCGCCCCTCTTACTTGATCTCACCAGCGCTGTGGATATAGGTTTCCCAAGTACACTCCTCGTCTTTGCTTTCTTTGGGCTCCTCAATGGTCCTTTCTAGATTTGTGGTCCCCTCATATCACGGCTGTTTACAAACCATGAATCTGTACAAGTTGGGTCCGATTCTAAAATCAAATTTCAAGTAACCGCAGAGTCATGGTGATGGAGTCGAAAGCAAGGCATTCACCATTTATCAATGGCCTGATTTAGGGAACTGTTCTTTAGCCGTGGACCTTCCTACGGCAGCAGTTCCCGCAGGGTATGGTCAATACATGCCGAGTGCGGACTGGACTTCGCGGGCGTCAGCTTTGCTGATGAACTTGGCGCCGGCGAAGTTATCCACAAGGGTATACAACCAGAAACGACATCCCTTTCCGACAGGCGCCAAGGATGTAGTAATCTCTATTTTTCTGGACGGTGAGATTGAATATGTATCATAATTGCGGTCGAACTAGACTTCCGCCCACTCGATTTTTTCAACTGCACGTGAAAAGTCAGCCACTGACCTAAAAAACTTCTTATACATCGGTGCCTTTCCCTGCGAATTCTGCCGGCGCTTTGCGAAGCTAGGCTATATGCCACTGAATGTTGTCCGGTTTTGGTTTACCGTCCCACAACGTCGCACTCCCAGTCGGCCAGCAAAAGCCACGAGGCCATATTACCGTCCTCATTTATAAGGGTTTGACTTCACACGTTCTTCCCCATCAACGTTCACAAGATGATTGTAGCGTTCCCGCGTCTGGTCCCTCTCAGTCCCGCCGACTGAGGACTTATACGACTAAGCTTGCACCGTCCATGCACATACACAGAAAACCCCAGTTCAGCCCGTGACGGGTGATCGCATTACACATGCATTTCGCCCGCTGGGGTGTGGTTGCATACGACCAATACTGGTCGAAAATAGACCTGTCCATCAGTTTCGACTCGTTGATTGCACGCCCTCGATGTCACCTTTCAGCTGTTATTCATGGCAACAGGTCCATGTAGGACTACTTCGAGTGTCCCGTTTGCCTATATTTTGGACTGCCGATCACGGTGCCATCAAAGCAGAACATAGCTTGTAGGCCAAGTAGAATCATGCTTCGCGCAGGTCTTTATGATGTCCGCCGGTGTGTTAGAACTAAAAGCTATGTGGGAGATTGAGGGGAGGTGTTTTGCCTGGCCAACTTGCGGCAAAGGGTTGTCGAGCCAATCACACGTGGTCGATTCTTCCTCTCGCCTGGTTTGAGCTCACTCAAGTAGATCAGCCTTCCTTCGAGTAGTATGATTGGAATAGACTCTACTTACGAAGGGCCACCATCCAGGTCGATGACTCTATGTAGCAACGACTGGAAGGAAAATGTACGTCTTGGCACTACCATGAGATTGCCGAACCATGATGGACGCTTGCAGGATAACCCAGACTTCGAGCATCATCTCCAACAGCTTTCGGAGCGAGCATCTCGTTTTGCCATTGACCTGAATGGCCAGGTTGATCGAGACACAAAGGAATATTTCATAGGTGGAGATGCCATTGTCTACAAGGGGAGGCTCCGACCAGAGGGAACATTTGTGGCCGTGAAAACATTTCGTTTCGCACATAGGGGTGACAGTACAGTGCCCAAGGTTTCTTGCATCTTGTCGCGATCACCAGATCATTATGCTGACCAACTTGTCAAGACTATCTTACGTGAGGTCCATGTGTGGTCCAAGCTCATGCATCCCAATGTTCTGCCATTACTCGGAATCACTACCAAACTCGATAGTACTATATCCATCATATCGAAATGGATGTCCAATGGTAATGCACATGATTATGTGCAGGATCCAAAGGTAGATCCCCGTCCCCTGGTACGTCGAGTGTGTCCACTACTTGAGGAGGCGCTGTATAATTTTCTCAGCTTTTGGGGATCGCTCGAGGTTTAGATTACCTTCATAACCGTTCCCCATGCCCTGTGTATCACGGTGACCTGAAAGGCGTAAGTTTTCCGATCTGGCATATCCACTTTTTGAACACCCATGTGATAGCTCAATGTCCTAATATCTGATGAGGGGCATGCCCTTCTTACTGACTTCGGCCTCTCCTACCTTGTTAATTCCTCCTTCAGCATGGCTGACCATGAGCGATGCGGAGGCTCACTCAACTGGATGGCCCCTGAGTTGTTGGACACAGAAGGTAACGCTGTGATGACACCCGCAGGGGACGTGTGGTCATTCGGCATGACAGCACTTGTACGCTCATCGTACTATACAAATGACACCTGCTGATCACACCTGTAATTTTCAGGAATTATTTACTCGGAAAAAGCCATTCCATGAGACCGGCCATCACATACGCGTGTTAGTTCGTATCCTGAATCGTCGGTTACCCTGTCGTCCTTCTGATGATTGTACGTGGTCGCGCATGACGGACGAGTGGTGGAATCTATGTTGTTTGTGCTGGAACACCACACCGTCTTTGCGGCCTCCTATGTCTCAAGTTGTGGACATGATCGAACAGGCATGTCACTAATCGAACCCTCTATCCTTCTGACTCCATTCTCTCGTCAGACTACTTCCGAATCTGTCGCTGGTACACTCGGTGGTCCAGCCCAACGAGCCACTGTACGTGGGATGATTGATTCGTAAAGCCCTACTGTTTACCGGAGAAACACCAGTCGCCGCTTACGAAAGTAATTCAACAAGTGTCTCAGTTCGATATTAGTGTGTTTGAGGAAATTGAAGAGCACCTGGATGGACCTGTCTTGCGTGGTCGTTATGCCACTGTATTTCGCGGCGTTATTCCTTCCAAGGGAATCAATGTGGCGATCAAGTCCGTCCGGTCAAGTCCCCCAGCACAAGATTGGGCTATCAGGGTATTTCAAACAATGAGCATTGTCGCTGAGTTATGTTCTGATTGATATATATTTCATACTTAGCGTGTCCTTCGCGAAGTTGATACGTGGTCCAAACTCAATCACGAAAACATTCGTTCATTACTAGGAATCACGTTCAAGTTTGATTTTACCATATCTTTGGTATTTCCGTGGATGGAAAAGGGAAACGTCCATGATTTTGTCCAAGACACAGCTGTCGATCCACGCCCACTAGTAGGTTTTGACAGACATCGTGAGTGTCCCGTTTCACTAACACGGCCAAGCTAGTAGACATAGCGAACGGCCTCCAATACCTCCATAACCATCATCCACCTATTTACCATGGTGATTTAAAAGGCGTGAGTGCTCATCAGTGCACGACTGACCATTGGGGATTTAATATGGTGGCAGAGCAATGTCCTTATCTCTGATGACGGTCGCGCCCTGCTGACTGATTTCGGTCTTCCTTTCCTCATCAGTCTGGTGTTCACCATGGGTACAAATGCCACCAACCAAAGCTCGATGAACTGGACAGCTCCCGAAGGATTTGACCAGCCAAGCTTAACCGCTGAGATGGATGTATGGGCCTTTGGGATGACAGCGCTGGTATGTTACTTATGCAGTCACTAAACATACAACTTGTTTAGTGAGCGTCGGCAGGAATTGTTCACAAGGCAACCGCCGTTCCACGACATCAAGCAATGTTCAAGGGTTATGTCCCAAATAGCTGAAGGACGTATGCCATCCCGTCCAAGTAGCGATTCCACGTGCTTTCGGATGACGGACAGTTGGTGGAAAATATGTCGTTCGTGCTGGGAACATGATCCCTCGTTGCGGCCGAATATGCTGGATATCGCCAGCCAGGTTAAACAAATTCCGGTATGTCGGAACAGTGATGAAGGACGTGACACTGACTGATCTCCAGCTGAATGACACCATTTCTATGTGAGTACCCCTCTTCAAGTAAGTGCTTCATCAAGCTCATAGTAATCAGTGACAACCGGCCAGCCACATCCGTTCAAATTGTTCCATTCTCTCCACCTCGTCCCAATTTTATATTTGATTGTGTCAGGCTTCATGAATTTGTCTCGTATGTATTACACTGGAATGTTCCAATACGCAGATGTACTCATACTTTGGGCAAGATCGGGAGATCGCAGGTTGGTTTCCCCGCATATATCAGACCGTATGCGGTCTGGTCTCGCTATTCTTGCTCGCGCCGTGGAAAGTAGCATCAGAGGCGCCGAGCAGGGAGTGCTGTTGGCTAGATCCATATTGGAGACCGAGAACGAAACAGAACTGCAAGTGCTTACGAAGAATTATCAACACCTCTTCAAGGCTATCCGTGGAAATTTGAGAGATGCGCAAATGGGCTTGGAAACGGTCAGTATCAGTTTACTTGACTTGAGAACGACGATTGACAGTAAAAGGTGTTGAGCCAATGTAAGAATATGACGTGGGAACTGGTGAACCACGCCAAGGCCGATGGAATATTGGCTCGTTTTGGTGGAAAGGTAAAAGCGCGGCATGATGCAATGATGCACCTGCACAGAGTTACCGACACACTGGTGCCGGCCATTGATGGCATGAATTTGCTCATAGATTGGTGGTTTGTGCTCCTCAACGCAGCGGGGGTTTTGGCGGAGGCTGCCACTCGCGTCAAGAATATTGCCGCATTCCAAAGTAATGCAAGAATTGGGTTAGGACAAATTACCGGCGGACTAGAATTATATCAGGAGGTGGTAAGGACTCTTGAACTTACTAGTGCACCACACCAGTGACCTCTTCTGCTTTAGATGCGAGATCCAATGCATTCCTTCCGTGCAAAATGGAAAGCACACTCTTAGTTCATTCCGCCTCCGAGGCAGGCATGTGCACAGTCATCCAGTAGTTAGCGCTGCTGGTGAATGAGTGTCTTCTTTGGCCTCCGACTGAAGTGCAGTGCCAATCTTCTCTCTATGGATCAATGAAACCCCCCAGTGGCCAGTGTATTGCTGCATCTCCGATTATATCGTTTCGTTTCGTTTTCTCCTTCTGTCCAGGCCTTTCTACACGTGTTTAATAATGACGGAACACCCTCCTGAGTAAACGCTGGTTAATTTATTTTCTGAGTTGTCGAGATGTTGAGGTCCGAGGCCTCAGACGGTCAGCATGAATGGAAGCTGCGCGGGCCAAATGGTGATCATCTTTTCTATGCCAACGATCGAAACCTTGAGAAGGAAGACGTACGAATCGGAATTAAATACGAATATTTCATTCACTAGACAGCTGACGACTGCATCATACACATTGCTAGCATTCGTGCTGTGTCTGACTCGGGTTTCAAGTTGTACCGCGGGTCGAACAATGAGCTTCCCTTACTTACCTAATTGATTACCTAATAAAACAACGTTGACGTCGGAGTGTAGACTGGAAACTTTTCGTGGAACCTCTGGTGAGTAACTCCCAGCCAATGGCATGTAGGATGCAGCTAAAATCTTCAGTGCATTCACTGTGATTTACAGTACGTGGAACAGTTGTGACTGAGCGACTGAAAGTGGCTACCTGGTTGCCTATACTCGAATTTTCAACCGCGCGCGAAACGTCAGCTGACCAAAAGAGTTCCGAAGGTACCATTCCCTGTGAGTGCTTCTGCCACGTGCTGTGGGAAGCCTATGTGTTGTCTGGTTCTGGTTTACCATGCCGCGACGTTGTACCCCCGGTCAGCCAGCGAAAGCTGCGCGATTTGGAGGGCCTACCATTCTTTGTACGAACTAGAAAAAAAGGTCTTGCCCATTAACATTCACAAGACGATTATACCACTACCGCGATCGGTCCCTCCCAGTCCTGCCGACTAAGACCTTTCTTCCCCACTGGGGTTTGGTTGCATATGCATGTGACAGATGCCACTATCGACGACGGTGAGTGTGGGGACTCATGTTGGTCGAGAACAGACTAGCTAGCTGTCAGTTTCGACTCGTTGATTACACGCCCTCGATGTTGCAGCCGTTGTCTTCGGCAACTTGTCGTGTAGGGTCACTTGGAATGTCTCGTTCGCGGTATTTTTGCCTGTCGACCGAGATGCCATTGAAATACAACATAGCTTATAGGCCAAGCGGAACCACGCTTCGTGCAGGTCTTCGTGATTGGCGCCGGCGTGTTGGAATTGGAAGGCATATGAGAGATTGAGGGGAGGTAATTTACCTGGCCAACTTGTGGCAAAGGGTTGTGGGTCAGCCACACGTGGTCAATTCTTCCTCTCGCCTGGTTTGAGCTCACTCGAGCAGACCAACCCTTCCTTCGAACACCACGGCTGGAATGGACTCTACTCACCAAGGGCCACCACCCGGATTGACGACATTACGTGATAATGACAGGGAGAACGTACGTCTTGACAATATTATGAGACTGTCAAACCCAGATGGACTTCCCGCAGGATAGCTCGGACTTCCAGCATTTCCTCAAACAGCTTTCGGAGCGAGCATCTCGTTTTGCTATTAACCTGGATGACCGGGTTGAGCGAGACACAACGAAATACTCGACAGGTGGAGATGCCATTGTCTACAGGGGGAGGCTTTCGCCAGGGGGGACATCAGTGGCCGTGAAAACGTATCGTTTTGGACATAAGTCTGACCGTGAAGTGCTCAAGGTTTCTTTATCTTGTTACGATTACTAGACCATCATTCTGATCGATTTGTCAAGAATTTCTTACGTGAAACTCATCTTTGGTCCAAACTCATACATCCCAATGTTCTGCCATTACTCGGGATCACCACCAAATTCGATAGCACTATATCCATCATATCAAAGTGGATGTCCAACGGTAATGCGCATGATTATGTGCAGAATCCAGAGATAGATCCCCGTCCCCTGGTACGTCGGGCGACTCCACTACTTGGCGGGAGCTGGATAATTCTGTCAGCTTTTGGGGATCGCTCGAGGCTTAGATTACCTTCATAGCCGTTTCCCAAACCCGGTCTATCACGGTGACCTAAAAGGCGTGAGTGTTCTGATCCGGAGTATCCACCTCTTTGACACGCAGGAGATAGCTCAATGTCCTAATATCCGACGAGGGACATGCCCTTCTTACCGACTTCGGCCTCTCCTACCTTGTTAATTCGTCCTTCAGCATGAGTGGCCAGCAGCGATGTGGAGGCTCACTTAACTGGATGCCCCCCGAGGTGTTGAACACGGAAGGTAACGTTGAGGTGACACCCGCAAGAGACGTGTGGTCATTCGGCATGACAACACTTGTACGCTCCGCGTACTGTACAAATGACACCTGCTGATCACACCCGTAATTTTCAGGAATTATTTACTCGGAAAGATCCATTCCATGAGACCCTCTATCGCATACACGTCTTTAGTCGTATCCTGAAGGGTCTGTTACCTCACCGTCCCTCTGATGACTGTACATTGCTACGCATGACGGACCAGTGGTGGGAACTATGCTGTTTGTGCTGGAACACCACACCGTCTTTGCGGCCTTCTATGTCTCAAGTTGTGGAAACGATCGAACGTTGTCGGGTTTCAAACTAATGCACAAATTGGAGCCAGGACAAATTGCCGGTGGACTAGGAGGTGGTAAGGACTCTTGAACTTCGTGCACCACACCAGTGACCTTTTCTGCTTTAGATGCGAGAGTCAAAGCACTCTCTTCGCGCGAAAAGGAAAGCACTCGGCGGTACATTCCCTCCGGCACAGGCAGGTGCAGAGCTACTGTGTAGTTACGTGATGCTGCTGGTCATTTTTTTCTTCCATCCACACAAAACACTACTATCCACCGTCATGCTATGCAAGTCATGTATTTTCTTTTCCGATATTTGTTACATCTTAGTACGTTTGGTCCCGAATAGCTGACTTTCTTGACCCACGAGCGTGAGAAACCTGGTATTTCGAAGAAAGTCACGACGACCGGCATGGGCCATTTCTTCCCTTACCCAGGCCTTTTTATACCGAACACATATATCAGAATCATGGAACACCCTCTTAGGTAAACGCTGGCTCACTTAGTTTCTTCAAGACAAGAGATTGGACAGTCATATAGATGGTGTTCACTTTCCCGGACGTTGCGCGGGCTAAGTGGCGCATCTTTTCCTTCGAAAGCTTGGGAGGGGAGACGTACAAATCGAAATTTCAATGCAAGGGTTGGCTAGAAGGCCGATGTCTTTTATCAGATCGAGCCGGTTCTCATTGCGGACCGGCCGCTGTTGCCGCTGACGTTCATCGCCGTCACTGACGTCATTGGTTCGGTCTGTACTCTGTTGAACTTGAATTGTCCTTCACACCTTCAGGTCTCTCCCTCTCCAGTCATTTTTTTTCAAGCATGCCAGAGACCCACGAAGGACGCCCACATGCTGCATGGCATGCTGAGTACCATGTCGTGGCCAGGACCAATCCTGTCATCGCGGCGTTTGTTGCCTGTTTCAAATCTGTACTTGGCTACTTGACGTTGCCTGTTTATTTCATCCTGCATAGTCTATACGTCTTTGTCCAGGGGATTTTTATAAGGATGTTCAAGCCTCGTCCCCCTCCGGAAAAGATCAAACACCCATATGCACGTATTGCTGTTATAGGAGGAGGCTTGACAGGCGTATCTTCGGCAGCGTAAGTATCTTGTTGTTGCCATCATAGTATCTACTTCTGACTTTTGCTAGCCACGCCGTATCACATGGCTTTGAGGTAGTCCTTTACGAAGCCGCCGACCGCATTGGTGGTATATGGGCGCACGAAAACAAAACGTCGGGGTTGCAACTCAATTCACTCCTGTACCGCTTCCATCCCGCTGTGTGTTGGAAGAAGGCCTTTCCACAAAGGGATGAAATTTTAGGAGGTTGGTTTTTTTTTTTGTTTTCTCAGGTATCCTGTATGTCAGTGTGATATAACCTGGTTTCTGGTGGTCAGAAATCGAGAAGGTGTGGAAGGAATACAGGCTCGAAGAAAGGACCCGTCTCAACGTTAGTACCAGCACTTCCTGACCTCAAGGTGATGTTTCGAGAATGTATAATCACAGACACCGGTGAGGCAAGTCAAGCAGGTCAAGCGCGCGTCTCCGGACGATGAATGTCAAGGTAAGTCCTTTGTAGCCCTTGCATGTGCAACATTCGATCCCTAGCCCCCTGGAACAGCTCACGTCCGGTCTCCCGTCTCAATGGTACATTAACGCTGGGGAAGATGGCCCGTTCGATGCACTTATCGTGGCCATTGGTACAACTGGGAGAACCGAGATGGGTAGGATTTGAAGGAATGCCCTCGAAGGCAGGGAGATTTGATAATGGGCACAGGGGTAACTTCCGTCTTTTCCCTCCACTTTATAGGTATTCTAAAAGTACCTGACAGAGCCTGCGGGTCCTATAACTAGCAACTCGCAAGGCAAGCGTGCAGGCAAGAAAAATGGGCGTAAGGCTCAAAAAGCAGGGGCTGGTCGAAAAACATGAACAGTGGACCTACCAGGGTCCCGTTCTTCATTCATCGCAACTTGACTACGCAACACCGGAGGTGCTGCACAACAAGACTGTGGCTGTTATAGGGAGTGGTGCATCCGGTGTCGAGGCAGTTGAGACCGTCTTAGCACGGGGCGTAGACAGGTGCATTATGTTTGCTAGGCAAGATAAGGTGAGGTATTTCCTTCCGCCTTCCGGTTCATTGAGACCGACCAAGTTGCATAGTGGATCATTCCGAGGTACCGTTTCCTTTGTACGTTATCAATTGACGTAAACCAATTTTATCTTGCACCTAGAAACGTGATTTTTGACGTTTTCTTGAGTGCTCAACCTTTTGGGCGCGAGATGCCATTTAGGTGCGCGATCTGAACGTCCTTGACGTATCTGAAAATGATAAACATTTGTACTTTCCTCTCTCGCTAATTCGTCAATCCCCTCCGATCATTAGCGTGGCGTGGGAGCAATTCCTTGCGCTCTGGCAATATCACGGCGTGGAAGATCTTGTGCCAAGGAGGGGACTTTTTGTCTCTACTCCAGTAAGACCATTCTATTCTCCCCATGTTCCCAACGGGCTGACCGGAATGGTGCATTTCTGATGCAGGTGGTGAACGACGACTTTTTGAATCATGTGCGCTCAGGGAAGTGTATAGTACTGTCCGTGGGGATGTAGTCCGCCTCACGACCAACGGTATCGTCGTCGACGTTCGCGAGTCTATTGAATGCGGATCGCCGCTCGGAATCGGCAAAGGTGTTCACGAATGCATTCGTCCTACTGGATCAGATTCAGAAAGAAGTGGGGCAGCCCCGGAGTCCGAAGGGCACGTGGAGTTTAAGGCGGACGTTGTCATTCTAGCCACGGGGTATAAACGTCCAAGCTTGAGTTTCCTCCCGCAGGAGCTTTTCCCAAAGGACTACGAGGCAAGCTTTTGGTCGAACCTAAAATGGAACCGTGCAGGTACTGACAAGGCTGACTAGCGGCCACGTCTTTACTTACAAAACTTCTCTACGGAAGATTGGTCCGTGCTTCTTACGAACTCGGCGTATTTGAATGCTATTGGGACAGTTGGTCATTTGTGAGCTTTCCTTTCCGAGGTGGACAAGTGCTCACTCATGCAATTGCGACCTATCGTCTCGTCAACTAGCCACATAGGAATATGTGAGCACCGTTTTCAAGTGTAATGGCTTTGGTACCTGATACCCTGTCAGACACCCGGATCCTCCTCACATTCCTCCTTGATCCGACAACCCGACCAACGGCTAAGGACATGAAACTTTGGGTGGACATTATCCGGTTCATCAAGCGTGGTGCACAAGGTGGTGCTTTGGGTTTCTTTACATATATGGAACTCAGTGCGTGTCAATCATACCCCTATTACATATTGAACCGTCTGCGAGAGCGGTGCCTGATGACTTGCTTTGAACAGTGATTTGGATTGTGACATTCCATATTCTAAGACCAGATAGATGGCGTTGGTGGGTGTTCCCTGTCCTGTTTGAATCCATGTGGTGTGGTTGATAACTTGCTGACACAGGTCGTCCTTCATCCTTTTTGGATGGGACGTCTCTCCGGATGATGAGCGGCTCGTCTCCCTCGTACACGAGGGAAAGTAAAAGGTATGAGAGCGATTCGTGAGGAGTGTCACATTTCACGGGTTCACGACTTCTTGGTTGCTGTATTTCTATTTTTTCTGTACGTGGGTCGAGAATGCTGTCGAAAATAAAGGTTCCCGCTACCTAGAATGCAAGCATTTAATGCAGAGCACAAGGAAAGGCAGGCCCTACACGCTCGGGGGAGGGAGTTCGTTAGTATAACCACGAGCAGTCCCGCTCCTTCCCTGCTCTAACACGCTCGGTATGTCCTCGCCAACTCTTGCATCGAGACCGCGGTACGTCCGCGATTGCAAGAACAGAGCTATACGTGCAACATTATGAATTATTACTACGAGGTGGCAGATATTAAGATATGTAAACGACGCACCAGCAGCACTATCCGAGATTTCTGCTACCGAGGTCTCCTGATTTCGAATAACTACTGCGGAGGCATCTCTGCTGTCACTAACACCGGCCCTGTCTTCTACACGCCAAGGTAGAGCAAGGGGTTATCATACGCGATCAAGTACCGCACGAACCACGACATACTTTCGACTCCAAATCGTCGAGCTTGTCTGTACTTCCCCGAAACGAGAGAGAAAGAGGGTCGGTCAAGGTCTGCTTCTTCACCTTCTGTATCCTTGACTGCTTCATTCGTGGGCGGAGCCGTGTCTACTATGTATGCAGCACGACCAGATTCGTAAACAGAACTGATATGATAAAAACCCGGACAACAACTCACATTCATTTTCCGTGATCAGGTGGCCAAAGTCGAGGACATATCGTCCCAGCCAAGTACCCTCAGGCTGCAGAGCTACCTTAAGCTCGTGAGGTGTGACGATGGGTTTAAAGAAGTCCTGGGTCCCGCAACGCGTTAGCTCCAACCTGCATGGCACACCCAACAAGCGGGACTTGCTTTTGAGTCGATGAGGCTATTTTCGGGACAAGCTGCCAGCACAAAACACTCGATCTCCATGAAATTGGCAAGCTTAGCTGGGTTCAGCTTCCCGACGCTAATTGTGTAGCTCTTCTTCTTAGCACGAGAGAGAAGATTGCGAAGGTGGGTTATCACGGAGAGGTACGAGGCTATGTTCATCCAACAACTCAGGTTTTACCCTCTGAACTCGCTTGAGAAAGAACGAGGAGACCCACCGACACCAAGCGTACCGACAAGAATCCCAAACACGTCTGCGTCCCGCGCCTTTTGGACTACGGCAAAGCGACGCATCAGGAGCTTGTTTGTGCGCCCCGATTCCAGTCGTACAACATTCGTTGCAGGGTTGTATGAGTACACCTATTGAACACGTTCACGAAAGTCTGCTAAAGGCACGTATATCGGATCAAAGGGTTTTTACCTCGTTCGAGGAGTGAGTCATAAGGATGTTTGTGAGAGCAAGGCCCTCGCCGCCGATATAAATTATGATGCTGTCGTCCTCTACCAAACCTGCGCTGTATTTCGGTTGTGGTGCATCGTTGTCTTCATGCCTGCTCGTTATTGGGCTTGAATCTGATTGTGACTGAAGTGACGAAGGCTCCATCTTCGTCGGGACATTATGATACACAATTCGTGTCGTTGTTGCAGCTATTTTGTCTCGAAGTTCTTTGACTATCTCTCCTGTGAAGAATAGTCATGTGTTCTGTCGTCATCACAAGTGTCTTATTCCCATACCCGCTCGATATGAATAAGCGACATCGTGACGGATGAGCACAGATGAAACGTCCTTGGCATTGGAAGTGATCACATCTACAATCTGCTTAACGCATGAGTGGACGTCGATTGGCTTCCTTCCGAAGACGTAGATGACAGGTAGTCTTGACGTTCTGGTATATGCGCACGTTAGATTATGCACTACATCAATTAGAATCTCACCACTGACTGGCTTAGACACGCATGGCCGTAATGGACTATGAAGTCTGCATCCACATGTTGCGCAGCTACCTCGTCCACGCAGCAACTAACGATCATTGATAGGGAACCAATGTCGGAAGCAGTAAAACCCACCTGCCGTACGACGTGTCGGCCAGAACATACATCTCTTGTCCCTCATCGACTCGTTGCTTTAGCAGCCGATATATGGGGACAGACTCGTGCAGGAGTTCGTCCGGAAATTGCAATGCTATCTAAGTATACGAAGCAAGGATATATTCTTTTGAGCGATCCATGAAATCGTAGTATAGTTTGTGAGGATAAACTTACCCGCTTGTAATCACCATCCCTGATCTCCTTGGCTGTCTGTTCGATCTCAAAGAATTCCAGAATATCTGAACACCTCGGACGCTGTGCTGAAGGGCAGGATTCCAGGTCTACATGGTGTTTGATCGCTTCTTCACCGGACGCAGAAAAGGTTGTCGCCATGGCTGACGCTTATCGGAATACAGAGGATGTTTGTGATGGCTAGAACATTCAAAACGGACGAGGTGTTCCTCTGGCCGCCCGGGACGTACTGAGTATGCCGCCGCCACCGACCGCTGCTAGTCAGTGCACACTGAAGATGATTTGGCTTGAGTGTGCTCTGAGCAAGTATGCTATGTATGGTAATCCCCTATCAAGTTTGTACGTCATCCAAGAGACCTAGCAGAAGCGAGGCAAGGACAGATAGAGACGGCTGGAAGCCCACTCCAACTTAGGTGAATCGAGATCAGTGTTCCAGAGGTTATGATCTTCAAATACCCGCGTGAAGTATTTTGTTCGCTTTTGTATCTGTTGCTTTTCGAGTTCGGGATGATACACAGATGAATTGCTGATAGATAACTGAAATGCGAGGGTTACAAAGATACAGAAGCAGCTGAAGCTGTTATTCTTCCCCGATCTTGGGTGCCAAGTAGTACCTAATGTCGCCTTGTCCGAATCTGTAGGAGACCAGTAGAGGAACCTCATTGCTCATCATGACCTGCACGGTGTCTGACAAGGCCGAGCTTTTTGAGAAGTTCACCAGGTACTTCAGACTGAATGTTAGTGCGACGTGCTGATTCATCTCAATCATGACACCGCCGTCCGAAGGGACATCGTCTGCCTTTTTGGCCTTCTTAGTAGGTTTGCCGTTCTGGAGGGGGAATGAGGTGAAAAGGACATGTTGGGGGGTTGAAGAACCCACCTTTGCAGGAGCCTTCTTCCGCTTTTTGCTTGAGGACTCCTCTTCGTCTTCCTCGCCTTTGGCTTCTACTTCATCCTCGCCATCGTTGTCGGAATCTGCCTTGAACTCTCCATCATCATCTCCTCCGTTTTCCTCTTCGGCGTCCATGTCAACGTCCTTATCTTCCCTCTTCACCTTGGACTTCTTATTCTTTTTACTGCTCCCCTCCTCTACGTCATCATCATCATCATCATCCTCTTCCCTCTTGGGCTCGTTCCCATCCTTGCCATAATTTGCGTACTTCCGACGAGCTCCTTCCGTTTGTTTCAGGAGAATATTCGCATTGGCAGCCTCCCCTTCGCTGGAAAAGCGTACTCCTTCCTTGGACACTTCGATCTTTACAGACTCACCCAGGACGGAGAGGTCGCGTACGATGCGTGTAAACTCGGATGAAGGCATAGTGACGCGTGCATCATACTCGGTCTCTGGAATACTCAAATTTTCAACGTCGATGTCCATCAACTTCATGTCGTATTCTGCAATTCTATCCGAATCTATTGGCATTTAAATTGGTGCGCGGAATATAGAGAACAAAAGACATACGTCGCGCCTCATATATGAGATTGAGAATGTCTGCGTCGTCGTTGGCTTTAATGGTGATAATATCGTCATCCTTGGCGCATTTTAGAACTTTGGTAAGAGATGTGAGGTTGACACCAAGTGGGATGGGACGGTCGCAGCGGTACTTCTTGAAACCTTCTGCGTCAAGTTTGACGGCAACGAGGGCAACGTGTGAGTTGTCCATCGCCTGGAGGTTCTGTGCAACTGTGAGCATATCCGCAGGTGTACATGGGGACAGACACTCACAATGCCCTCTTCATTGCATTCGAAGTTGGCATCAGTGACAAGCTCCTTGATGGCTGTAATACTTGTCTAAGAAAGCCTACCCGCTGCACAGGAAACTCCCTGGACTTACAATCAAGGAGTCGTTTTAGCAGGGCAGCTTCCTGTAGCTTTGCCTCAAACATGGTCGTAAGTGTAACGAAGAAAGGACGCGTTGGACGCGTACCCGCGGCATTTCAATCGGAGTTTCATCGCGTATGGTCACACTGGGTCACGCGTCTGTGTGTCACGCTCTCACGCGGCTTGATCGAGGGTACAAGTGACAAAATACAATATTAATGCTAATCCCATCCAACAAGTGGCTCGACCGTTTCGTTGGCGACGCCGTTAACAGTGGCAGGCCAGCAACCCGTTTTGTTTTGTTTTTTTCTTTCTCTTCGCCGTTATTTTGTGTACCCCGCGCCCGCTGTCATGCACAACCTCACGCACCCTGTCCAAACCTCGGACCGTAACAAACTGCGTATGGAACGCCTCAGGCAAATAGAGCTCGAACAGCAGCAATGGGAGCAAGAAGCCCTCGTCATGCCCGAGGTATGTGGCGCACCATTTTGCGCCCCCATGCCCCTCACGCTGCTGGCTAAGGCTTGGGACCAACTGTTGTTGGCAACTTTCGAGTCAGTCAAGACAGAATTCAGTGACCTGGACGGATTGTCTTGGTCACGGTACTGTGATCCTCTCGTTGCTGATTCCGGGGTTTGTATTTGCCTGCCTCCATCATCTGTGTCTGGCCGCGTTACTAAAAACAATTAGGCTTGTGGAGAAGCAACGCCGCTGCCCATGTGCAGTGAGCACGGCAAGTCCTCTGCAGTGCCGGGCTGCACTCGCCGGTCCGATAGACCTTCACAGGTCTATACTGTGCAATCCTGTTCAGAGCTGGCCTCGATCGGGCCCGGGGGTACCGTCCGAGCCCCTCAGCATAGCACCTCGCACACCTCGCTATGCTCGGCAAATCAGTTTAATGATTTTTCCAATGCATCATCGTCGACGAACGTTTCTCGGATCCATAATTATCACCACACCTCGTCGTCAAGTCACAGTCAGGATTCGACTACATAGATGAGCGGCACCTTTGCGCCGCCCCCACATTAAGGGCGCCTTGAAGCGCCCCTGATAACACTCCAGGATTTAGTTAGGCTTATGGGCTCATAACACGTTTTGTATTTCTATTGCTGTATTTGTATAGACTTCGAACAATCGCAGGTCAAAGCCGTAACCATATTGCGGTAAAACAATTGCTGCACCCAAAACAAGGTTGTGGGGATCTAAACAGACGTAAGTCCAACAAGTGTTGTGTCGACTGAGCCTCTGGTACCCTACAGACGCTCGCTGAATTCCACAGTCAAAGCAATATCCTAGTCATACGCAGGCGACTTGCCGCAGCTCCCGGCTGCGGGATCCTCTCGGTCGTCAAATCGGACGTCCGTGAACTGGTTCAGAACTGCGAGTCCACAGCGCACACGGGCGTTTCCTTCCTTACTCATGGACGTCTCAAGAAATTTGTGATTCTCTGGCTATACGTACATTCCGCAATACTCCGAAGGAGTGCTCTGCAAGTAAAGAAGTTACAGCTTACCACGTTCTACCTCCTCAACAACAGGGTTTACAAGTGTGCCTACACCGTGGCCAAGCCAAGCTTGTACGACATCTCCTGTCCTCAAAACAACCGGGGGCTTCCGTGCGTATCCAACTCCAGCCGGGGTTCCGGTCAAAATAACAGAGCCAGGTTCAAGAGTCGTCGCCTGTGAAAGAAAAGCAACTGTTTTGCGAACATCAAAGATCTGATCCCTGCACAACGAGTAAATAGGAGATGGGAAAATGCATGTGTACAATATTAACTGACTTGGTATTCCCATTTTGAAGAACTTTTCCATTGAGACTGCAAGTGAGGGGTATCGCCTGAGGATCAGGAACCGCGTTGTTTGAGATGATACAAGGGCCAAGAGGTGTAGTGTTATCTGTTGGGAGTATAAATATTAAAAAGAAGTTGGAATGACACAAGGTTAACTGACCAAAACTCTTGGAAAAGTCCCACTGCGACGTCGTCATCTGATGTTTTCGGAAAGAGACCTGGCGAGGTTTGTGAACTCTACACCACAGCAAGCAAGTAGGTTGTCACTCACATCATTTGCCCCTGTATAGCCAAGAACGTAATCAAGGGCATCAGCCTCGGAAACACCTTTAGCTGCTCTCCCGATGACAATGGTCAACTCGACCTCATAATCTGGAAGGTGATCCTCAACCGGTTGCGCAATTTTTGGAATGCAGATAGGAACGTTGGGACCAATCATGGATGTCAAAGGCTTATAGAAAAGAACCGGCACACTGCATACGCATCCGAGTCCGCACACTAACAAAAGGCGTGAGTTTAATCACTCACGGAGGCTTCGCCATTTTCGCCTCTGCCTAGTGAGAAGTATTAGTATAACTCGCATTCAAAAATAACAAGTATTCCCACAGCATGATCAGAGTAGTTAAGGCCAAGGCAGCGAACAGTCTTCACCTCCTCTTGAGACAGGGGGGATAGCAACTCTTTAACCGTGAGCACGGTATTCGTAAGCTGCGCGGCGGGGTCAAGTGTGGACCCCAAGATTTCGTGTACCCTGATGACTTGCTTGTTCCAAGCGGCAAGCCCGACTGCGCAAAGTTCAGCAAAAACCGACGGTGATAAGATGTCTCACCATCAAGGGTGGGGTCGGCAGGCTGTCCAATGTGGACTTGTGCTGTCTCTGCAGCGACGAAACGGATGAGGCGCGTCCATTGCTAATACAGCTTCCGGCCTTAGTGTCTTGGCAGCTCAGGGACGTGGGTTTGGGGTACGCACTGTTCTTACGGGCGGCATCAGGGTCAGTCGTCACTGAGGGATTAGGTGGGAATTTCGAACACACCAAATATTGCCTTCGACAGAGGGCTGGCGTCAAAAGCCACAGTCGTAAATACATACGCCTTCGGTGATTTCCATCCACGGCCAGGCTCCCGTTGTCGTGGCCTCTCCATATTCACGGGGGTAATACCCTGCAACCCCAAGTAAGGAACAGCGCATACGTGGTTGGCCTGTCTAAGGAGAAAGCCAGACGGCCGTTTCACTTCCGTATGTTGCTTCTTGCTTTTGTCAAGTAATGTGACACGATTGGCTTGTACCATACATGCAAGACCCAGACCATAAGTACGTTGGCCATAAGTAGTACGTCGGACACTACTACGCGTGGCCCACAACGCTCTAGTGGGGCACACTTCCATGGTTTATTGAGTCTAAACAAAACAGCCAAAGGTTTCGTGTGCTCTGGGTTAGTATTGCTAATACCTGAACAAGTCAGTGGTTGACGACACGAAGGATGCAAGCATGACATGGTAGTCATCCACCTCGAAGCCCTGCATAAAAAACTTTGCATGAAATACTCAATTACTCATCCATCAGTATTGATGGCCAGAAGACGGTCAAAGTAACGCGTTTTCTCGGGATTTGCGAAGCCGTCCAACTCTATGCCCGGCGATCGCTTCTCTCCCATTGATTGTACCAAGGTTCTTTATCTATCTTGGCATTGCGCGATACCCTGCAAGGGCCAGTGGAATGGCTCAGGAGCAATATGAACGGTCCCAAACAGCTCTAAGTCAAGTCAGGACCTTCCGCGTCTAATTGCTTTCTGTGTTGCTGAGTGATTCGTTGAGCAGGTTACCGCCACAGGCACCAGTGGCGAGGCTCGAGGGCAACAATAGAGATCATAAGCAGCTGGGATCAAGGACGTATGTGATCTGTGACGCTCAGCTACTGCGATGAAAAGGTGACTGTCGGACAGGCTGAAAAGTCAATCGCCAAACCGGAACCAGAATCCGCGCGAGCGCCGAAAGTGGAGTACGCAGTAAAAGAATTCGATAGCATTGTTCCCGTCTCGCGTATCGTCGAAGGTGCCGTCGGTAGCGCCAGTGCTGCATTCCCCAGGTTTAGATACGTGTCTCAAACCTCGCGAAGTCTTCAATGGAGTCATTTCTACTCTTTTCAATATGTAAGCATATTATTTTCACATGCCCCACGATCATTGCATGTTTTCTAAGAACACCTCAAAAGAGAGATCAAGGTCCCCTGATTTTAACGTACGCTACTCCAGGATGGGTCTATTTAATCCCCGCTTCATACTTAGGAGTGAAACGGCGCTAAGCATCTTATAGGACTCTAGCTGTGGTCTATCATAAAATTTGGAACCCCTCCAGATGAGATTAATTGACATGGCACTCCGCAAGCGACTTGATAACCGGCGGCGATCTAGTCCCTGAAGAAGCATGCAAGTGGGGCATTGCACCCTGCATGGATAAAACAAGTATATGGTGGCGTGGAAGGCTGAGCTGGCACCTTCGTCCCAACACTGTCCTTTTGGCAGGGGCCGGTGACGTCGAAAGCAAAGTCGGGAGCTTTTGATAGTTCTCGGTGACGGCGGGATCAGGCATCCGACGCTCTACCTCCACCGCAGCGGCGGCCCCATGGCAGTGACCCTAATCTGTATTCTTTGGGCAGCGTTGGTGCTCTTTTGAGTCATACACAATGGCTACGCCAAAAACCTGCCGCACGCATAGCCTGCTCTGCGCTTTGGAGGGTGCCGTGGAGAGTTCTGTATAGCAGTCGTACCAACTACCACGTTCCTGGTGCCGTGAGTAAGTTGCTTTGATTACTTAGTGGTAGCATAGCAAAGCAACGGCAAACATAAATGCCCAGCCAACAAGTGGCTTGACTAATTACACACGCGAAATATCAACATCAACGCATCCAATAAGTTTGCTTCTACAACTGAAAGACTCTACTTGTCAACGTATCGACGACCAAACGAACAGCTTTGAGGAGCTCCTGCCCGTCCTCGAACGCGCATGAGCTCACGAAATTACCCATCAGGTATTCCAGCTTTATTTCTATAGTCTATACACCAACATCTGCGCGTTTTTACATATCTGATTCAATCCTTTTTCGCAGCCTCCGCTGAAAACTGGGACGATGATTTTGAATTCTCCCAGACCAGCAGAAGACAAGCTACGCAGATTGCGCGTGCCCTTAGCGAACCCCGTTTGTCGGTCACCAGTTCCCACTTTTCAGAGGATTGGGATGTGGAATGCCCGTCAGTTGCAAAACCAAGCGTTATGACTCTACTAGGAGATGGGAAACACCCGCCTGAAGCAGGTCTACACAACCAACTCCAGAATTGGGCGGAGACGGGTCCCTCAACACCAACCAAGCGCTTCGTAACACGGGCTGAGAATTGGGACGACGATTTCGAGGACAAGATGGACTCACCAACTCAACGCCAATCCACCTCTCAGAAAACGCGCCATTCATACCACACTCCCTCTCGCCCTAAAGCACCGGCTGACCATGAAAACTGGGATGAAGAGTTCGAATATGCCGAGAAAAATAACACACCAATATCCAAACGGTCTCGGCAAGATGCTTATGTTGATTCTTCTGACGATGAAGGGGAGTTCGGCTTTGGGGACAAAGAAGAAGACAGGACTGTTACTACCAGAAGTCGCTCTTTTGTGCGCCGCCAGTCGCCACCACCGCCCCCTGTTCCCGCCCTCCCACAGGGGCTGCACAACACGGTAGAGCCATTTCCCCGATCTCCCAGTATTTCTGTCTTCTCGATACCTACGACGAGCGGTCGGAATTCCGTCGGATATATGTCCACCTCCCACCTAGCACTTAAACCCACCGTATCTGGTCCGTCGTTAGCGATGCTCCCTCCAAGTCCTCCTATACACCGTGAACGGCGAAGACTCAGGAAGAAGTCTCGGCCTCCTAATTTAGACAACAATGTCTTCGAACTGATGGAAGAGCAGCGAGATTCCACACCACCCTTACCGCCCTCAACCCCGGAACGTTCCTCTCCACCTCCTCCACCAGCCGCGGAAGCGACTCCCAGCAGCAATAAAACACCTCTCCTTTCTCGCATCGGGTCTGTGAAAAAATGGGGTGTTAGAAGGAAACGAGCCAGCACAGGTCCTGCGGAGGTTATGGTTCACGACCTTGGTGGTAATTACGAACAAGAAGGCACTCCTCGCCCACCCAGCACGTCTATTCCACCTGCCGCGGTGGCTTCCACTAGCAGCAGTACTAATGCCAGGTCGGGTTGGTTTTTTCGTCCTGGCGGCGCCCTCGGGTCAGGGTCGCCGCCGTCGCCGGCCCCAGCCGCACTCAAGTACGAGAAGAGCTCGGAAAATCTCCTCACAGTGTCCAGCTCAGGGTCCGGAATGGACACGTCCGTACCATCCACGCCGAGCAGCAAATTATCGCGGAAGAAACTGGGCCGGACTTTTGACCCGAATAGTAGCAGCGAGATGGCCGAGTCATCTTCAGCGAAACCATCACTATCGGTGAACGCAAGGAGGCCCACGTCTATGCAAGTTCCGAATGGCAAGTTCCCAGCCTCGTCTGGGACAGGGACCAGACACGCATCATATGGGTCTTCAACTGGACGAGCATCAGCGAGGGTGTTTTCAACGCCAACACCAACGGAAAGTTCGGAGGAACTCAACGTTCAGCCTCAGGAAGGTAGTCGAAATTTCATGGGAAATGTGCGGAAGATCAGCTTAGTCGGCCCGAGGAAGCACAAGAAGAAGAAAAGCACAGCAGACATTATTCCGTTGCCTCCTTTACCGACTAGTTCACATCCTCAGAATGAGCGGACTCAGTCTCAGCAGGGTGATACACGAATACCAGGTCTTCTGCCACCAATAGAGCTACAACCGCCCTCGCCTCCTCAAACGATCAACGGAAAAGCTGGTTCGCAGCTTCAACCCCAAAGCATTAGCGATGGTTTGGAATCGTTTATCATCCCCTCCAGCAGCCTTCCTACTTCGTTTACCCCCCGTTCTAGTCCCATGACTACTAGTCGCACTTCTCCAAAATCTCCATCTTCTCCACCACAGTCAGCCTCGCTAGGTCGTACCTCCCAGGCCCCTACTCCGAACGCATCCGTCCCTCGACGAAATTCATTGGGCGATCTGAAGATTCCTGCACGAATCAGCCAAGCTCAGATTGGATTAAAACGCGATCTCGGCATGGTCAGGGAATTTGCTGCTAGTGTTGACAGTGAGTGATTATTTGCAAATGTTCGAGTTTATAGCGATTTATTGCATTTGTGTAGAGCTCAGGGAGCTACGTCTGACATATGAGCAACTCCTATCTGAGGCAAATTCCATGGCAGAAAATCCACCACCCTCACGCGCCACCTCCCCCACTATCCTAAGCCTTGCCAGGACCCGTTCTCGGCTACGCTCGAACACGAATCCTGACTCTGCAGTGTCGGAACACAAACAGTTTGTTACTTCTCTCCAGGTCCTTAATGACAAGTACAAAATACCATGGGAATGTGCCGAACTCCTTATCGAATTGGGTAACGGGTCGCGGTCCGTGGCGAATCCCCCAAGCTCGAACCTGTCGTCTCCGCCATTGCAGGGTGATGGTGACATTCGCAAGGGTCGCGAGCGTGCGATAACACTGTCGGGCGAGGAGTCTAAACCGCCATCAACACTTGTTGGGGGTTCCTCCTCTAGACCTCCCAATCCATCTTGGCGTGCTTCTACTGGTCGGCATGATTTGAGTCAACGTCAACTGGTCTTGTTGCGCGATATGCTCAATAACGCAGATTCTACGCCTGATTACATTCTGCCTGAAGATACGGGCGTGAACCGGCAATGGCGGTGGGGTGACGCAATGAGTAGTACAGTCACACTGCCCTCCGAAGACTCGGCGGCCGGCTCGACGGAAGGCAAAAAACGGAGGATGAGTCGGCTACGAGATATGTTGCGAATGCTCAAACGGAGTCATTCGGAACGACCGCCTCCACCTCCACCTCCACCTCCGCCGCTTCTGCCCCCCGTGCCACCATCTACGACATCACTGAAGTACCGAATCGTCGTTGGGAAATTACAGTCAGCACCACTATCCGCACGGCCAGGTCCCTCGGCGAGGCATCTAAGACGAGCACAGGTCCAGACTCAATACGGTCTGTGCGGGATCAGCAGAATTCGCCGTACGGCAGTCCTCCATTGAATCACAAGCCTTCTCCTCGACGTCCTTCGCTCGCATCCATATTTCGCATTGGCCAAAAGAACAAGAGCACATCTTCGACTGGCGAGTCCTCTCGAGACGGTCACAGCGAAGCACGAAGCGTAAGCCGAGGTAGTAATATGACCGGCGAAGATGACTGGGATCGAATTGACTCCGCTATCGATCTTGATGTTGCTGCACATTCATTAGGAATCGACGGGACTGCGACCATAAAGGGGAAGAAGATGCATGTGCCGTATCCGTTGGTGCAGCGCGCTAGTTTGCGCCCCGTCACCCCAGTTCGCGGCCCGGAGTCGTCACAACTATCACTGAGGGTCGAGGCTTCTCCCCGGTCTATCAGACCTATGCGATCTATACGTCTGTCGAACGTCGAGGAAGCCGAAGACGAACAACGTCAAGTGCGACCCAGGTCGAAGGCTAGTAATAGGTCTTGGCTACCAAAGGCGAGTCAACATCGGCCACCATCACGAGGGCAGCCAGTGCCAGTTGCTGCTATCAAGTCTGGTTCCGTGCGCTCGGCGCCACCGCAACCGCTCGATGCGGATGGACAGGCTTCTGACTTTAAGCTCTCTATGACTCCTGAGAACATTAAACCACTACTCGAGAACGCGAAGGAAGTCCACGCCCGTCTAAATGATTGTATCAAGGAAATGCAGGCTCTCCTAGATACCTACGCACAAATCCAGTCTTAATTATTTCTCTGCATAGCGACGTGCAACCACGGACAAGTTTTTCTATTTGTTTCAACCACGTTTCACCGTGCATTTGTGTTTTTTTTCCCCTTTGTGTAGACACAACGTCACATCGTACTCTTCCCTTGTTGTTCTTCTTTGGAGGCCTGACCTACCCGCCGCATTACCATTTTCATTTTTGTTGATGCTTTTTGCAGGGTGTTTGCTTGTTGTCATCCCCATTGACACATCACGAACATTTTATCGACCATCGACGCTTCAGAGCTATGTACCCACACGCACGCACCACGACTCTACATAATGCACCTCCAAGACGAGTAGTAATGTATCATGATTGTCCCTCGGACACCTGCCTTTGACCTCGTTACCGGTCACCAGCCCGTTAGTCTCTGACCAATTTTGCTTCCACTCGGATGCGTGTCCATCGACGCCTGCACATCGACGGTATGCACCTGAGTGGTGGAATGTACCACTTCTAGGCTGTCGGGCCGGTACTCGAATCTCTAACGTGACCAAGTTCCTCCTGTGGTAGGTATTTCTTAATCCGGTAGTCCGGTACTCAATTAATTACTACCGAAGTGGAGACTCGATACTTGGCTAATGAGTTCATCCAGCAGCATCAGTCCTGAGTCTTCCGCATCTCGCATCTTCGAAGCACACCATGCGCGTGCTACGTACCCACTGCTTCTCCCCCTCTGGGCATCTGCCACCATGATGGTGGGCGATAACTTCAAGAACATCAGGGTTTACTGTAAGTGCAGTATCCACCCTATGCGCACTCCGGACTGAATATCACTTAGGGTTAGCTTTCGTCGTGTACTGGGGTATTTTCTTGTTTGGTTATGACGCGTAAGTCATGTTCGTGCGTTCCGTGAGAGTAGGTTAATTTTGACGCGCTGTAGTGGTATCGCCGGAGGCATGGTCTCGCAGCCTTACTTTCAAATACATTTCGGTCTCGTGAACCCCAGCGGAACGGTTGACGAGGCCAAATACACACAAGTTTCTTCCAATGTAGTCTCCGTGTTACAGGCGGGGGCTTTCTTCAGCGCCCTTGGCAGTGCACCAATTTCTGGTATATGTGACTTCTGCGTCCTCAAAACTTTGACCCAGCTCTTCCTAACTCTAACAGCTTGGCTTGGACGTCGGTGGACGCTCATCGCATTCACAATCGTGTTTTCAGTAGGGGCCGTGAGCATCCTGCGCAATTTAGAAACTACTGTCTCCGTGTGACTGACACTCATAGGTACTCACCACGGTAGCAGGGGGCAGCAGAGGAATTGGGTACATTTATGGAGGTCGTGCTGTATCCGGTGTTGGGATAGGTGGTATCTCAGCAGTCGCGCCTGCCTGTGTGTCGGAATGCTCACCCAAGGGTGTACGTGGTCGCATCACTGGTCTTGCTCAGATCATGGTTGCCATCGGTGTTATGGTTTCGTACTTTGTTAATCGTGAGTTTTGTCCACTTATGCACACTAATGTCAACTGGGTGTGTCTCCCCATAGTTGGAGTGGGACTCCATCTGGCAAACAGCGATATGGTTTGGAAAGTTCCTTTCGGATTGCAACTTGTCCCTGCAGGTTTGATGTGCTGGGGACTACTTATGGTTAAGGTACCTCAGTCTGGCTGAACTCTCAAGGAATTAGCTGACAAAGCACAGGAATCGCCACGTTGGCTGGCTTCCAAGGGTCATGTCCAGGAAGCAATTGGAAACCTCGCGTACCTCCGTAAAGAGCAACCTGACTCCCGAGCCGTACAGCACGAAATAGCAGAAATCAAGGCAGCGATCCGAGAGGAACAGGAAGCTCGCGAGGGCTTTGGTCTCAAGAAATCATTTTTTGGAGATGGAAACTTCATTCGATTTATTATAGTCTTCGCCATCTTCGTACTCCAGCAATGGGGTGGACAAAATTCTGTCAGTTACTATGCCCCTCAAATCTTTACCTCGGTGAGATATTCCTTAGTATGCATGTCACGATCTCGTCGACTCATGGGAAGCATAAGATTGGTTTTACAGGAACAACGAACTCCCTTCTCGCTTCTGGTATCTATGGAGTTGTCAAAGTATTGGCCACTATGATTTTCATTTTTTTCTTCGTCGACTCACTTGGCCGCAAGATATCCTTGTTTATCTCAGCGGTTGGAATGGGTATCACGTTTTTCACAGTCGGTGCAATCCTCGGGACCAACCCTGTGGATAACATTCAAGCTGGTCAACAACCCCCAGCAGCATCTAAGGCAATGGCTGCCATGCTTTACATTTATGTGTGCTTCTATTCGATGGGTTGGGGTCCCCCTCCTACAGTGTATGTGTCAGAGATATTCCCCACCCATACACGACATTATGGTCTGGCGATTGCCTCAGGGACACAATGGCTATTCAGTACATCCATGCTCACGTTATCTGAATACGTCCCATCACTGATATGTATGACAAACTTTGTGGTCTCTAAGGTGACACCAACCTTAGTCGCCGACCTCGGTTACCAAATCTTCTTCATGTTCGGTGCTATAAACATCGGCGGTATGACCACCTTTTCACTGTAAGCCGCTGATCATGTCATCCTTCACACTGCTAATCATTCCCTATAGTCCCCTTCCCGAAACCAAGGGACGCAGTTTGGAAGAAATGGACATTATATTTGGTACAGTCAGCCTTGAAGCACGTGAAGCATTCATCGCAAGGCAACGACGAGAATTGCGCTGGAACAGAGGGATCGGGGGATAGGAGGAGGAAGCACAGCCACTCCGTGCTTAGTCAGGCAGGACAGGATCAGTATATGTCAAGTACATTGTCACAATCACTGCGGAAACGGGTTTTTAATCAGGTCCGGAGATAGTCGGGTCAATGACAATAACCGTTGTATATCCCGAGGGTAGCTACTCCTAATAATATGTCTGAATATAGTGCTGAAGTGTTCTCGTTTCGGAGCATAATCTGGTTGGATTTGCATGCCTATCACCATGATGATTTTTACCTTCGTGACAATAATCAGATCAGATTTGAATGTGACTATGAGCTATGTACACCAAGTTAAATCGTATAAATGCAATTGATCCTCCCGCCTTCAGTCGTGTTTTTCAGGATAACAAGATCAGATTATATTCGATGAGTGCCTAGTACAATGTGTACTTCCAAAATGCCTACCCAGCACCCCCAGCCATGCAAAAAAATCACCCACGTTTGCTTGCTCCCCTCCTTGGTGAATGGCAGGATATGATGCATTCACAGAGGCTCACAGGTGGTGCCCCACTGCTGACACCTGGGTCCCAGTTGATGAGCCAGGAGGGAACTCATCACGGTCGTCATGTACCACAGACCCAGACACACATGACGCCCTCCAGCTCCTTGCACCTTCAACGCCAAAGACTTCTGAGTGGTGGAGTGATACCTGGATCCCAGTTGTTGAGCCAGAATATTAATAGCATCGCGTGTGGACATCACATACCACAGATGAACATGGTGCCCTCAAACACCCCACAGGGCACTTGCCTCCCTTCTGCGCCAGGCCTAGATGATCCATTTGGCCCTGGCCCTGCTCAGCGAAGAGACCACGGTGGACCATCGGTCAGTCACTACTAATTGTTGTTGTCAGTCGATCAACTCACCCTATCTGCCAAGCTCTTGTCACCCGAGTTCTCCTTTGATATGATGGAGCTGACTGGTGCCATCGATTCGCAGGGATTGCAGGATGAGGTATCCTATCCACACCAAGGAAACCAACCAAGCCAACATCTTGGCTTCACTCCTTACCATGGGGGTGTCAACGGTCGTGATGAAACATCCTTCTCATATGCTGGAAGACCTTCCCATAGTCAGTTGAATGGCAGAGGATGTAGTGAGACACTGTGAGTCAAAGTGTGGTTCAGTGGTGAAAACCAACCAAAACCAACACAAAAGACAATGAAAGTGAGTGGTGGTGTGCCTATGTGGTACCTAGATGGTAGAACCTGTTCTTTGGGAGGGTTTTTGCAAGCTACAACACTCAAAGATGAGTGCTGAGGGTTGGGGATGCTCCTGATGAAGAGGGAGCAAGAATGTGATAGAAAGCGATAGGGTAGACTGCTGTCAGCCTACAGAAGGATGGATGGTGACTTAATTCGATGTCCTAAGCTGTACTGAGCTCAGGGAGGGCTTGGAGTGAAGTATATGGATGATAGATGATGATAAGTGAAGTAGATGATAGCTAGACCCTTAATAAAGTCTCAACTATCGAAGCTGATGAATGATTTACTGAGAGATGATAAATTGCGAGCAAGAGGGGCTCTCTGATGTCTTCTTTTTTTGCTACCTAAGTACAGTGACTTATATACAGTACAGGGGCGTTGCCTATGGAAAACAAGGTGCAAACACTTGGTAAGTGATTGGTAACTGATGAGTAAGGAATGTAAGCGATGGGTAATCGTCTTGGAAAGCATTGGTAAGCATTGGTAAGGATAAGTAAGCCAAAAAGCGAAGAATCAGTAAGCAAAGTCAAAAGATTGGTAAGTATTGGCAATAGGTGAGTCAAAGACAGTCAGAATGTCAAAGTATGAGTCAAGTAATGTCAGGAACTGGGAAAGTGCACTGGAATCACATTAGGGGGAGGCTGTGCATGTCACATCTTGAAGAGATCGTTTCTAGGCCAGAGTGGGATGACAGAGAGGCAGTGCTGATCTGATGGTGATATAGTACATCCAAAAGTGGACAGGGTGAGTCAGATGTCAACAGGGGTCAAGCTTTGGGGGTCTGTGGGGTGACAGGAGCATAGGGGATTGCAACTTTCCCCCCCAAACCATCCTCTCAGTGAAGCAAATAAAAACTTCATGAATGAGGCTCTGTTGGAAGAGAGGATGAAGGGGGAGTGTCTTCTGCTGTATCTTGCAACAAGGAGGCAAGATGTGCATCATACTCGTCATGGATGCAATCAGGGAGAGTGGAGAACAGTAGATTATACTGTAGCTGTCGCAATTTTGGAAGAATGATGGATGAGACCGGTATGAAGACGTTGCAGGTGGCAGGGAGGAAGGATCCATATGCTTCTTGGACTGGAGAGACTGAAATGACCACATAAGACCTTTCCAAGCGAATGACAGACCTGAGGTGACCAAAGAATGTCCTCCTGGAGGTCATACTGACAAAAAGAACACACTGTCCAAGCTGGATGGGCTGAGAGGGCACAGATGAGGGTGGGATGTACCAGGATGCTTCAGGATGGAAGCTGGTAGGAACTCCTGGCAGATATATGTAGCCATGGTCCCTAGCAAAGGGGACAAGCGAAATGACTGATGTGGAGGCAGCCATATCAGAAGAATTAGTGAAATGAGCATCTTTTGGAGGGAGTGCTGTAGAAACATGTGGAGTGTGCAAATCCTTTCCAATCTTGGAAGGTAGGATCGTGTGGCTGAGCACTACAAGCGAGTGTGGGAATGGTTTCAATGTCTGCAGAACTGGCGGAGATATGTTGAAAACCGGAATGCCGTACATGGGCGCTTAAGAATTTTATTGGCGCTTAACTTGCCTCCTCCTTTTTCTTTGGCACTGACAACCTGTTCTTGTGTGAGGGATGACTGCCAACATTGCTGGCTGTCCTTCTTCGCATGAGGGCTATGGTCTTCACCTCCATTCATCAGCTACATCCATGTCCACCTCACCAAACACCTTTGGTGTGTGACAACACCAATGGAAGACTATCAGACTTTATATTTAGCATCCCGCTCTCAAACTGGATCTTACCAAGGAGACCAGCTTAGCTTGCATGCTACAGTTGCACAGCTCATGGCTCATGTCAAACACCTCAGTGAGGCCAACACCAGCATGGAAGAACAGCTTACCAGCATCAGGGAGGCAACTGAATCTCTCGTTTCATGCCTTGAAACTGTCGAGCAAATGCTTAGAGAACTGCAGGAGAAATGTGTGGATCAACAGAAGCATACTTTGTCGAGAACAAATTCAAATGACCATTCTGTTCTCAAGGTACATTATGCTATTGTTCAGTATCAGAGTGCGCACTCACCAGGCACCAGTCTATTATCCAGCTGCTCTTCTCTCACATGTGTGGAATCGAGTGTGAAGGGACAAAAAGAAACCGCATCGCAGCCCTTGCTGCTATCAAACCACTCAAGAACAATGAACCTTTCATATCGATGAGTGACAGCACACGTCTTTGGCACCCCAACTGGCTTGGCAACATAGACAACAAACTGAATGACATGTTCATTAAAGAAGTCGCCGAGCGTGTCTTTAATAATGAAAAGGTATCATCTGGTAGCGCGTGAATAATATGAGAATTGCAAGCACTCACCCAACATGCAATAGAGCCAGAGGGAACAGCTCCAATTAAAAACCATACCCGACAAGTCTTTCGACCTCCAAATAATGAAAGATTGCACGAAAACATACTTCCACCTCCAACTTAACCCCACCAGTACCAACATTAGCACTGAAGTCGACAACACACACTTGAGTTGCACAAAAGGTATCATTGCCAAGCTCTGGTGACATCGTTGTTAGGGAGGTTTCTATGGTCTGGTGTATGGCTGTGAGTGGAAGACACATGAACAGTAATTAGCCACACGTACCACAGGGCCTTGGGAGTTTGGCTCGAAAGAGAGCATAACGTTTTGGACGCTGGTTGGGACATGAAGTCAAAGGATGTGTGGCCTACGTTTGATGACTGTTGGGGGACCAACAAACTCAGTTTCGTCGGCTTGTGAGGTTGGAACCACCTGGTTAGCATCAATATGGAACTTTTGGAGGTGAGTAGATAGGCTGGAGGACTTGAGTACGACATACCTTGGGTTGGCTCATGGTGTACATGGCAAACCAGTGAACTTGGAGACCAAGGAAAATTTTCGTAAAGTCCATTATTTTTTCTGAGGGGTGCAAGGGTGGCAAGAGCCACTCTTCCGATGATATTATAGTTGGACTATGGCCAATGGAGTCGAGCATAGTCGGGGTGGGGAAATGCACGTGCGAGAGGTCAGGCTATTGGTGTATTGCCTATATTCGGATCTTGCCTACGTCGGATTGTTTGGATATGTTACTCAAATATCGTTGAGTCGGACTTTACTCAGACTAATAGCTATATCTTACAAAAAAAAATCAAGGTCGGATTATCTACATTTGGAGAATCCGGTTATGCCCCCTGCTAAAATCTCGTTTCCGCAGTGAATGAGGGCGAGTAAGGCACTTGCCCATCCCAGCCCCATGAAATCTACGACCGGGTATCGGCAAAGGAAACTAATCAGAAGATGTAGAACGCAGCGGGAATGCCATCTCACTACGACTCCACGTTACCCAATTATATGGTCTGAGCCTCTACTTATCCTGGTTTTGGCATCCGGCGACTCAACATCGGCCACCATCGCGAGGGCAGCCAGTACCGGTCGCTCCCACCAAGTTTGGTTCTATGTGCTACGCGCCACCACACCTTCTCGGCACGAATGGACATGCTTCTGACTTATTAAAGCTCTCCATCCACGCTCGTCTAAACGATCGTATCGAGGAAATGCAGGCTCTCCTAGATACCTACACACCAACCCCGTGGCCCGTTTTGACCATGTATGTATATCTCTGCATAGCGACGTTCAGCCACGGTCAAGTTTTTCTGTTTGTTTCGACTACGTGTTTCACCATGCATTTGCGTTTTTCCCCTTTCTGTAGACACAATGTCATATGGTATTCTTTTCTCCCATTCTTCTCTGGAGGCCTGGCCTAGCTGCCGCATTACCATTCTCATTTTTGATGATGCTTCTCACAGGGTGTTTACTTGCTGCCATCCTCATTGGGACATCACAAGTGTTTTATCGACTATTAAGCTATGTATCTGTGCACATGCACCACGATTCTACATAATGCACTTCCAAGATGAGTAGTAGTGTATCGTGATTGTCCATTGGGATACCCACCCTTGGCTGTCACTCACGGCCGGTTACCAGCTGTACCGGTGAGTCTGCCTCTCACTGCTCATGGATTCATCCGTGACCCGTAGGCCGCGTCCATCGACGTCTGCACATCATGGTATGTAGCCAACCGAATGGCGGAATATACTACTTCATCGTGATCAAGTTCCTCAAGCGGTATTCCAAGGTCCCACTACTAAAGCAGATACGTTGATATTTGATTTAGTTATAACCTGAACAAATAAAGGGCCGTGGAGAAGCATTTGACTAACACCGTCATTGATCCCGCGGGACCAGTCATCCGCATCTCTCATCTTCGATGTGACAAGCAGTTGTACGGACGTGGCATATTCTTTGTCATCTGGTGGGTCAACTGAACCTCAGTCGACCTGAACTTCCACTTTGTGTGAAGTGTGTCCCTGGCTGGAGCAAACGCCTTTTAACAGGGTATCACCCTGACGTTCATCTGGAGGTCAAATAAATCCGCCGGACGCTTCTCCCGGAAGCCGCTCTGCTATACTTAATACCTCACGCTTCTCCCTCTCCAGGCGTCTACCATCATGCTGGAGGGCGATAACTTCAAGAACATCAGGGTTTACTGTAAGCTCTGTAGTATCCACGCTGACCTCACGTTTTCCCTGAATATCGCTCAGGGCTGGCTTTTGTCGTGTACTGGGGTGCTTTCTTGTTCGGTTACGACAGGTGAGCTATAGTGTTCGCGTTCAATGATGGTGGGTTAGTTCTGATACGCTACCAGTGGTATCGCCGGGGGCGTAGTTTCACAACCTTACTTTGAAACACACTTTGGCCTCGTGAACCCGAATGGAACGGTTGACAAGGGCAAAGATACGGAAGTCTCTTCCAATGTAGTCTCGGTATTACAGGCGGGGGCTTTCTTCGGCGCTCTAGGGAGCGCACCAATTTCTGGTACATGATTGTGGCTTCTGTGTCCTCAAAAGTTTGATCCATCTCTTCTTAACCGTAACAGCTTGGCTTGGACGTCGGTGGACGCTTGTCGCATTCACAGTCGTGTTTTTAGTAGGAGCTGTGAGCATCTTACACAATTTAGAAACTATATCCCCGTGTGACTGATACTCATAGGTGCTCACCACGGTAGCAGGGGGCAGCAGAGGAATTGGGTACATATATGGAGGTCGTGTTGTATCCGGTGTTGGGATAGGTGGTATCTCGGCAGTTGCGCCTGCTTATGTGTCGGAGTGCTCCCCAAAGCGTGTACGTGGTCGTATGACTGGTCTATTCCAGCTCATGATTGCTATTGGCGTCATGATTTCGTACTTTGTTAATCGTGAGTATTTTCCCGTTTCTCTTGGGTACCCCCGACGCTAACTTTGTTGTTTCTCCCACAGTTGGGGTTGGACTCCATCTGGCAAATAGCGATATGGTTTGGAGAGTTCCTTTTGGATTGCAACTTGTTCCCGCCGGTTTAATGTCTCTGGGACTACTTACGGTCAAGGTACCCCGAGCTTGGAAGGACTCTCCAGAAATAAACTGACGAAGCACAGGAATCACCACGTTGGCTGGCTTCCAAGGGTCGTGTCCAAGAGGCGATTGGAAATCTCGCCTACTTCCGTAAAGAGCAACCTGACTCCCCAGCCATACAACAAGAAATGGTAGAGATTAAAGCAACAATTCGAGAGGAACAGGAAGCTCGCAAGGGCCTCGGTCTCAGAGAAGCGTTTTTCGGATATGGAAACTCTATTCGCTTTGTTATAGCCTTCGCCATCTTCGTATGCCAGCAATGGAGTGGACAGAATTCCGTTGGTTACTATGCCCCTCAGATCTTTACCTCGGTGAGATACTCCTTAGTATGCATGTCACGATCTCGTCGACTCACGGGAAGCATAAGATTGGTTTTACAGGAACAACGAACTCCCTTCTCGCTTCTGGCATCTATGGAGTTGTCAAAGTATTGGCCACTACTGTTTTCATTTTTTTCTTCGTCGACTCTCTCGGTCGCAAGATATCCTTGTTTATCTCAGCGGTTGGAATGGGTATCATGTTTTTCATAGTCGGTGCAATCCTCAAGACCCACCCTGTGGACGAAATTCAGGCTGGACAACCGCCACCACCAGCATCTAAGGCAATGGCTGTTATGCTTTACATTTTTGTGTGCTTCTATTCAATGGGTGTGGGTCCCATTCCATGGGTGTACGTGTCGGATATATTTCCCACTCGTACGCGGCATTATGGTCTGGCAGTTGCCTCTGGAACACAATGGCTATTCAGTACGTGCTTAATTTGTCTAGATACGTCTCAATGCTGATACGTGTGGCAGACTTCGTTGTCTCTAAGGTGACACCTACGTTAGTCGCGGACCTGGGTTACAAACTCTTCTTCATGTTTGGCGCAATAAACATTGGCGGCATAGTCACTTTTTCACTGTGAAGTCGATTATCTTGTCGTCCTTCCCTCCACTAACCATTCCTGTAGCTTCCTTCCGGAAACCAAGGGGCGCAGCTTGGAAGAAATGGACATTATCTTTGGTGCCGTCAGCCTTGAAGTACGTGAAGCGTTCATTGAAAGGCAACAACAAGAACTAGACCATGGTACCCACAATTCCGGGTCCGCCGATCAGAAGGTGTAACAAGCGGCGGGAATGCTATCCACTTAACGATTCTCTACGTCACTTAATCATATAGTCTGAGCCTGTTTCTTGGTCCTGTTGAAGGCATTCGAGTGTGTTCGAGCTCCCAGCACAGAGACCGTGAATTTGAGATGCAGCGTAGATGAGGCACGTGCAACTCAAGCTTTACGACCTGAGAATGATGATGCTCCGATGTTGAATCTGGACCATTGGCCGGGGTAATATACCGAACCAGGTGCAGTCTTATATCTACAAGACCAGAAGGCGGCAGGTTATGTAGCTCATTCCGAACCACCTTTCCTCGGCTTTCTAAGACATTGTCGGTGCGCTCGAGCACTTCAGCTCCCGTGCTCTTCGTACTTGTTAACTCTTCCTTCATCTTTCCGGGGTCGCCATACAATCGATGTCGCTTTTACCTCCACGATTTTCCATATATAAGCTCATCCTGCAGTCTTTCAGTAAAACCTCAAGTTGTCCAAATTGTGGACGTACAATGAATTAACTAATCGTTATGCCATACACTTTGCAAGCGTTCTCGTTGGCGCGCTGCATAATCCTAGTTGTGTCCCATCCGTCCACCCCACTGGCAGCGGCAAAATCCGCCACCCATGGGATCATAGCAGTATGACAAAGCGGGAGTCGTCCCTTGACATCTGACAGCGAGTCATAGATGTTAGCAGGGACCATGTACGGCGCATCTGTCTCTAGAAGGAATCGCGGTCCCTCCGGCCGCGAGGCCATATGTCGCACAGTGGCGGAGGTATTAAGATTAGTGGAATACGAGATGACGCCGGTGACACCAATATGCAGGTTGGGGAAGTGGTCTAGTAGTCGTTGCGCTAACTCTGGGGAATCGGTAAAACAATGGATATGGATCTTTTGATACCCAAACATCAGCTATCGGCAAATTTCAAAGTTGATGGACGGCTGACGACGCACAGGATGATCGACCGGTACTTCTGCCTTCAGTATGCGTTCTGTGTCTTCTTCGGCCTCTCTCGTGTGTATTGTAAGAGGCTTTTTTAGTGCAACCGCTTTTCGTAGTTGTCTAGTAAATATCTGCTGTTGAAGTTGACGTGGCGAGTGGTCGTAATGGTAGTCGAGTCCTATTTCTCCCCAACCAACGCACCGAGGATGTCCCATGGCTTCTATACTAACGAAGATGAACTTGAGCACCTTCTTGACAGTCATGATATGGTATTCCCTTCACTCACAGAGTCTTTTCCACCTCGTCATTGTAATGCTTTGCTTCGTGACTGCAAAAAGTCGATCAGACCCTGCTGTACACAAATCGGTGAAAGGCAGCGTACGGATGTACCCCTGACAGATGGAACGAGTCGTTAGCCAGGGATCTCGACCCCCACCCAGTGATACGACAGAGGAACTCACCCATCACAAACCAGTAGTCCACACCTCCCCACTTTGCCGCACGATCCTGAGACGATATCGCTGAATCTGCCAGTTCCTTCCAGATGCGTGGCACAGGCGGCTCGCACCACACATCCACGATCGCCTTGACGTTCCGGCCGACATAGAGGCCGCGAACGAACTCGTAGATATCGTTGAACTTTGCCGTACTATACTTGCTCCTGTACCATGAATACGTTGCCAAAAGATGGGTATGCGTGTCTACGACGGGTGTGGTCGCTGTAGTGCTGTGAAGCGGTAGAAGAAGGTGCTTCTCGTCTGGAAGACTGCTCTTTTTCTTGTTGTTCTTGCCCATTCCACGCTGTGATGATGTGGTACTGACTGCACGGTTTCCTCCAAATGTCCTGAAGGTGTTGGCCTGTAAGGCAAGTCGAGTGTGTGTTCGGATGGTTAGCGTCGGAAGCATATGAGGCCGACAGGAGTGCTACAATCTTACAAGCATAAACAGACTCGATAAAAACCTAGTCCCAATGAGCATGTGCATATGATGACTTCAGCTAATGTGTGTGTAAAAATGCATAAGGTACCAACATGCAGGTGCTATAGGGGAATATTGTATTGGTGCTACAATGACTTACAGTATCACAATGCTAGCGTGCAGCGTGCGTCCATCGTTATGACAATACTTCTAAAGTGAACGTACACCCGTACACTTATCCGTCTTCAACGAAGGTCGATGGGGAGGGAATGGAAAAACCCCCACGTCGCTCGGACAACAAAGAAGGACCACTCGGAGGGGATAGCGTACTGCTGGGGAGTCCCAGATCAGCACATGTGAGAAAAGGTGGTATGTTGGAGGCCTGGAAAGGATAGCAGTCGGTGGGTTCTAGGGAAAACCGGAAGGGGTCGACGAAGGTGGGTTCCAGACTGAGAAATTCTATGTCGCTCAGGGCGTCGAGTTGCTTCGAAAAAGCTGCGCAAGTCTGTTTACGGTAACAAAAGCCCGTTAAGATATATCTTCGGATAGAAAAGTGAACGCATACCGGGTCACTGTCCATCGGTGCAGATGCAACAGGAAATTCAGAGTCAACAGGGTTATGCTGGATGAGCTGCTCGTTCCCAGCAAGCCCCCATGGGTAAGGCTGTGGAACACCCAACCAAGAATCGTTCTTCTGTAGGAGGGGAAGATGATCATTGGACGTCGGTTCAATGGTATTAAGGGTGGGCGTGGACTGATACATGACAGTTTGACTGGGACGACGGCGGAGATCGTCTTGCGAAACCAACGGCGGTAGCCACGATTCTAAGGCTCGTAGATCTGGGACGGGTGTAGCTCCAATGGGTGGGCACGAAGATGGACGTCTTTCAGGAGGGTGAGGGTGTCGACGAGTGTCGAGGGGATGCGAATTTATTTGCTCGTTGGTGCGAGTAAGTCGTGGTTGAGGTTGGGAATTAGCGAGAAGCGTTGGACCCAAGGCAGAAGATTCCACTGCTTTAGGAAGATGGGGATTATATCCTCTAATCTTTGTCTTTCTTAGCTTAAAGTTGAGGGGGTTCGGCGTATATTTGTAGTTGGGATACAAGAATGCATGACGTTCTCTTTCGTTCTGAGCCATCCTTAACCATGGCTGCTTTTGTAATAATGTCATTTGGCTCCAGCGCTGCCCGGCCACGCGAGAGATGTTGTTATCTTCGTTTTCTGTCGGGTTCAATTTTCTTTGGTGAACAAAATCGCAGCGGAAGAGAATAAAGGCGTTCCGTGGGCGAGGGATGCGGAGAGACTGTCCATATCTCGAGAACTTTGGCAATGTTACTGTGTTCGGGGAGCTACCACATCCGGGCTCGGGAAGTGGTAGTCGGGGGCCATTCTGGTCTGGGCGAGAGAGCAAAAGGTGACCCCACGACGACCGGAGGTCAGATATCAGACCACGCCCAGTGCTGGACTGATCGTTCTTGCGGCGCGAAATATAGACGTCGCAGACGTCGCTGAGACTGTTCCTCTGGGTCATGGAGGGAGAGGCCTACAAAATGGAGTGGGTGGTCGTCGTAAAGACGTGAGGGCGTCCACCGAATACTTTGGTGAACAAGGAAGGCGGTGCTATGAAAGGAGAAATGCATCCGGACGCGTGGCTCGGATCGGTAGAAGATACAAAGACACCTTTGAATAAACTCCACCTAAATCAACGTCGATGATAACCGCAAGTCAATGAGCCTTGCCGCAGTAACTTCTCAGGTCAGGGCGATAGCAGCAACCAGCCACCAGACAACATAAACAGTTGCTGTCTGAAAAAGAAAAGAAAAAACTGAGCTGCCATCTGGCATAACAGCGGATATCCGTACCTAATACGGCGGGGAGTTCTTTGATATCATATATGGATATGATGGCTGATCAACCTGGCGTGCTCCGCATGAGCGGTAAGATGGACTTTGCTAAGTTGCGGACACTCGCTGAGTCAAGAAAGGTGGCACTCCGCTCATTGTCCACCAACTCCGACAGTCTCGGCACCCTCGCCGACGTCAGTCGGTTCCCGCATCCCTTCAGCAGCTCAGAAAACATGTATTAGAGGACATTGGAACCGGCCGCAATTCGTGCTCTCTCCAATGTTCTAACTACGTGTTTATGTAATAGCCTGGTACCCTCGAGTGCTGTCATATGTCTTAGGATGCATCAGGGGGACAGGGAACGGTGGAATCACGGTCGCGACCAGGCAGTGACAGGTTTAAATCATCTATTTGCTTACTGATGTGGTGTCAACCCGATGTGTCGAAAGAGGTCGAGACTCGGTCTTTGTTTCAGCACAGAATACAATGTTGCTACTAGACCTAATGATGGGTGGGGGTAAACAATGCAGGCGCCGCAGACCCAAGGGCTGTGCAGGGTACTGATGGGTACATGTCTTGATTAGATCTCTTTCAGATAAGATTGCGCTAAAAAACTCCATCCGTCTGGAGGATATCGCCGATACAAGTTTGTCTGTCACTGCAACGCCAGATCATTCCTCACACAAAAAAATGGCACCTCTGTCTCATCCCTCTATCCAAGGTACGTTTGCATTCGCAACTGACACCGTTGGCAATCGCCGCAAACGACTCATCCCTGAACAGATGGCTGGTTCCGGGAGATCTCCTCTCAATGGCCTGGCCAGGCAATGACACTCAAAGTCAACAAAATTCTGCATGTGGAGAAATCGCTCTATCAAGATGTACTGGTCTTTGAATCAGAGACCTACGGCAACGTCTTGGTGTTGGATGGTGTTATCCAGTGCACCGAACGCGATGAATTCTCGTAAGTTACAATCCTTCTGAGAAACTGGAGAGTGTTCTGTAATAAAGCACACAGGTACCAGGAGATGATTGCTCATCTTCCTCTGGCAAGCCACCCGAACCCCAAAAGAGTGCTGGTCATTGGTGGCGGGGACGGAGGCGTTGTTCGGGAGGTGTTGAAGCATGAAAGTGTCGAAGAAGTCGTTCTTTGCGACATAGACGAGGTACGCCCTCGTACAATGGTGAATCAGTGAATGATATAGCTCATCTTGTGTCAGGCAGTTATAAGGGTGTCAAAGACATACCTTCCTCACATGTCTGCCCTTTTGGAATCTCCAAAGGTCAGGGTGTTCGTCGGTGACGGCTTCAAGTTCCTCGCCGATAACGAAGCAACATACGATGTCATCATCACGGACTCCTCCGACCCTGTGGGTCCCGCGGAATCCCTCTTCCAAAAACCGTACTTTCAGCTCTTGCATGACGCCCTTACACCTGGTGGCCACATTTCCACTCAGGGAGAGTGTCTGTGGTTGCACCTCCCGCTCATTTTGCAGCTGCGCAATATGACCTCCGAAATATTCCCCGTTGCCCAATACGCGTACACGACGATACCAACTTACCCTTCGGGTCAAATCGGATTTATGGTGTGCTCTAAGGACCCATCAAGGAACCTTAGAGAGCCACTGCGCAAGGTACCCGGGACCCGATACTACAATGAAAATATCCATCGCTGTGCCTTCGTCCTCCCCGAATTTGCCCACACTATTCTCGCCGAAGGAAGGGATCTCCGCCCCTTGTTTGGGAGAGCGGCTGCAGCTGCGAAAGTCCCCGAAGAGGGAAAGAAGACCCGTAAAATCCTTCTTCTAGGATCCGGCTTTGTCGCGAGACCATGTGCGGAATACGTCGCACGTGATCCGATCAACGAATTGACTATCGGTAAGTTTTCGGGAACCGTAGTTGTTTACGTGAACTAATGATTGTCTCAGCGTGCCGAACGCTTAGCAATGCCACAGCGCTCGCCGATGGCCTTCCGAATGCGACAGCCATCTCATTGGACGTCAATTCGACGGAAGCTCTTGACGCGCAGGTCGCTGCGCATGATCTGGTTATCTCTTTGATTCCTTACACTTACCATGCTGCAGTCATCAAGTCCGCGATCAAAGGCAAAACTCATGTTGTGACGACTAGCTATGTCTCTCCGGCAATGAGAGAGCTTGATGAGCAAGCTAAGAAGGCCGGAATAGTAGTCATGAATGAGATCGGTCTAGATCCCGGTATCGATCACCTGTACGCTGTCAAGACTATTTCAGAGGTCCATGAGAAAGGTGGAAAGGTATGGAGTCCGGAGCTGCCTCTTCTCGGGCGACGTAGTAATCAAAACCGAACAGATCAAGCAGTTCTTATCATACTGTGGTGGTCTTCCCGCACCTGAATGCTCAGAGAATCCGCTGGGATACAAGTTTTCTTGGTCATCCCGCGGTGTTCTTCTCGCTCTTTTGAACTCGGCGTCTTATCTTTCAGAAGGGAAGCAGGTCGACATTACGGGTAGCGACCTCATGGGATATGCCAACCCTTACTTCATCTCTCCCGCATATGCTTTCGTTGCATACCCTAACCGCAACTCGGTGCCGTTCCGGGAGTTTTACAACATCCCAGAGGCCGAAACAATTGTTCGCGGTACACTGAGATACCAAGGATTCCCAGAGTTCATCAAGGCGCTGGTCGATCTGGGTTGGCTCGATGCTACCGAGAAGGCGTGGCTAACAGAAGATCTCACGTGGGCTGAGGTGACCCAGAGGGCAATCGGCGCTAATGATGCCTCTGAAAGGTAAATCAGATTTACTGCGGATCATCAGTTGCTAATTTAACCGCATAGGACCCTCGTTGCTCATATCAAGACTGTTTGCAAGTTCCCGAACGAGAGTGAAAGTACCCGGATCATATCTGGCTTCCGCTGGATCGGGCTATTCTCTTCGGAGAACGTCAAGCCGAGGGGAAAGAACTTGCTGGATACGCTTTGTGCACAGCTGGAAACGCTGATGAAGTACGAACCCGGCGAACGTGACCTCGTCATGCTGCAGCACAAGTTCGTGGTGGAGTGGCAGGATGGAAATCAGGTGGGTACTATATATCGCGAGTATGAATGCCCGCGTGGGATAAGTCTAATTTGCCGCCCTGCCAGCAAATTCTTACTTCGACGCTGGAGAAGTACGGCAGCCCGGGCGGACACTCTGCTATGGCTGTCACAGTTGGTGTTCCTTGCGGTATTGCTACCCAGCTGGTGCTGGATGGTGTCATTAACACGCCCGGAGTTCTCGCGCCATACACGAAGGAGATCTGTGAGCCGATCAGAGCCATTTTAGAGAGTGAAGGATTGGGTCTTGTAGAGCGAGTACTGTGATCAAACCAACGGAATTCCCATGAAGTGAAGAACGACTTGGAATAGAAATGACCTCGGACTAACTGTGACTACCTGTCAAATAAATATGTGTGTTATTAGCAGTTACCGTGGAGGCCTCTCGATCTGGCTTGAAGGCCAAGGAGAGAACAGAATTGCACCAAGAACCTCTAGGAAACACGACTTCGCAGTATGCGCGCGCGCGCAGTCTGCTAGACAATCCAACGAAACAAGAATGAGCGCTGAGTAATGTTTGGTGGCGGTTATTAACTTGAATGGAAGCTGCAGCCTGAAACCCGAAGAAGACGATGTAATTTACACTCTGTGTACTGCTGGAATCATACGCATCGTTACCCCTTTCCCACATTACACGCAAGTGTCTACTTGCTCCTCGAGATCGCTTGATCGTAGAAATGTGACATAAAGGCCTCTGTGTGCGTCATTGTGAGGGTGAAGATAGGATGAGTCGCATTCTGGGAAAACTTAGTCATGAATCGTGCCAACTTTCAGGCCAAACCATACGCACCACCCTGTTCGCCAAGCCGCCCAACACGTGCGATCCACCCTCCTCTTCGGCCCAGGAAAGAACCTCCAAGAAGGATGCCTTACGGAACTCTTCATTTGCATAACCTTGCATGCGACTCAGTAGTAGGTATTGTACGGCCACAGGTCAACGAACCTGACGGAGATTGCCACTGTGCAGCAATGTGGGCTCGCCTCGCTGGCGAAGGATATACGTTATGCTGAGCTATCGAAAGACCGACCAGACAGTACAAGGTGTGGTAAGAGTCCGCAGCCCTGAAATGGTATCAGTCGGCTAAGAGTTGCGATCTCGATATCGGACAGGCATACTTGGGAGGTTTGTCCCTCAAGCCTCCAGATGGGTGCTGAGCAGCACATAAAATGTATCTCTGTAACCAAAGTTTGCTCCATACTGACTCTGCATCAGGTGTAGGATCTTAGTAATGGAATGCCTGGGCTGATATCAATCTTACCATCAACGTCGTCCCAATCTCCCTCGTCATGTGCTTCAGTAGACGGCTCAACATCCCTACCATAACCGCCACCTATTCCTTGGGATGCAAGGAGGGCAAAACAACCACCGACCCACCACGAGTAACAACCATCTACCAGCTTGTTCGTGCGGCCGCGGAATCCACCAAGTTCAATTTCATTTCCTTGCAAGTGCACGAGCCACCGCATCAATTTGCGGTAATTGATGGTTGGCTGCGGTTCCGTTCGTCCGTGCAATTTCAGGTATGGCTGGAGCATTAGCCACGAGGCGAGTGCGCAGAACGTGTATCCGCCGTGCGCCTCACCTAGAGGCGGACGAATAGCATCGAGCACTATCGTTAATTCATCTGCCTCGGCGCTGAAGTATGGTTGTGATGCACAGGAGAATCCACCTTCATAGGTTTGACAAGATGCGATGAAAGCTGGTGTACCATCCAGAAGTTCAGGTGTTAGTATATCCAGGAGATGAGCTACCACGAGCAGACAGTATATCCCTCTGTAATGGCATGCATAAGTTAATGGTAAGATACTCTAGTAGCGTACGTACCGGACATCAACTTCAGCATCATGAGAAACAAGGAAAGATCCATCCGGCTGCTTCAGGGACATAAAGAACTCGTTCGTCTTCTCCCTAAGTAGATTATCTCCCCAATCTAAGGCATAAGCAATGTCGAGGGCTCACCTATTGATCTGATCCCAACCGCCTCCTGGCCCGGGTCGCCCAACGATGGCGAGTGCACACACCGACGCGTAGGTCGGTAGTAGATGTGCTTGCTGACCAGGACCACCACCGAACCCACCATCAGGGTGCTGCCATGTCATGATAGTATCGATGGCCCTACAAACAGACGACCCTTAGGACGCATACGAGCCCGTCGACAAGATGAGCCCGCACTTCTGCTTGTTGTCAGGATCCAAAGCAACACCTAACACGCTGAAGCTTTGTAAAGTCCAGAAGAGGAGCCAAGGCTGGCTGGCATCTTGACTGGTGTAACGCGATGGGAATCCCTGCACAAGGCTCTTGACGAGAAACTGAAGGTGCTGGTTTCTCTGCAGCGGGGGCGGAGACTCTGGGTTCGTTGGTAGATGCTTGTGAAGGATTGATTCTGTCTCTGACTGCAAATCGGAGGTATCAGTAACGTAGTGGTCATCTGGAGATCGTCGTGGGTAGGCCATCTGAACGGATACTGCTGGCCTTGTAGATGGGCGATACGTGACTGTGAAGACGTTACAATGGATGTGAAACCAAACTCTTTACTGTCTCGGACGCTGACGGCAACTTTGACTACATATATACTACAACATGTAGCAAGAGAGGTAACTACAATACTGTGGTGATATCACACATTTCGCGTTTCATCTCTAGGACCCCGCTGCGATTGACGGGCTTTACATAGAGCCTTGGTTACTTATCAATGGAGATCAGTATCAGCGCCACAATCGCCCACGAGAAATGACCCCTGTCGTTGACCTCGAGCTTGAACATCTCGAGAAGTGGAAGATGGAAAATATTGTTCTCAGGTTTTGAACTTGTGCATCACCAGAGTGGTTGGAGGGGAGTGTTCAAGTGAGGATGAGATTTCCGAGGTCATAACATCGGCAAGGCGAACAAGAACTCGAGAATATTGAGGTCTGTGAAGGTCAGAACATCACTTTTGCAGCATATCCCATCGATATACAGATGTTCTGGGGGGCATATCTTGGGCGGGGAAAATTACATGCGCAACTGAAACTTCCGGTCATGAAGATAGGGACCGTCTTGGGAGAAAGAAACTTCACAGGAGCTCTTGTATCATGACTATCGGAAAGAATTCGCCAGCGGTGCGCACAGGAGGAGGAAAGGTCTAAGAGTGACCCGGCATGGTCACTAAGAGCATACGACAACCCGAGAGGGGGTTTTCAATTCCTTGTTAAGTGGACGTCCAGTTGGCATGGACAGTCTTTCGTTCCACTACAAGGCCCTGCGGCACGAAGCTCAAAGACTTGCCTGAGGAATTGAGTTCTTTGCCTTCGTCGAACCAGGGCACCTCAGGCTTGATCTGTGTTCAATAGTGCTAGTGAGACACGTTAGCTCGGCATCGAATCACGGTAGTGAATGTGTTACTGCAAAGAGGTTAACAATCACGGGTCCTGTCGACACTGCAAATGAAATAGACAACAAGCAATACATCCACCAGCTGGCTATGCAAATACAAACACGTGCGTTTGGATTCTGGTGAGTGGTACTAATACAAGGGCGAAATTGCAGTTCTCAGCTAACTACGCATGAGTCCCGTGGCACCCTACCTGCCGTATCCCTAACAAGACGAGTTCGAATCCGAAGATCCTCCACCTCCTCCTTCAAGGCTCTCGTTCTCTCCCACTCCTCCCTTCTGACCTGAATTAAGGCAGGTAGCAGCGTACTTATTTCTTCCCATGGATCCACCCCTTGGGACAACTCCAATAAAATGTTTAGATCGAGAGAACGATGTTCCATGGTACCTCTGCCCGTCCACGTTATACCGAACTGTAACCTGCACCACGGCGGAAAGAAGAGACTCAAAAACGCAGCAACGGCTTTCGGACTCTCGACCTTGGATGTTCCGACGTTCAGAACCTGAAGAGCGTGGAAAGGCTTGAATGAGGCACGCGCCAGGGGTACTTCAAACCCTGTTGCACGCATGAAGAGACCGAGATAACGTAGCTTTGGGCAGTGATTTGCAAAGGGAAGGAGGGCTTCGAGATCAAGAGTGGATTTACTAGTGAGAAGCGGCTCTGGATTGAGTTCCAAGGCTTCGAGCGACGGCAACCGACTTGCAAGCTCCTCGATTTCGTTTTGCGTTATTCTGAGTGGGTACTTATGAATCACCTCGAACCACGTTAAATTAGGAATGGAGAACAGAGGCTGCAGAGTGCAAAGGGACAGCTGTTCGTCCTCGATACACGTGGTTTGATTGATATCTTTGTCGAGTAGGATGACATGCAAACGGGAAAGATGCTTGCATTCTTGCGAGAGGGTTAGGAGAAACGATCGTACTTCGGCAGGACTGTGTTTCGCATATGAGTTAACGTAGAGTGTGGTGATGTTGATGGGAGCGAAAGAGCTTTGGAAAAACTTCTCCAAATCATCAATCCCAGCGGTCAGGTTGAGATCGTAGAGGGCAGGGAAGGCACCAGCTGTGAGGACCGGAACAAAGCGTTCTACGTTCTTGGGATTACCAGCACCCATTGCTAGATCGTGCTGGAACTCGATAACGCCAAGGTTCGGCATGCGTGAAAGTTCCTGGATTACTTCAGAGGTGAAACGAAATTCCGGAAGTACTATCTTCCTAAGGTGATGTAAGTTTCGGACGACGACTTGTATCTGGCCTAACATCTGCATGTTGGGGTCCTTGATGTGCAGTTTCAGCGTATGGAGATTAGGTGCTCGAGCGCAGATATCGGTGAGAAGAGGGCCAGGTTCTCCAAGATGCGACCAAAGGGACACGGTGAGATACTTGAGCCGGCCATGCAGGAACAAGAGGCAGCGTTGTAAGTCGCTGAGAGCGCGACACGTCCATACCAGTTCACGCAAGTTGGGAAGTATTTCGAAAGACTGTTCTTGTCCTGGCAACGTCGTCAAGCACAACTTCCACCTCGCCTTCTATGGAACTGGAATCGAAACGCAGACATCGAACGCGACGCGCATATTTGTGGAACCTGCTCCAATCCGATACCCCTGGGATATCCTCGAATTGCTGTGTGATGGGCTAATTTCAGCGAACGAGGTACTCCTAAGGGATGCCACAACTCACGTATGCGCCAGCCACGCTCATGAAAACGGGATTGAGTATAGAGAGCAACTGAATCAGATCGTCTACCTCCCTCCAGACGGCATCCAGGGCAATGTCTGACCAAAACTTGCAGACACAAGCGCTTGACACGTTCGACTTCTTGTCCAGAAAACTGAATATGAGGTGAAGCAGCTCAGGAATGTGAAAGATCCGGCTGGCAACTAGCAGCGGCTCTCCAGTAGATACGAGGGCGTCGGTCGTAGTCATGACAGTGGGATCGCTGTCGGGCTGCGCGGTATGACAGTCGCCAATAACTGCGTTGTGTGGAAGTTATGGTGGGTGGCGTGTAAGCCACTGAGTTGGGGTTCCCACCAGCGGTCGACCAATGTAGAGCTCAATGGATTTGGCAGACGCGCCGTCGGTCGCTGTCTCACTCGCGTACTAATCGCATTACCCACTAGTGGGACTTTGCTTGCATATGCTAAGCTGTGTTCCTGCATCGCGTACGTGTAGCAGTGACTCATGTACAGCATTTTGGACGTGCAGAGGTAGATCCAATTTTTTGCCATACTAATTAATACCACGTCCTATCCTTGGGAAGCATGGCGGGCTACGTGTTGCAGCCACACACGCTTATTTATAGGGGCCAACAGGAATTATAATGAGTCAGATTGTGTTGGCGCCCCTGGGCCTGCCTTAGTTCTGTTCTTCATGCAGAGGAGTTGTTCACCTACTATTACCAGCATGACGGGGCATGAAAATTGACGGTGGTTGCCAGGTCATCTGTAGCTGTTCGAGCTACTGCACTTCATGCCGTAGTGTCAACTGCGTCAGTGCACTCAAGCTAGGAGTCAGCAGGGATTATTCCCAGCTACTCATCGACAAGTGTTTAACTGTTTACGCGTTTCTCCCACCTGCCTAGTGAGTTACTCACTTCACTGAAATACCGTGAGAGCATTGGGCTGAAGCTCGATATTTTTGACGCTGCATAACATTTGATAAGAACATGGGTTCGAAATCGTGTGTCCGTTACGAGGTGCTGCACGAGGCGAGCGTGGATTCAGCGTTTACAGACTTCGTTTGTCCTCCGGTAAAGGGGCGATCCCCTGCTCTCTTCATTCCCAACCTCAATCCATGTAGGTATGTCTCCGGCATGGCCCTTCTATGAACCGGCGTTGGCAACGGTGGCGACCGCGTGGGACATGTCGCTGCACACGCGTTCTCGGTGGCCGTGTGAGTTTCGTGCGGGGGCTTACCTAACTCATTTACTCTACAGGGGAGAGTAAAAATAGCTTGGTGGACGTTACAGGACGATTGATCCCGCCTGTAATAATGCAGAATGATAGTACACCATGCGGGGTATGACAGCCTAGGTGAGTGGTAAACTGCATGGTCACATGAATGGCAAATGCAGGTAGCTTGTCCTTGAGCTCCATGAACTCAAGAAGTGATGCTGAAATTTTTGAAGAGAGGTTAATGGTTTATTTTCACTCGCTCATTGCAAATAGATCACTGCGTTTCAAGTTTCTCCGTTCTCAGTTGCCGCTACCGCCTAGACCCCCTTAGACCCCAGCATTGGCAAGTCCCTGTGAACGGCATCAAACTCGCGGCAGATGTTCAGGTACTGACAGTCATTTGTTTCAGTGTTTCCCAGCAATCAAGTGGTATGGATACGTGAGGATGCCGAGAATAGCTACGTGAAGCATGCGGTCACCTATAACGAGAGTGGCAGTTTCGGAGAGAAGCACGTGGGCATAATCGCCCCAACGTTCCTAGATAAAGGAGGCTCCACGGAAGTTGTCCCGCCCTCCCGTTCTTGTTCTACTATGGCATTCAAACCTGCGGCAATCCAAGGCCACGACCCTCGCGTCCCCATACCTGAGAAGGATCTTCATCCAGATCACCCCATCCTTGCAGATGGGATAGAGCCCAATTTCGAGACTTATCTCTACTTTGCTAAGCAGCAGCGAGAGAAAGAAGCTGCGGAATCCAAGTCGGACGACATGGAGCGAGGTTTCTGGGCTAACATCCTCTGGGGAAAGGGAGATCAAAAGTTAATTCCCACTAACTTCACAGATGACAAGAAAGGAAACACCGCTGGGTCCGCTTCGGAGGCAGAGTATCGGGCTGCTTCGAGCGCTTTGAGAACCGCTTCATGGGCAAGCGTGTTCTACCTTATCACTACAGGTTCGCGTAAACCTGCTTCCACAGGAGGATCTACGACTGATCTTCCACCAAGACATTCTCGGCCCATACACTACTCCATGGGCGTTCTCACAGGTCGGTTATGGTCCGGGTGTTGCATGCTTCATCGCATTTGCCATTATGGCTGCCTACAGCGGGCTGTTACTCTGGTACATGTTCATGAAACTGGACTCAGATAAACATCCCCTGAGATCTTTCGGTGACCTCGCCTACCGTATTTACGGCGGCTGGTTTCGACATGGTAGGCGACGTGTTCTGTCCATTGCACTGTTCTCAATTGTGTACAGTGTGCAACGTCTTGCAGAGCCTGCAGCTTATACTCAACGTCGGTCTAATTATCCTCTCGAATGGTCAAGGCCTTTCGCAAATGGCAAAGTTCAAGGTCGGACCATATTGAGCTGCCTAAGACACTTACCTATGCGTATGTTAGCTTTGTTTCAGCGTTTGCAATGTGGTTTGGATGCTGGGTGGTTCGTCTTCCATGAGCGATGACCATACACGAACTGAATGTTCTCGACAGGAATGATGCTCGGACAAATCAGAACTCTCCGGAAGTTTGGCTGGGTTGCTGACTTCGCGGTATGGCTCAATATCATCACTCTAATTATTACTATGGGTGCTGTCGCACACACACCTCCGAACTACGAGGGGTCCGGCCTTCCACCCGGTCCCGTTCAGACGTTGGCCATTAATAATCAACCCTTCGAGGAACAACTCAACGGAATTATGCAGATGGTCTTTTCTTACGGTGGCGCGTGAGTATTTTCTCGTCACATACACCTGCGAACAAAGGTTAACGATTGACTTGCAGAATGATTTTTATTGAATTTATGGCTGAGATGCGTCGTCCCATGGACTTCTGGAAAGCTATGGCCTTCGCCCAGCTGTTCATCACCACTGTCTACATGTTCTTTGGTCTGTTCGTCTACTCGTATCAAGGGCAGTTCGTCGTCAACGTAGGATTACTTATGCCTTATGACAAGTATCGAACTGACGTGGCTTCCCTTTAGATTGCCAACCAGGGTATTTCCCTCTACAGCCTTCAGACAGCGACCAATGCTACTTCCCTCACAGCTGGCCTCATCGCAGCTGCCTTGTATGGTAACATTGGTGTGAAGGTCATCTATAACACCATCTTCGTGGAACTGTTCCGCGCTCCGCCCCTCACTGTTAAATCCGGAAAGTACCTGTTTGCTGTGTCTGTTATAGTCTACTGGGCCCTCGCATATACCATTGGCTCCGCTATCCCACAATTCACCAACATCTCCGCATTGGTTGCTGCCGTTTGCATCTTCCGTACGTCCTGGGACATCATGTGTTCATCATCAATTAACCCTTTTTTTCTATTGAAATATAGAATTCAGCTACACGTTCCCACCATTCATGTTCCTAGGGTTTGTCATGCAAAACACCGCTCTGTCTGGTGATAAACCTTACGACGTCAACAACCCACACAGTTCTAGAGTTGACACGTGGAAGAACTGGTCTCGTTGGAGACGAGCCTGTGCGTTCCCTGTTCGACATCATACGATCCTTAACTGATCGTCGCTTCCTCTTCAGTGTCCAAGCACGTCTTGTTTAACCTCTGGAATTTCATCCTCATGCTTGCATGCGTGGCAACAGCAGTTCTAGCGGCGTACTCTGCGATTAAGTCAATCGTCAATGCCTTCCATACTAGTGGTGCTCCGACGTCTTTTGGGTGCAAATCCCCAGTTCAGTAGTTTCCATAATGCGTACCTTCCAATATTACACCATGATGACGTGTCTCTCTTGACTGTAATCGATCAATGCTGTAACGAGTAATGTTAACTTCCACGATGTATCTCTAAACTTGAAGTGATATTGCAGTCCCCTGCGGGCTGAAGCGCCGAACCGTTATAATGTTGGGCAAAAGCTGACTGGTTAGTAGTAAAAATAGGAATGCTAGGCTTTGTTTAAAAACCGGTTACAATTGGCCAGTTCGGAGATCACTCGAACAGGATGCGTGATTGCTCAGGGCCATAGTGTAGTGGGTGTAAACGGTGCAGGAAAGATTAGATACGTGTATGTACACCCACTCTACTCGTAGCTAGGCAAAACCAAATTCCTTTGTCTGCCTCACAAGTACAATCAATGCTGGTTGCAGAGTAACCAGATAGTGTAACCATGTTGCCAATCTGCAGCTCTTCTGAGTTATTCACAAGGCGCTTGACACATGACAAGAGAAACTGGAATAAAATGGCGTACATGTATTGTGGCAATCTAAAGGGTAATGGCGATCATAGTAGATACATGATTAAAGACAAAACAGCGCGCAGACACTATCCTAGATAAGAGAGCAAATCCTAAATGACATTATGTATATGACCCTGCGAAAAAAATCCCCATGTGCGACAACCCCCTGGCATGTAGCTTAGAGCCCACGAGCAGCGAGACGAGAGCGGAAAATCTTTTGGAATCCCGGCACATGGTCGAAGTCCATGAGGGTGTAGTGCTGTCCGGGGACATCGGTGTATGAGGGCTCGCCGCGGCTGAAGCCCGCCCATGGCTTGAGCTGGTTGTTGAGCCAGTCAGCCTTGCTGCCGCGGAGAGGGATGGCGTAGAAGACATCGACACATTCTGATATTGGTCGTGTAAACCCGAGTAAGATGAAAACAATGAAAAGGTTACTTACGGACTGAACCCGATGGGTTGTACTCCTTTCCACACTCGATCAATGAGCCGGCGATATCGACCCAGTGGTCGAGCTTCTGAGGAGTCAATTGGAGTTCGACAAGACGCTCAGGTGGGGACAACTTCCAGATAAGCTCAAGTTGGTCATTGCGAGAGAGACGCCTCAAGGGATTGGTAAGGTCAACAGCATCTTGCTTCGTAATCAGGCCAAGGAAATATGAGAGGTTGAGCATGCCGCTCGTCCAGTCGATCTCGTGCATGCGGTCTGCGATGTGTGGAGGAATGTTAATAAGACCGGTGAACTTGACTTCTTCGCCCATGGCCTCCAAGCGCTTGGCAACTTCGAAAGCGACGACACCACCATACGAGTATCCCGCAATGGCGTAAGGTCCCTTGGGTTGAGTGCGCTTAACAGCGGCAGCATAGCTGGAAACCATCTCGTCCATGGAACCGAAAAAGGGGTGGTTGGGTTCGAAGCCACGAGCACGGAGCGCATAGAAAGGACGCTCATTTTGGAAGTATTTGGCAAGGTTGACGAAGATCAGCACTTCACCGACACCGGGGTGAACCATGAAAATCGGTGTACCGGTACCGGTAAGCTGCAGGGGAACGATAGGATCATACTCCTCCTGGAACCCGCCCTTGGAGGACAAAGCGTCGATGTATTTGGCCAAGTCAGAGAGGACAGGGTGCTTGAGAATTTGAATGGTCGGGATCTCAGGGAGACCGAATGCAGCCTCGCCCTCGCGCTTGAGCCTTAGTGCCAAACTCAGTAACTATTTTTAGATCAAGGCACACAATAGACGTACCTGATGACATCGATGGAAGTGCCACCGAGCTCGAAGAAGTTATCGGCTGCGGAGACGTCGCTGACATTGTTGTTGAAGATGCCGGCATAGATGCCAGCCAGAGCCTTTTCCGTTTCAGTGGTGGGTGCCACAAAGCTGGCGCCACGTGCGGCAGCGAGCAATTCTTCGGCACGGACGATGTGCTGAGCAAGCTGGCCTTCCTTGAACTGCTTAAGTAGGCGGGCTCTTGACAACTTTCCGAGGGTAGTCTTCTCCATCTGCTCGAGAGGGATCGGGATGATTTGTTGGGGCGGGAGAGTGATCATCTTGACAGACACGTCGCGCAGAGCACGGTGGGTGGCATAGAGCTTGGCTGCGGCATCCTCATCATTGAGGTTGAAAGTAGGGGAGTAGAAGACGACGAAACCCTCGGTGTCCTGACCAGGGGCACGGTATGGTGCAGCAGCAAGGAAGGAATGCGTAACACCATCCACATTCTGGAGGTGAGTCTCGAGCTCAGGGATACCATATGAGACACCGTGAACGATGACGGTGTCCTTGATACGACCGCTCAAACGCATCTTGCCGTTCTCGATGATACCGATGTCACCGGTACGGTACCAGCCTCCTTCAACGAAGCTGGAGGAGGTCGCCTCGGCGTTGTTGTAGTAACGGACGAACACCATGGGACCGCGAACCTGGAGTTCACCGCTCTCACCATCAGCGCGAAGGGTGACACCGTCTGCGGGGTCAACGATGCGCATCTCACACCCGGGAATAGGGGCACCCAGTTCAAGGAACTCGTGGGCCGGAGGCGTAGCAAGCACATCAATACCATCGTAGATGCATCCAGCACTAGGACATAATAAGCAACCGCAGAAGCGAATAATCCCACGTGGACTAACCATGTCTCGGTCATACCAAAACCGGCAGCAATGACGAAGGACGAGTTGAAGTCTTTAGCAAGGTTTTTCAAGGTGGCAGCGAACGTCTGGGCGGTCTTGCTGACGACAGCTTCACCACCGCTGTTGATCCGGCGGAGGGAGGAGAGGCTGAAGGTGCCGAAAAGCTCAGTTCGCTTTTCAAGATCACGTGCGAGTTTGGCTAGGAGGAAGTTGGGCGCGAAAGCGATTTCAATTGACTATTAAGTACAGCGATCAGTGATGGAAGTGGAAAGCAATAGTCGTATTAACAAACCTTCTCCTCGATCAATCGGAGATAGAGAAGGGGGTCTGAAAGAATAGCGGAGGGATGTACGTGGAGTTGGGAGGCGCCGTACAAAAGAGGCGCCAGGTGCATTTCGATGGATCCAGCAACGTGGTCAAACCCAACCCCTGCGTCCAATCTCAGAAATGATCCCGCGAAGATTACAATCAATACTTACAGTTAAGAATCTTGGTTTCGGAGGTCAAGCCGTAGTTTTCGCCCTTGGCGTAGCAAGCGGCCAGGATAGTCCGGTGCGTGTGGACGACAGCTTTTGAGAAACCGGTAGAGCCGGAAGTCAAGAATAGGATGGCTTCATCGTCAACCTTTGCCTCGTGTGCCTTGAACTCCGAAGTATCTTGGGTAGCAGCGGATTCCTTCAGCTCAGAGAACAAATGGATGTCGATATCAGGAATGGAAAGGAGTTGCTCAGCGCCAGTCTCATTGGTCAACCAGGTAGCGGACCCGAAGAGACCTTTGACGTGTCCAACGTGTCCCTCCTTATGGGACTGTTGGGCACTAAGGGCAGGCTGAAGGCAAGGGACAAGACCGGCGAGAAGGCAAGCCCAGACGGCGGCCATGTTCTCTTCATGCTCAGTCAGATAAACGACAACGACCGAGCCTGTGGGCTTTCCCCAAGCACGAATAGCCTGAGCAAGGGAACGAGCATACTGGGCGAACTCGGCGAAGGTCTTGGTCTGAATTGAAGAGTCGTGTGCAGAGGAAGTGATGAAGCCAAGTTCGTGGTCTGGGTAACACGAAGCCGCCTGGCTAAGGAGATCAAGCAGCGTGTCAGGGGAGGTACGGGCGACAGAGGCTTTGATGTCACGGATAATATCCGTGGAGGTAACAGGTGCGACAGCGACAGGGGCCATTGAGATAGAGATGAATATAAAGGGACGTCTAAAGGGAAAAGTGCTTTGGCTGTCTAATGGGTTGTGTTCGGACGTCCTTGGAGGTCCGAGAGCTTTTATAGGTGGGATGGCATTTTGCAACATGTCTTCATACGGTAGCCGCGGAGACGGAGTGCCGAGTAAACAGCGACTTTGGCCCTAAGGCGATGAATGACGGCAACGAGCCTGCACTTCGGGATATGGCATATGGCACACCCGCTTATTCGCATGCCTGTGAGAGCACTGCACTAAACCATCACTGGAAATACCATTAGGGAAAAAGATAATGGTACGTGGCACTGCTTGGGAGTGACTGGTCGCCACGCTGGACCTCCAGCGGCCTTTGGCAGGCGGACGACAGCAATCCGCTTAGCATATGGGCTGTGGCCTGCAACAACTGAGCGAGTGTTGGACTGTTAGTATTATACAATCACCGGCGTAAATCGACCGAGTGGATATGCTGACTCGGTTAATGCACATCATCAACGCGGCGCTGGCTGTGTGCAGTTTCAACATTACCCGAAATAGGAGCCATAGATTTGGATCTGTGAGGTAACCCAACAGACTTTGTAGCCTAATCGACGCTGATATTTATTTCATAATCCATATCGGTACTTTTCGGCTAGATCATTATGCTATGATCCCTCGAAACACCGAACCGGGAATTGTTTAATAGCCACGTACCAGCGTATGCACATGGGACTTCAGTGCCAATACTGAAAAGCGGCAATAGCTCATCCCTAGTTTCTGCGAGTTGCAACGAGTACGTCTGTAGCTGATTGATGCGCGAAGCGGTGGATTGACAGCTGCCTCGCGATCTCAATGAATGACTATCCGAAGTACAATAAAGTTCGTCCTCGCATCGCAAGCGGGTCCTCACGTCAACTTCGCTTGTGCTTCTAGCTTATTAGTAGTGGAGTGTCTTCAGCCGCATCTACGCGATCTTGAGTCTGGGAACATAACGTTGCCGCATTTTCTCCATCTGGTTGATTTCAGGTTACTGTTCGTTTGCTATCAGGCCCGCTAATTCTCCGCACACATTCAGCTCACCGATCCTACCACGAGCAGTTCATGTATAGCAGTGCACCTTTTTTTAACACCCTGCTTATCCGCCTGAAACACCTGTGATCCGCTAGGCAACCAGGGCAACTTTGACCCTGCGTCCACCCCGTAAGCTTTGCCGTCTTTATCAGGTTACCCACCTACATATCCATATCCTGATAGGAGTCGAAGGCACGCAATCTGTACCCTTACAACTTTACACACACTGATTTGAGCCCACTCTGTGAACGCACCAATGGCATGATGCGCGTCACGAACACCTTAGCTGCAACTGCAGCTTTAATGGCGCATGTCCTATGGTTATCCCCGCGAAAGTGCGTGCCTCTCCACCGATGGCGAGGGATCCAGACGGTGGAAAGCTCAGGTATTCACAAATCACAATCTGAACGACGACCAGTGACGTATGCAATCGGCGTGATGGGAGATGCTAGGAGGCACTTCTGAATCTGATCTAGTGTCATGGATGCTTTCTGCACTTGGCATTATGGAATTGATACACATGCTACTCACTGAAGAAGTACTTATGCGCGTTGAAACCGAGCACAGTGTCAATGTCACCTAGACGGTGAGTATCGCCCCCGAATAGCGGCACTTAGTCTTGGCATGGAAGGTTCATCTTGAATGCGGCTTCTGCATCTAATACGACAGGCTGATAAGTTTATCCTTGCCACGGCAATATTGAAACCAATACATTATTACCCTTACAGGTTTGTGAGATTTTTAAACTTCAATCTGCTCGTCGGAGATTACGAACGCACCAAGTCGACTGTCAGATATCAGGTTGTTACATTGTTTCAGCGGTGGTAAGGCTTCCAGAGAGGCAGTGGTAAAATTAAAGGAGTGAGGGACCAGTTGCTCCGAGCCCGATGCGATGCCGTGTATGTCTCTGCTGAGTCCGCTTCCGCATGGATCTGCACAGGAGTAACGAAGCAACCTGAGCGGCCTCATCGCATCAGAGTGGAGAATGTACGGACATGGCGTGTGGCCAGTGTATGTATGTGTATCCACTGACATGGCAGCTGTGCGGTGGCAAACTGGTTCACGGGCACGTGACTGGTTCATTTCGCACACAAGGTCGGAATTTAGGGGGCATGTGAACTGTTCGGTGTAATCAGAGCTCATGTCGACACAAATAAAATTATGGCCATTGTCTTAGTAGGTTAGAGTGCTGGGTGAAGGAACCATGTGCACCAACGACAGGACGGCTATCTAAGTATGTGGTCATATTACCGTAAGATCGGATTGCGCTGGTAGAACGAACGTCACCGGGTACACGGGCCAGGTTTTGCGCTGGTAAGTGGGGCGATGATGTTCGGTCGCGTTGGTGCGTGTCTCATGCGTTTCATTCGTTATCTTTTGCGATAACCGACTTCTGCCATCGCGAATCCATTCTTTTCGCCCAGCAAGGTGAGTGTGTTCGACCCATGTCTTGGAGGCTCGCCTCGACCTGGGGGCCCAGGTACATTAGCTATCGGAATTTCGCCATGCAAGCACTAAGGTTCGAGAAGACCGGCTCACTCGACAATCTGTCGCTGGCCAACATAGAGAAACCACCTCTGGCACCCGGGGAGGCTCTCGTACGCGTTAAAGCTGCGGGTATTAACGGTGTGCGTCGATTTCCCTTTTTACTTCAGCTCCGATGGCTTGCTTTAGCTGACCGTAACTCAGTCTGATGCGGCAGCCGTCCTCGGCATACTTCCTTTCGTAACTACGCCACGCACACCTGGAAGAGACTTCTCAGGACAAGTTGTTGAAGCTCTAGATGACTCAGGTGTCGTCCTCCCGGAATGGGTCGGCGCAGATGTGTGGGGAACCGGAAGCGAGCGAGGCTTTACATCTGATGGAACATTCGCAGAGTAAGTTTGAAACAATGAAGCTTCTATCTTTTCAACTCAACACTCATGCTGCCACATAGGTACGTCAAGGTACCCGTGACGGCTCTAAGCCAGAAGCCGAAGACACTGAGCCACTGTGAAGCAGCTAGCATGACGCTCCCGTGGCTTTGCGCATGGATAACAGTGGATACACTGGCGAATGTCAAGAAGGGTGACAATGTGATCATCATCGGTGAAGCCGCTGAACCGTTCTTACGTATAGTTAGCTGATTAAGGTCCTTGGAATGTTCTGCAGGCGCTCGTGGAGGCATTGGTTCCGCTGCAGCCCAGTTGTGCAAGGACCAGGGTGCCCGCATTTTTGGAACGTTCACCTCACTCGCAAACGTCACACCACCAAGCTACCTGACGCCTATCGAACTCACCTCTAGCACTGCCATCCGTGAAGCCATTGCAAAAGAAGGGCTGCAGAATAAGATCGACGTCTTGTTAGACTGTGCAGGCTATGAAACACCTTTCAACGATGCTCTCTTTACCATGACACCAGTGGGGACTGGGCGAGTCGTCGTGATGGCTGCGCATGCGAAGGATGGGCTGTTCCCCATTAACATGCGTACTTTCTACACGAAAGCGTTGACTATGAAGGGAATGAAGTCGAGTATCCTCAACTCGGGCGAGATCAAGGCGTTTCTGGACGAGTTGTCATCAAAGATCGACAGTGGAGCATTTGAAGGACCAAAGGCAATTAAAACTGTGGACATGCGGGATATGGGCGCTGTCCGAGCTGCGTTGCAGGAAATCTTAACGCGGGCAGCGCATGTCCGATCTGTCATCGTACCATGAGATGCTTTTTTATGGGCATCATTGTACACAATGTACTACCTTTTGTACCTGTCTGGTGTACAATCCCTTCAATCACGTATTCATACTCAATCCCACTGTCAGTCAAACATTCACTGGATATATTGATTAATCCTTAAGCCTCAGGGATGGACGTCAATGATGGTACGTACACTTGATAGTTAGATTGGTGGTGGGGTTTAGAGGGGAAAGGCAATGACCGGCCTTTTAAGCGCATACTTTGAGTATTGCCAACATCCCTAATGCTAACCAATTGTCAAGTAGGTAAAGTCAGGGAAGCGCAGCAGTTAATGAAAATCGCAGCCGATACACAACGTAGGGCCTACAGATCCATATAATTAATTGCGGGTCGCCCGAGGCTGGGATGCGCCAAGGTTACACAGCACAATTGCGGTCACACGACCAGTAAATACCGTGAACCGTTAATGACTTCAGCATTCACGAGTAGTTACTGAGGTTCTGCGCTACTTCTGCATGAACGTGACGAGACATGTGCACTTTCTGAGCCACCGTAAAAGGATCAGGGGTGATGAAATCCGCACGCTGGAACCGAATCACAATATGCAAGCTTGAGCTGCAGGAGATCAGTACGCAGGCTATTAAGCCCACTTCGCTGCCCACTCAAGGTCTGTGGCTATTCCAGATCATTCAGATCCGAGGATGGATCAATCTGCAAAGTCTTACTGGTAGATGATTGACCTAACCCTACTATATATGAGATCAGTTTGTCACCATGGCCGCAAGGCAACCCGCTGCCAATCCCGTTACTACTCAACATAACAGTGTGATTAGCCTTAAAGAAGGGAGGTCACCAAAGAATAACGGCGTAGGATGTCGATACAAGCACACCAAGGGGCGTGCAAGGGGAGCGATAGGGGGAGGTAATTACTGACCCCAAGCAACATTCATGGGGGACCCTCAAGAGGTTTGAAGTATCTTGGGATTCGCCGAGGAACCGCCTATCCACAAGGGATCATAGCATATGAGCCATGCAAAAGCTTCAAGCTCCGAAGAATTCAATCGGGTCGCTCAAAGTTGGTGCCCACGCCTACAGCTAATTTGTGGGTAGTCTTGCTGTAGGCGCAGGCGGCGGCGGCGGCGTAGGCACCAACTTTGAGCCATGATTTTAAATATATCACTGCAAGTAGCCGAATCAGTTAGTTGCGCCCACCAGCACCCGAGGAACAAGACACGTCAACAGGTGCAGAAGCGGTTTGAACGTTGAGGAACATCACCCCAAACCAAAAACTAGAGTCGGCACAGTATTGCGCCTGCAAATGAGACTCGCTACGGACCGACTCAATGATGAGCACACTTACACAACAGTATATAATTGCGAGCAGTTGAGTTCAGTGGTCGACGTTCTACAATACATTAATGGGAAAGAGTGGTCATAAAATTGGTTGGCTCTGTTAGGACACAAAACGTTCAGGGTGGCAACTCTGATGAACTGTATGGACAAGGTCAGTACTTGACGAGGTTATCGTTATCACATTAGTAGTAATCTTACTGCTAGGCACGAATAGGCCCAACAAGAATTCAAATCGGTGGTCGTAGGGCCTGGAGGCCTTCATATCTAGGAGTAAGGAAATCGTAAGTGATGATGGTCTGCGTATCGGACCGCTGACCGGTTGAAGATAGGGGCACGTTGAACCATCGAAGTGTTCCTCGGGTGCAGATGCCGATGGCGTCGAAGACGAGTTCAAGCATACCCCAGACGATGATCGGATGTTCGGCGAGTCGGAGTAAGGTTGAGTGTCGTTCGATTTATTTGGAAACCACAAATGCCATGAGGACCAAATGGCGACATCACACACTCCCAGGGAAGCTGGTTCCAACACAGTCCGTTCTGGGTATCATGAGAATAGCGCAACGGCATGCGTTGGGTATGTAGTTGCAAACAATATAGTTACGTTAACAGTTACCGAGGACTTTAGAGGGACTTCAGAAAATTTAAGCTAAGCGAACAACGTGAAGAGAAAAAAACACTTTCATAAACGAATCGTCATATCTATTTACTAGTCCTATAGTAAGTGCACATATCCGGTACATATGACAAAGATAAATAAGACAGTAGTGTATGCATATGGCTAATTCCCGTTACCCCAGACTGATAAGTACAAATGAAACCATGGAACCTTCTGCAATCTAACTTACACCCACCACCAGGAACACAGGAAATTTAGTAGCAGAAGAACTCTTCAAGACCGCGAGCAAAGATCTTGAGGCCGTCCTCGATAACCTCATCCGTACCAACAAATGTCGCCCTGAAGAAGTTAACCCGCTATGGAAAAAAAACGTCATCAGTGATCTGGGACCCGAGGAGAATTTAATCTCGTACATCAGTGATGTGACCGTCAGTGGGAATTCGCCCCGTCTGGTCCACAATAGCGAAGGTTGACGCTGGCATCATAACGAGACCGCAATCTAGAAGCTTTCGGAACAGTTCATTCATTAAGTCCGCAGTGTTGGTGACCGGTGCGCCAGGTTTGTCCAATTTCTCAGACTTCCTGTATCGTGGGTGACGCTCCACGTTAATCTTGATCCAAACGAACATGCCGGACTTGGGTGTTTCAGCGGAAGCTAAACCGGAACTCTCCACCTCCCGTCGGAACACGTCCATAAATAGGTCGCGGCGGCGTTGATACTCGCGACAGAGAGACGAAACCCATTTCATAAAGCCGTCGACGCCCCATCCTTCGCCTCCCAAAAGTTCGGAGATGAAGGCTTGGCCTAAACCATGAGGATGTTGAGAAGACGAATCCGTCAACATATCCAGCTTCTCGGCAAAGAAGTCGTTGCAGGTTACCCAACCGAGCCGCATGCCAGGGGCAAGGATTTTGCTGAAGCTTTCAGAAAGGTCAGACGACGGACGAGTTTGAGATAAGTAGGACATACCTGTCCAGCCGCATCACACGGCCGTCGTAATCCATAGATAAGAATGAACGAGGCAGGACATCGGCCATCGCCCGTGTATACCCATACGACTCGATTGTAGTCGTCTGGATGTCGAGATCGTACTGGAGGAAGAAGTATGGATCGTCTTCTAGGATGATGATATCGTACTCATGCGCGAGATCATATATCTGACGGCGCCTCTCTGCTGAAAGTGTGCTTCCAGTAGGATTTTGGGAACATCTGGAGAACCATGTTCAGAGGGGTAGGATAACGTTATTACGAGGAAGGCGCTCACGGAATTGTGTATAGAACATGCGGCCGCTTGCCTTGCAAGGTTTCATCCCAATTAGCCAGGATTTTTTCCATATCGGAGGGTATAAGACCATCCTTATCCATCCGAATAGGGACCCACTTGATTCCCAAAGGAAGAGCTGCGTTGGTCATGGCGGAGAAGGTAAACTCTTCGCAAAGAAAAGAGTCGCCGGGGTCACCGAGAAGTCGGTAGCACTTTGTCAAAGCGTCGGCGTTGCCGAGACTCAGTGAAACCATGTGTTTCGGAGGGGCATGAATGCGGTCGTTGAGTTCTGCAAGGGCATCCCGGACGTGCTTGAGGCCGGCACCAGCGCCGTATGCGAGGGCAGTCCTCAGGCTCAACGCACACGGTTCATCTTTGTACGATGCAATGATCTGCTGATCGCCGGTGCCCGCTCTCCAAGCTTGCACAGGGTCCGATTCACTTACGGAGGGCACAATGAAATTCATTTCGCACACGGGGTACAAGGTATGGTGTGGGTCACCTAAACAGTTGGTTGAATACGATATTGCATACGACTGACTCTTCTGCGTACCATTACCCATGTTGATAGTTCCCGGTTTGACCTGTGCGACCTTCCAAATAGCCTTGATTGGGTTGGGGAGGCGGGCCTTAGCTTCCACCGAGAGGTGGCGCGAAAGGTCGAGTTGTCGTTTCTTAAGGTTGTTGACTGGGTCAACCCGCTCATGGGTGGGATGAATGTAAACCATGGTGTAGTAGCGGTAGAGTCAAGGAGATGAGAAGTAGGGACAAGAGTTGTGGGCCTCGCTAACTCCAGCTGCTTTTGAACGATTTAAGCACTGCCAGTTCCCCCGGACCACTGCAGAAGAACTTTAATGGCGTGAGAGCACTGCGAGTCAGAATGTCCAAGACAAATCGCCTGCCAACGGAATAAGTTGCTTCCATTCAGCACATGGACTCATACTAAACAGCATTAGCCTAGTGACGGCGGGTCAAATGCGGTCCGCTTCATCACCCTGAAGATCTGTGCAACCGAGCATGGTAGTCACGTCAGAGATTGTGCGCACTTACCATTTGTTATGTCAAATTAATGGCGCACTATAATAAATTGATGCGGCTTCTAGTCGGAGTGTATTGGTTTACTCGGCATCACAACTCTTGCGTGGAGCGAGTATAGGCAGTGCCAACTGCCAATGATGTACAAATATAGAATTTGAACCAGTTTGAACTGGATTGACCTGCACCCCGGACCCGGACTCTAGGAGGAATGTTGAATACCAGCTATCCTGACATGTATGCACGCAACGTGAAAGCGAGATCTGAATTCAGCTTGGCGCTTGACAGGAGTCAAATGAATAGCGCCTTAAGAAGGTTACGTACTTGGCTAGTAGGGAATGTGCGGCCAAAGCGAGGCCTCACATAACGCTGCAAGAGCGGTAGCAGCACTACTCAGGTTCAGCACGTTTCAACCGTCGCTGTTTGAGCGGTGTACCTATCTCGACTCCATCCCGCGAGGCGGGAACGGCGGCGTACTGAATCACATGGTAGAGTAAGCGGCACGCCGACGGTGGCGGGTGAATCATAGGCCGCGCATGATCTTGTCGTTTACAGTGCCGAAGCTGCCAGATGGCAGTGTCTTGGCATCACCGTGACGCATGGTAAATTATCAGCAGGACCGGTGAGTTATTTTTGCTCAATGTTTTGGGAGTTCTCAACCCTGCGAACCTAGGGCAATGCTGGGCGTATCCTCCAACATGCTGACATTGTAGTGCCTCACGAACTCCGCCTCAATCAGTGGCTCAGATTCAACCTTGCGATATACCATCGTTTGTCCGTGGACGTTCGACAACCGCCGCATCCAAACCACGGCTGTCACGTAGTAGAGCAGGTTACGCGTAAGGGCGGTCGGCTCTGATGTTGATCAAACTGGATTTGCATGACTTTTCAACTCTTCCCAGTAATTGTAGTGGCACACCGACTCACATTTGTGTCTTTGCGAACATGCGACTTGAGTTGATGCACGGCACGAGCGACCAGTGCGATGAGCACCTGGCCAGAGAAGGATATACGCGTGCTTATGTAATGGTTGCTCCGCGCTCCCCCTATCAGAGTCGTTGCGCCGGATGCACGATCTTCTGAAGATCTTTGACCAGCCCGTAATACGGTCCAGAATCTACGGAGATCGCAGGTACGTGCGATGAAGCATGAGGTATGCAACAATTCTGCGAACCGCAAGAGGCGGTCTTGGCATAGTCTTGATTCACACCTAGATCGGGTGGTATCTAGACCTTCAGGCCTCTTGACATCATTCCACGTAGGACGGAGGCCGCATAGTTCGCAGAGCTACAATGGAGATATGCCGAGGAACACGTCGGGTAAAGTAGTAAAGAAGGGACCGCCGTACGTGCTGAATGGTGGGCGGAAAAATAGGTGAATCAGATGTATACCATTTATCGTCGTGGTACCAGGTGCCAGCGGCACGGAGAGTCCGTAAGTCTCACCTACAATGCCAACGAGATTCCCCACATCTTGCATTAACTTCTAGTACCAGCAGCATTACCCAGAATACCACCTGCTGACCCATGTCTGGATGATGTCGATGAGCTTCCTGATCTCAGGATTCTGTACATCACCAAATGTTTCACGCTAGAACGGCACGAATTCCGCTCAGGTCATAGCCAAATATACCGCCGTCAATGAGCGAAGATCAGCTCTCCAACAGGTGCATGATCAACTGTTACACACGAAATTCAATATGTCGAAATCCACAACCGGTGATCTCGCCCGGTACGTACAGGCCTCTGATACTAGCCTGGAGGAATGCCATGCATTTACTCACCTTGTTTCATCTGGCTTGTTTTGCTGTTGGCATAGTTGTGTAACACGGGGATAAGGGCTGTGCCTGGCCGAATGCAATGACACCCATGACCCGGGCTTTAGGATTCTCTACACATGACTTCCATAATTCATGGCCGCAGCGCTCGCAAGACCAACCACTTCGAGCTGGTGGGTTGCGATGACCTTGATCAGTGCCATCGTCATTGATCTGCCGGAAACTATGGGGTTAAAGTGTAGGGGCCGGGGTACCACATGCACGTCCAATACCGCAAACATTTCAGGCGAATAATTGATGGTCAACATTCAGTCACCGTGCCCAGGGTGACATTCATAATTCGTGGTCCAGTGATCGGTTTGTCCTGTGCCCAGCTTCAAATTGGTAACGTATTCTGGGGTCACCAAGGGAAAAAAAAAAAAAAAACTGGAGGTCATCTCTGACGTTGACCTTCGACGAGGAACAAATATAGACTGATGGGAATCTCGGCCCGTTCCTAGATGTTCCTTTTCCTTTTCTCACCTGTGGGCTAATCATCCTAGTCGGCCGGGATGACGGGGATCTCGGTGATGCTCGATAAGTTTCTGAAGAAATTCCTTTGGAGTGGTCCTCGGTAAGCCCGGCACGTGAGATGCCTGACCCCCTGAATTTGTCTGTCCGTGTACTCCGGAGGCTTCTATGCTCTGAACATACCTGGATGCTCCCGGATGTCTGCGCTTCGGAAAGGTGAGTTTTGGTCGAGAAACTGCTAGTGTTTGCCCTTCAACAGTCCTGCGCGACCATAATCGGCAGCATACAGCAGAAGACAGTCCGTCACCACCACGACGGTGACCATGTGGATGTCGGAAATCTTGATCTATTCAGTTTGTTCATGCGGCTCAAATATTGTTTGATGCCGGATCTCATCTGTTCCTCTATTCTAGGTCAGTTCTAATAGTATGCTTGCTCTCTAACCTCGTGACTAGGATGATACGCTGTTAAGAACAGGCTGATGAATGTTGACCCCACCTGGGAGAAAACAAGTCCCTACCGTTGGTCTCGGGAAGCCCTTGGCGTTCATATCTATGGCGCTCCGTTTGGGTAAAAAATAACGCGCGCAATACATAGAGGTATGCGCGGTACAGAATATACAATGTGCGACACAGGACATATAATGCACAATATGCGGCAATGTACTCGGAGACAACACTTGACTCGTGCTTGTATTCAACTGATGCCATCTAGCGAAACAAGCCTACAGTATTTGCTAGTAGAATCTAGACTTTCCCAACACAGAAACCACATGAACTTGGAGACATAATCATAATGTTGATTTATTGATTGCATGAGGGCACACATAATGGCAAAATTTATGGCAAGGTATATTTGCATGCATCTGAAGTGTGGATTCTGCATGGACTATGGCCTAGCAAATGATCTTCCTGGGGGCCCCAAACATGGGTTAGGGTTAGGGTTTGACTTCCCACAGTATCAAGCAAGGTTTCCAACCATTGATGTAGTGATGGATCCAGCCCTTCAGCTTCAGCCATCCCTGCTACCATAGCATACGCAATGTTAGTGTTGCCTTCATCAGCAGCTAGTTTTTCATCAAATATGTAGGTAGCATTCTCTCAGGATTTCAGGCTGTTAGGGTTGCTATCACTCTCTCAGAGTTCCTTTAAAAAGTCAAGAGGGATGTGTCCATTGCAAGTTCCTTCACCTGCATGTAAGTGTCTCATATAGTCTGATTCAAAGTGCTGGCAAGTGGAATGACAAGGTTGAGGTGGAGGTGTTTTGAAATTATGTCCAAGTGGGTCTAGAATGGGTCTTGGAATTTCCAAAGCTGCTTCTGTTGGTCACTTGACTGTCTGCATGGCCTCAGAATTTCTTTGTGAAGCTTCAGAATTTCCTTTTGAGGTGTCAGAATTTCCCTGCTCCCCCTCAAGTGGCACACCATAAGGTACAGACACATCTTGGTGCTCAAAAATGACACTTCATTCAATTCCAATTGCTCATGTGTCAGGCCAGTAGATGTGGTGGCCATTGCACTCAGGGTCAAAACCTACCCAGTGTCCATCTTGGGCTCACATGTCTAGCTTGGAGCCAGAGGTGTCATGGACCTTGACACAACATCCCCAGACTCGGATTTTTAAGAGATCAGGTGGTCTTTTGTAGAGCATTTTTGTCATGAATGTGTGTTTATCCTAAGTCCCCACTCACTCCACATCAACTCTGCCCACCCTCTATCATTTATGAACCTTCTCTGCCCCAACTACTGTCAGACTTGGTGCCAGCTTACTGTCAGACCACATGGGCTGTTTTCCAAAGGGTCATGTGACCTTCCTTTGGACTTGTCCTTGATGACATCCAGTCAGGTACTCTGCAGTGTGCACACCTTATGGTACAGTGCCTGGACTGTTTCCTTTTGGCTTGTTCTGTGTTACCCATCATGTGTTCTCCATCTTCCCTTCATTTTTTATCCAGGAAGTTTTACTTGCAAATTTATGAGTCTCCATACACTAGTTCCAATCTCTGGTTAATGTACCTCCATAGTGGTATAAAAGCATGGACAGTACTCCACTGTTCTTCAGTATGAATATCAACTAAGTTCCTACATCCTTCTCTCTCCATCTGTTGTCTGTTGGAGTTACCTCCAAACTTCCATCTGGTCTCTACCTCTGAAATATGAGGGCCAAGATCATGCCAGGGGGGAGCACACAAGCTAAACCTGATGCCCTCACTCTGCTCCACCTCTGTCTCAGCAGACTTCATTCCTGCTGATCCTCTGCTAGTCAGAGTTCCATTTATCTGTGTCAGGCTTGCTTCTGCACTTCTCCCCAGACCCTATCTAGTGTCAGAGTTGGTCAGAGTAGGCCCAGACTTGACAGTATATTCATACTCACACTTGTATGATCTCATTTCCTGTCCTCTGAAAAACTAACACCATTATAAGAACTTGAGCTCAATCCCAAAGAGAGGTCACTGACAACCTCACTGCAGCACTGGCTAATCCATGTCATCCCCCTTCCATCATTGAACAGTTCCAGACCTTTTCCACTTGACACTGCTCTTGCACTGAAGGCAAAAGTGCTTCACAAGCTGGTCATTCTGACCTCCACCCAACAAACAATCTTCCATACTCCATCTCCTCATAACCAAGATGATGATCCCAATCCTGATGGTGGTTCTGATGGTGGGGACAGCAATGATGGTGGTATCCCCAAAGACCTAGCTGAGCCACCAGAAGACCCACTTGTCACTCTTGCTAGAGCTGTTCATGCACTTGCACAGTCTGGTTTGCACACTGAGGACTCTGCTCTGAAAACCAAAGTCCATGAGCCCAACACCTTCAACAGCTCTGACCCAAAGAAAATCCATGAGTTCCTCATGCAGTGTGAGTTAAACTTCCAAGACTGCCCCTGGTGTAGGGAGCCATATACTCCCTGAGGCTGAAACAAGAATCTGTCACTAAATTCTGCTGCCTCTGTGACAAACCCCTATCACTCTAAGCTTTTGGAATTCTTCCCACTCATAGCCTCATGTTTCCTCCCAACCCCTTCTGCCTTTGGAGTTTCTCCCAACCTTCAGCATGTCACCCAATTATCAATAAGCTGATCTGGAAATTCCACATTTGCCCAGAGTTTCAGTAGCCAAGCCACCACCCAGCCATGTCACCACTCATCCATGCCAGTCACCTCTAAAAAAACTCTGATTGCCCCTGTCACCCCAAATTCCATAAGCCAGTCTTCATGCCAGTAAGCTCTGCCCTCCTGTGCTTCCACCTTCCTGCCAGCTCCACCTCTCACCTGTACACATACCCTTGTTCTGTTGGAAGATACCCCCTTACCTTTGTCCTGTTTTACTCTCATTTACCATTCACCATACCATTTCATGTGCATCTGTATTTTGCTGACATCTGTCATCCTTTCTTTTGTTTTCTGGTCTTTTAGTTTTTCCACTTTACTCTGACTTGTACCTACATCCCTTGTACTATATAAGTCTGCTCTGGTGTCAGAAAAATACCACCCACTTTTGGAGTCACTATCTGTGTGTGTTTTGCAAGTTCAAGAGTCCCATAACTGCCCTTCAGAAATCCAACTTGCTATCACTCATGCATCAACAAGCCTTTGGAATTATGTATACATTTATTGGTTTGCATTCTACACTGCACTGCCCTTGACCTACATTGTATATAAGGCCATGTAGTACTCTGATGTAGTCAGTATGAATATTGACAATAAAGTCCCCACTTCTGACTCCCTCTGAGTTCCCTCCAGAGTTTCATCTCCACTCCTCTGAGTCCACTCTACCTCTGAAATATGAGGGCTGAGCTCACACAAGGGGACAGCACACTAGCTGAACCCAACACCCTCTCATCCAACCTCTGATCTCCAAATCCAACACCTGTCTCTGAAACCTCCCTCCATACTCCTCCACTCCTTGTTCATTGCTTATCTCACCACCCAGTGGTTGGATTCACTTTGGACTTTGACTGCTGTACTCCACAGCCCAACCTGCTCCTACTCTGCCCTAAGAGGAAGTCAGGTGTGTTGTGTGACTTTGACATTAGCAAAATGAGCATCTGATGGATGGAGTGCTGTAGAAATGCATATGGTGTGAGGATCCTCTCCAAATTTGGAAGGCAGAATCACATGGCTGAGCACTTTAAGTGAGTGTGAGAATGGAGTTGATATCTTTGGAAACAGTGGAGATATGATGAAAACCAGAATGCCATACATGGGCACTAAAAACTTTTAATGTGTGCTTAGCTTGCTTCCTCTTTTTTCTTTAGCACTGACAACTTGTTCTTGTGTGATGGATGACTGCTCACATGCAGCAGTCCTACACATGAGGGCTTTAGTCCTTATCTGCATGGCATTGGTGTGCAACTCATTGACAAGTTGAGCAGAGTCAGCCATAACCATGTCCACAACACCTTTGGTGTGTGACAGCAGAGAAGGCTTATAAATGATAGAGGGTGGGCAGGGTTGATGCAGAGTGAGTGGGGACTTCAAATAAATGCATGGTGTCACACACCAAAGGTGTTGTGGACATGGTTACAGCTGACTCTCAGTCTGCCTAACTTGTTGACAAGTTGTGCACCCATGCCCATGCCATGCAGATGAAGACTAAAGGCCTCATGCATAGAAGGACTGCTGGACATGAGCAGTCATCCTTTGCACAAGAATGAGTCATCAGTGCTAAAGAGAAAAGAGGATGCAAGTTAAGCATGCATTAAAGGTTGTTAGCACCTGTGTATGGCATTCCAGTTTTCATCATATCTCCACCATTTCCAAAGATATCAACTCCATTCTCACACTTGCTTAAAGTGCTCAGCCATGCCATTCTGCCTTCCAAATATGGAAAGGATCCTTGCACCCTACATGTTTCTACAGCACTCCATCCATCAGACACTCATTTCACTAAGTCCATCAGAAATGGCCCCCTCTTTGTCAATCATCTTGCTTGTCTCATTTGCCAGACACAGTGGCTATGCATATCTGCCAGGTGTTCCCACCAGCTTCCATCCTGAAGCCCCCTGGTTCATCCCATCATTGTCAGCCCTGTCTTGTCCCATGCAGCTTGGTCAGTGTGTTCTCCTCATCAGTATGACTTCCATAAGGATGTTCTTTGGTCACCTCAGGTCTGTCACATGGTTAGAAAGGTCTTATGTGGTTGTTTTGGTCTCCCCACTTGATGAAGCATATGGATCATTCCTCCCTGCTCCCTGCACTGTCTTTATTCCAATCTCATCCATCATTCTCCCCACATTGCAACAGCTGCAGCATAATCTACTGTTCTCTGACCTCCCTGATTGCATCCATGACAAGTATGACATGCATCTTAGCAGAAGACATCCCCCCTTCTCCTCCTCCTCCATCAGAGCCCTGCTCATGAAGCTTTTGTTAACTTCAATGAGAGGATGAAAGGGTGGGAGACATGATCACCTATGCTCCTATTGCCCCACAGACCCCCAATACCCTAGCCCTTTGATGCCTGACTCATGCTCTTCAATTCTGGATTTAATACTTCCCTATCTGGAAACACTGTCCATCTGTCATGCCATCTTTGGGTCTAGTGATGTCTCCACTGAGATCTGACATGCATCACCACCCCCTAATGTGATATCAGTGTGCTTACTCAGTTTTTGACATTATTTGACTCATTCTGTGATATTTTGACTGTCCTTGACTCATTCATTGCCAATACTTACCAATCCTCTTTGCTTGCTTATTTTTCATTTCTTGCTTACTCATCATGATTACTCAGTCCTTACTCATTACTTACCAAACATTTGTGCCTCATTTGTCATAGGCTGTACTCCCCCCACAGTATATAAACCACCCATGTACTTAGCAATGACCCCAAGCAATCCAGAAGCATTCAGAAGTCACTCAGCAGTCAGTTTCAGCTCTCTCAGGCATAACTTGTCATTGACAGTTGAGGCTCATTCAGAAGAGTCTATCTGTCTTCATTCATATCATTTGTAGTTGAGGCTCCACAAAGGGGTCTATCTGCCTTCATCAGTATCATCAGTGCTTGGTCAGCACTTTTGCTTAGTCATCCATCCATTCCTGCATAACTCATCATTGACTTGCACCAGGAGCATGTCCTACTGAAGATCATCACTCCAGTCAGCATTTCTCTCATGTTTATCATCCATCTGTCCCCTCCTGTGTAACTCATCATTGACTTGTGCCAGGAATCCTTTTGGCTGAATACCCTCACTCTATTCAGCATCCCCTGCTCAGTCATCATTCATTCATCTTCTCCTGTGTAACTCATCATCAACTCACACCAGGAGCACCTGCCAGTGAAACCCCCCCACTTTAGATTCTTTCTGCCTTCCAGATTCTGCAGAGGTACACCACCACTTGCTCTTTATTTGTCTTTTGTGTTGATTTTGGTTGGTTCACACCAGCTTCCCACACTTTGACTCACACTGCCCCAACTACTGTCAGACTTGGCACCAGCTTACCATCAGACCACACAGGCCATTTTCCAAAGGGTCATGTGACCTCCCTTCAGACTTCTCCTTGACAGTGCACAGTCAGGTACTCCACAGCATGCACACCTCATGGTACAGTGCCTGGACTGTTTCCTTTTTGGCTTGTTCTGTGTTACCTATCATGTGTTCTCCATCTTCCCTTCATTCATCATCCAGGAAGTTTTACTTGCAAATTTACAAGTCTCCATATGTTAGTTCTGATTTCCAGTTACTGTACCTCCATGGTGGTGTAAAAGCATGGACAGTACTCCACTGTTCTTCAGTATGAATATCAACTAAGTTCCTACACCTTCTCTCTCCATCTGTTGTCTGTTGGAGTTACCTCCAAACTTCCATCTGGTCTCTACCTCTGAAATATGAGGGCCAAGATTGTGAAAGGGGGTAGCACATGAGCTAAACCCAATGCCCTCACTCCACTCCACCTCTGTCTCAGTGGACTTCATTCCTGCCAATCCTCCACTAGTCAGAGTTCCATTTATCTGTGTCAGACTTGCTTCCACACCTCTCCCCAGACCTTGTCTAGTGTCAGAGGTGGTCAGAGTAGGCTCAGACTTGACAATTTTTTAGGGAGTCTTGGTGCCTAGATGGCAAGTTGATGAGCAATTTTTGGGCCAAGTTGCATGCATGATGGCCTCCCCCCAGAGGTTCTTGGCTAAGCTGCTGGCATGAATCATCACTCATCCACACTCAATGAGTGTTCTGTTGAGCTGTTCCACAACTCCATTGTGTTTGGGGGTATCATAGACAGTTATGCATCATTCTGTGCCTTGGGATTTTAGGTATTCCAAAAATTCTGCACTAAGGTATTCTCCCCCATGATCTAAGCAAAGTTGCTTGACTTTGGTGTCAAACTGCATGTTCAGCCATGCTTCATAGGCTTATAGGATGTGAAGGTCTCAGCCTTTGTCTTCTGCAAGTACAGGGTCATGCAACAAGTGTGGTCATCCATGAATGACACATAGTATTGGACTGTGGCCTGGGGTTTGGACTGGAGAAGGTCCCCAGAGGTCTGAGTGGACTTCATCACCAAGGTGTTCACAGTGGGGTGGGTCACACTCCTTCCCAATGGGCTTCTGAGTTGCTTTGGCATATTCACATGAATTGCATGTGCCCATGGTGGAATGTGCTTCATCCAGCTTACATAATTCTGGTGATTGTTCCATCCTTCAGCATGCACCAGATGGCTTCAGGAGCAATGTGGCTGAGCCTGACATGTATCTCCTCCATAGTTAGGGATTCCATGGCCTTAGCTAGGCCTGCAAAGGTGCAACAAGCTCATTTGAGGCAGTAGAGCCCTTTTTGCATCAGAATTTTGCTACATCAAAAATTTGACAACACTTGTCTTAAAATAATGCAGCATACCCAGCAACATCAAGTTTGCTGACAGAAATGAGTGTAATTCCCATTTTTGGAGCATAGAGCACATCCTTGAGTCAAATGTGGGTTTGCACAGTGCTGTTTGAGAGTGAGATTGTGAGATTGCCTTTCCCAATGGCATGGAAAGTGTGGTTATCAGCAGCAGTGATAGGTTTGGGTATGATTGGCTTATAGTCAAGGAATTTGCTGTGGTAGGAGGACATATGACATGAAGCACCAGAGTCAAACAGAATGGTATCCTCTATGGAATTTAGGCTTTTGCCTGTAAGAAGAACATGGTTGAAGGTGTTCATGTATGCATCTTCTTCATCAGTAAGAGCCAGTTTGGAAACCAGAAATTCTGCAGAAGTCCATCTTTGATAATTTGTGTATGTGTGGCTGTCTGGATCATTGCCAGCTCTGAGTTTGAATCATGTCAGCCTCAGCTTATTGTCATTATGGATGAGGCTGTTGATGATAGTGGCTTCGAGGAACTTCACCAACAATACATGATCCAGTATATGGGTCTCATTGTCAGCATCATCATTTGTGCTACCACTCAACAAGCCACTCCAATCAGAAAGAGACCAGAACCATACTATACTTCAGCCCTTACTGGTGATGGCTGGGTCACTGAACTTCTTACTGGTCACCAGGAACACATCTGATGTGAACTTGGCATACACACTGATGTGTTTGCACTTCTTGTGGACCATCTTTGAGAGATGGGCCACAGAAATTCTCAATTCATTTCACTCAAAGAACAGCTGGCAATCTTCCTATACATGAGTATCACTGGCCTAACTATCAGGCATGTTGGTGAGTGCTTTCAGTGTTTGAATGACACAATTTCTCAGTACATCCATTTAGTCTACTGATTGTTCTCCTGTAACTGATGTTGGGCTCATATGGATACTTCTGCAAATTCATTTTCATTTTTTCCTCATCACCATTCTATGATGCATACATTCACATGCCTGCTGTGGATGAGGTTCAGTCTGGAATTAGAGAGGATACAAGGTTTTGGCTGTTCTTTTGGGATGCAATTGGTGTGCTGGATGGAAGCCATATCCATGCTGCACTGGGAGCAAGTGACCAGGCACCTTATTGCAATCACAAAGGCTTCATCTCACAAAACTGCCTATTCACCTGCAACTTCCAACTCAAGTTCACATATGCCATCACTGGATGGGAGGGTTTGGCAACAGATGCATGTATTTACCAAGATGCATGCTCAAAAGATCTGATTATTCCTGAGGGTAAGTATTTCCTTGCAGATGCCAGCTTCCCCCACTGCCTGGAACTCTTGGTTCCCTACTGTGGTATCTGCTACCACCTTGCTGAGTGGCATCATACAAAATTGAGGTGCATGCAACATATCTATGTGTAGTATTACTGTGCTGAACTGAGCAGGCCCAGAAACAAGGAAGAACTATTCAACCTATGCCATTCATCTGCTCGAAATGTAATTGAGTGCATTTTCAGCATGATCAAGTGGCATTTTTGTATCCTCCTCCTCAGTCCTGAATACAACATATGAATCCAAGCCTGAATTCCAGCTGCACTGTGTGCAATCCACAATTTTATCTGCACACATGATACTGACAAGGGTCCTGTGGTGTGAGAAGACCATGAGGTTCAGGAGGGTGGAGGTGGAGGATTGGATGTGTCAATGTTGGACACTGAAGACACCAACAGTACTGATGTGCAAGCACTGCATGCAGCTCGTGCCCTGCATGACCAGATTGCACAACAAATGTGGGACACTTATCAGGATATGATTCATGAGGGCAACTTGGCTTCATTGGACAATGACAGTGGTTCAGTGAGCAGCACTGACAATATGTCTTTGTAGTAGTTTTTTTACTTTGTCATGCATCTCCAATTACTGCTATACATTTACTTTCCTCATTCACACAACATTTAAGAAGCAAAAAAAATAAGACAATGCTGCAATCAATGGATACAAAGTATAGTTGGAAGCCACATATGCGAGTACTATTTACTCCCACCAACCCTGAACTTAAGTTGGTACTCAAACTCAACATACTCCAAGCAATCTTCCTTGTTGGGGGTAGTCAGATATACATTGGCAAAGCCCAGGCTTTGGGCAATTGCAGATTGAACAAATGCCTGTAAATTCCAGGGAAAGTCCTTGTCTTCCCCATCAAGTAAGTGGATTGCATGTACATGTGTGGTGGAAGCTTGCTCAACAGCTGAGGTCAGCAATGTGTTGATCGATGATGTCAGATAATTGATTGAGCCTTGAAGACCTGCCACCATCAGGTCTGACACACCAGGCACTTTGTTGGAACAGTGGGAATGGGAACTCCTAGCAGAGTCCATGGCCAATGAAAGTTGCACACACCTGTTGGGGGTGGAGACAGAAATATTGGATGCATTGGCAAAAGGGAATGCAGATGTTGCTTTGTTGTCACCTTCCATCATCATATGGGATCGCTTTGTGGAGCTGGATAGTGAAGTGGAGGTGGACATGCTGGATTGTGCATTGGATCTCCCAAAACTGGATGGCAGAATGCTGGGGGAGGGCTGGGACTGTTGGGATGCTGCACTGGACTGCACATCAGATGTCCCAAGAATGGGATGCAGAGGGGATGAGGGGGGGGGGAAAATTGTCCCTGGGTAGTGACTTGCACCACTCAGAATGCCCTGGAGAGGTTTGGGTCTGTCAGTAGCAGTTGGTTCCAGGGGGGGAGGGGCACTGGTCTCTTGTTGTTCTCCATCAAGTGCAGGCAGGGTTTCAGTGTTGTTGCCCACAGAACCAGTAGCAATCTGGGAGGTACTTGGAGTAAACACATTGGTACCATGTGCACCACTGTTAGGGATTATGTCAGCCACAAGGTTGTAGTACTGCCACCCAGACTGTTTGAAGGGATGGATCTGGGGAAAAGTCTACATGGACGAAGATATTTATCAGTTCAACATCAATGAATATGTTGCACAGATAAAATACCTTCACACAATCATCAAATACTTGCTCATCAAACATGCCCTGTACTTCAGCCCCATGCATGTTGTCCCAATGATGCCCAGACTTGAGATGATATCCCTCAATATCATGATAAATCCTCTGAATCTAAAGATCAAGGCAATCAGCATCCTTGGACAATTACAGTAACAACATTGCTTACATGTGAGACCCACTTATTTTTCACCATATCTCTAGTTTTTGGCAGCCCTTCTGTGAGGAATTTGGATATATGCACAGCAGCAGAGGTATACAGATTGGATTTGAAGTTCCCATTGTCTCCTGCTTCAAAGTGATGGTGATGAAGGTATTTGATGAGCACATCAACTTCTGCAGGGTTCCACAAAGCTTTTGGACCAGAGGACTTGGGAGGCATAGGGTGAGAAAGGGTGTCAAGTGTATATTGGGTTGCAAGAGCTACAAGAGATGCAACAGAAACCCAGGCAAGCCAAAGATGGTCCAGATCACAATCATAATAGTCAAGATCCATAGCAATTGAGGAGAGGTTGTTTTCAAACAGAGCTTCAATCTGAGTCTGAAATCATTGCTCTAATTAACTTTCTTTATTTGTGTAAGTTTTGCAATTCAAAGGACTTCTGCAGAATTTCCAGTTTCTGAACTGGCTCTAATGATGTCCTGGGGGTTCAGAATTTCTTCCTCCACAATTTCTGTGAGCCAATCATTGTCCTGTGGGTGCACTAGCCAAATTCCATTGGGTTTGCAGTCTGTGCTGGTCTGTGCACTTAAGCTGGCTGTTGTGCTGACTGTAGTGGCCACTTTCCCAGAGCCTTTCTCCTTCTCTTTCCCTTTTGCCCTGTACTGGAACCACCTGGATGCTTTCCCAGCCTTTCTGCCACACTCTTCCCAGCATTGGTCTCTTGCATGACCTTTTTTTCCACAATTTTCACAAGTAGACTTCTTTCCATCCTTCACTGAGTAAGCTGCATCTTCAGAATTTTTGGAGTTCCTGGTGTTGCCCCTCTTCATCCATGTTTGGTACCTATCACATTCATTGGAAACTACTTTGATTATAAAGTCCAGAGATAGGCCCTTTTGCATGACCATGGCTGAAGACATCATAGCTGTGAGGTTGGAGTTGCAGGAAGCAGGAAGTGAACTGAGAATGATGGCTGTGAAGTCATTGTCTGTGATAGACTGTCCAAGTGCAGCAAGTTGTTTGCACAGTGTAACAATTCAACCAAAGCCTTGTAGTATAGCCAGTTGCTTCTGTCCACATTTAGGGTTGGGACTTCTAAGGAATGATTGTCTTTCACCATAGTGGGTATTGTTGCTGTGTAATAACTCTTTCAGAATTAGAGCACAAGAACAGAGCTCATAACCTAACAAAGGTATGAGTTCTCAGTGCATGAAGTGGTCACTGAGGTGGAAAATAACAGTGCAGAAAATTTATACATAGTACTGTAATTAGTAAGCAGAGTGACATCAGAATTTTAATTCTGAAGGTTGGGGAGAAATTCTGAGCCCTCTGGGCAAAGCTCTGAGATGCTACCATAATTCCAGAATGCATTCTCAACATGTGTTTCAATGGATTTGTAGTTCACTGCTTGCCTCGATAGTGTAAGGTTAGGTTTCTCTACTTTGTATATTATGTAATGAATGTGACTAGTGCGTGTAGTGTGTGCCACGTGGGCAGCGGGGTGGGAAACAAAGTGCCTGCCGGCGCCGCCGGCCCTGTTCTAGTATGAAGTGTGGTTTTCCATACATTCATACTGCCTCTTCCCAAAACATCTGAGGTCGAGACTTGTGGTGAACCCCAACTCATCCCCAAGCTGGTAAGACCACAATGGACAGTGCTGAATTTCATGCAGCGGTACGAAACATCCTTGGATTCATGACAGGATAACTCATCACCATCACCCGATCCGGTGTTACTTGCACAGGTCTATCATGTTGTACGACGGTACTGGTAGCATTCGCCACCTCTAGCAAACTGTATGTCTGATCTCTATGCCACCGGGACAGGATTCCTTACCAACGCGTCACTACCTATGGTATGTTGCCCATCTTTATGTGCTGCTTCGTATGCCTTCACGTCATCACTACTCATGTCATTCCTTCGTATGCGCGACATTCGAAGATTGACTGTGTCTGACAAGTCTTTCATAGGACATATCGCCAAACTAATCGGTATGCCTAACTATTCCCGACTCGTTGGCCAAGGTTAGTATATATGTTGCCTTGTATTCTTCCAACCACATCCCAAATCCTCACATACGTATGACCTTGTCCCCTCGAGCTCTCAAATTCCTCTCTCGTGACGTCGAACCTCTGGTACCATGGCAAAGAGTCATATCTTCGGCCGAAACGATATCGTCGCGTGGGCCTGGAACAAATGGTGCACAGATACAACGAGAGGCTCTAGAGGCGGAAGGTGTGGAGGTGGTGGTTGGAAGGACGGGCGGGTTCAGGGTGGATTTGGCGAGGTGGGGATGGTTCCCTGCACCTGGTACGGTCGAAATTGGAGTTCAACTTGCATCGGATGGCGCCCCTGGTACGACGGATGGTGCCGGCGTGGACGAGACATGATTGAGTTACTGAGTCATGAGCGTGTGATCGTGCTTCCACGTGTTCCTCCCATCCGCCGTATGTGCGCTTTGCGGCCTTCATCTCTGTATAGTTGTCACCTTAGTTGTTCGACTTGAAGAAATGCCCTGGGATCCCATTCGTCTAAATTCTGGTTAGTTTCGCTCATAAGAGAGTACAAGACTCTGCTTATGTGTTGTTAGGATACTACATCCCTGGTATCGCGTTTGGGACGTGGACACTGGGCAACGGTCAAGCTACTATCGACCAGGTCGACCAAGCGCTGGAGACAGGGTTCAACCACATTGGTGTGTACACACACCACAGTACTTCAGGGTTTGCCAAGTCTGACATTACTGAACTGTTGTCGCCATATAACGTGTAGACACTGCTCAATCCTATCGAAACGAATTCGAGACGGGTACTGCACTACACGAGAGTGGACTCTCGCGATCGGACGTGTTCGTCACCACCAAATTCTCAGGTACCAACGGACTAGATATCGCCACCTCCATCCAGAACAGCTTATCGAATGTGAGTGAGTCGCTCGCGTTCTAACAAGGGCTCTGTTTTCGATGACATTTCCATTAGCTTGGTGTGGACTACGTAGACCTATACCTCATCCACCATCCTCGTCTTGCCATTCCGGATATTCCAACAGCATGGGCGCAGATGGAGAAAGTCCGTGAAGCGGGATTGGCCAAGTACGTGGTCATGCACTAACACCCCGCTTTTGTGTATGCACAAATGATACTGATGTAATACGGCTTGGTCACGTACTCGTCGTCTGGTATTCCTGCAGGAGCATCGGCGTGAGCAATTTCGATGCCAAGGATCTCGCTGTGTTGCTCGCATCCGCAAAGGTCAAGCCTGCAGTAAATCAGGTGTGTCCCGCCATTGCTGTCGCTCCAATGAATTCGAACAACTGCCGGTCCCACATCAGATCTTGCTTCACCCATACGTATACCATCGCCAGCGTCCTGTTCTTGAATATGCCGCTGCGAACGGAATCGTCATTGAAGCATACAGCACGCTTATGTGCGTGACGACTTTCAATCGTCTCAGCATCGGAATCGTCTTCTCACACTCGTCCTCGTTTCACAGCCCGATTACGAAGATGCCAGGTGGACCGCTGGATCAACCTCTAAACGAGATCGCTACGAAACTTGGTGCGACGACGGACCAAGTCTTATTCGCATGGGTCAAAGCAAAAGGCGCTGTAGTTGTCACGTGAGCTTCCTGTATACGTCGTGATGCGATGCTGCTTTGACATGCTCACCGGTTCGCGCAGCACGAGCTCCAAGAAGTTAAGATTGGAAGGTTATCTTGCTGCGGGGGACATCGGTGAGTTGTTTCTGGGTGGATGATAGGATGGGTATCTCATCTTTGCACAGTTCTTTCAGCGGAGGATGTTGCCGCCATCGATGCTGCTGGGGAATTGGGTGAGAATAGAATGTCTATGGAACAGAAATGGATTGGCGCTGCTCTACTTGGGGTCGGTGTATTAGCAGGCCTGTGTAGATACCTCGACGTGTTGTAAGTTCTCAAGCCATGTAATAGCAGTATATCCTGCTCGGAAATATCTGTCAGTGCTGCCAGCAAACACGAGGCGGTGCTCCAGCGATGTGGCCCCGCAGTAGGGTGTCGATTGGTAAAAACGGATTATCCGCAGTGTCTCTTGGCATTATGGCAACAGCCACCTGGCCGTCCTATTTCTCACCTTTCTACTTGCTTCCTCCATACTGAACACCCTCCGCCGCGATGATCCCCGTCTTGCAACAGCCCACCGCCAGTGCCATGCCCGCCCATTTTAACGACTCACTCTACCCGTCAGACGAAAAATGCGGCGGAACCCATGCCTCCCGCTGTCAAATCGACTACTATAACTATGTCGACGAGTCCCAAGCACCTTGTCGGTGCTCACAAGCCCGCTCCCACCGTACATGCCACAAAGCACGACTACGGAAAATGCTGGGTCCTATCCTACTCACGCTCCTCGTTCTCGGAGGCATCATCCTCGTGTGGTGCATGACAGACATGGATCTGTTTGGAGCGGTGTTCGGAGGTGACGGTGACCCATTGTCCTTGGTTAAACGACAGTCTTCATCGAGTGGATCGAGCTTCACGAACAACAAATGTATGTATTTCTGAGTTTCATGGGTTCTCTGTCGTTAAAGCTGGATTTGACGGTTGTCCTTCGCGTGTAGTATACCTCATTGTCATTTTCGTGGGGTTGTTCCTGGTGGTGATAGCTGCCATTATGCTTAGTTTCTGGTGCTGCAGAGGTGGGTCCTGTCACCTTCTATGGGTGGGGATGGACTGGCTGAGTTACGTTGCAAAGGTGCATTTGAGAATCCGCTCTGTTGTCCGTGCTACCTGTGCGCATGTTGCGGTGGTCTCGGTAAGGTCCCACTCTTCGTATTTTGCCCTTCTATGCTCATCCATCGACCCAAATAGCTTGTCTGGAATGTATTGGGTGTGGGCTCTGCGCTGCTGGATTGGACGAAGCAATGTAACCCACCCTTACGAAGTTGCATCTCCGTATCATTGCCCTTTTTCCGTTTATCTTCTTGGACATTTTCTCGAACCTTATTCCTGTTCATCCACGTGAACGGTTCGAAGCACCGCGGACTGTCAGGCGCACAAAAATGGTCGCCCTCATAGCTTTTTCATTTTTTGAACGGACCGAATGCGTGTGAGGCCGTCTCACCCCACTTTCCATGCCACTCTTTCGTATCTGAAATATTGTATATCCTGATACCAAGCAAGCTCATGTCGTACGTGATACCGTGTTATTCTATCACAGCAACCAGTGAGCCAGTCCCATGGTATGATTCCTCGGTGTGGGGGTGAATCATTCCACGATCTCCGTGTCCAACGGTGTGTTGGTGGCATCTGCCACATCAGAGGCGAGTATCTATGCCACCATCGGTATTATGATTGCTACATGGGGATTTCCATTCTTCCCCGAAGAACGATGCCCCGGAGAAGCAGAAAGACGGTTACGGGATCTTGTAAATGCTCTTACGTCACGGTCACTCCAGGTCACCCCACACAGGAGTAGTGAGACGGAGGTAGAATCGGAGTATCCCACTGCGAGATGAGCGGTATTTGCGAGGTACTATGCAGGTGGAGCAAGTACATTGTGCATACCGCTGCCAAAGTCCGGTAAGGTGAGGGGACAGATATGTATGGCACTCCATTTGGGTAAAAAATAATGTGTGCGATACACACAGGTATGTGCAGTACACAATATATAATGTGCGACACAGGATAATGCATGACACAGGATATGCAGTGCGATGCGTGCGATGTTGGGAGTGCATGAATGGTTGGCCATTTATGGAGGTGAACTATCCCAAGTAAATGTGGGGAGTGACAGTCTAGATGATTTATGGAACTAGCAGGTAACTACGTAGCATGGACTCTATGACACTTTGATAGGAAGAGAGGTACACTGTACTGCTGATCCCATGAAGCACCCATGGGATGATTTGAAATGTTAGAACTTCAAAGCACTAGTTGACCTGAAAGAACTCCTTGACAACCACTGCCAAATTTTTGTATGCACTCCTCTTGTTAGTATGGGACACCATAAATCATGCTGCAGGGATGACTGGCATTAGCTGTGGTGGAATGGGATGGGAACATCTACAGTACATGAGGTGAAATCCTGAGCTGACTGGCCCAAGTGGCAAAATGCCATAAATGCAGAATCAAAGAGCCTAGAGGAAGCACATATTTGGGGATGTCATCAAGTGCCCCAAAGGTGCAAACATTGTAGGATGCAAATGGGTTTTCAAGATCAAGTGTAATGTTGCAGGAGAAATTGAGAAGTACAAGGCCTGCCTAGTCACTAAGGGCTACTCTCAGATATATGGTGTTGACTATGATGAAACCTATGCTCCCATCACAAGACTTGCATCACTATGCACTATACTTGCAATTGCTGCATGCAATGACTGGGACATTGATGTCTTTGATTTTCACTCAGCATTCCTAAATGGCAAACTCAGAGATGATGAAGACATCTACATGGAGCTCCCTGGGGGCTACACTGGAGGGCAGAATTTTTCCCACCCAGTTGGGAAGCTAAACATTGCACTATATGGCTTGAAACAAGGTGCACTCTGGTGGTACCAGAAGCTATGTGCTACCCTTTCAGATCTTGGACTCACCAAAGCTCACACAGACTGGGGAGTATTTTATAGTTGCATTGGATCAGAAATCCTTATTCTTGCTGTAGGAATTGGTAAAAAGATAAACCTGGAATTAGTAAATAGTCAATGGGTGAGTATGTGCTTGACCCAAGAGGGATATTCTGTTTTGGAGAAATGAAGTATAGTAAAAAGTGTAAAAAATGCAAACAAAAATAAAAACTTAGCTTGGATTGCTGCCCACTATACAAAATGTCTTTCTAGTCCTCCTGGCCCTTTGGGTACTCCCCAAAGTAATAAATTTTACCTTCAAAAACTTGCCAAAATGCAAGACTAAAATACCCTGCAGCTGAGGGACTTGAACATGAATTGCTTGTATGGTAAACTGAACTCATGCAAACACAGCATGCATGCTTAGTCAGCAGTGTGGCTGCTCACCACCAAGTCTAGTGGTACAAAACACAGAAACAAAAGAAAGAATGAAATCAAAAATTCCTCAACCCCTAACTCCCAACCAAAACAACTTCTCATAGGGAATCAGTTCCCATTCCCTACATCCAAGGGGTGGTTTAGACTTTGACCATCCTTGGTCACTCTCCTCTTTGCACAGAGGCCCTTGTCCTCACACCTGCTTCCCTCAACATCACCATGGACCCTCATCCTCAAACTCCCTCAACCTTGCCACAACACTTTGCTATCTAACCTCACACTATCCAAGCATGCCCCCCCTCCTTTTCCAGGACTCCTCATCCTCAAATGCAACTCCCCCTCCTCCACAAAATGTTCCCCTGGTCCCAAGCACACACCTGACCCCTCGACACTCTCCTCACAACCTGAACCAAATGACAATGGAGATAAACTCCAGGCAAATGAACAAGTGAGTAATAAATCAAGTGCTGAGTGAGTCAAAGACTGCTCTTCAAGGCACAGTCTTTTGTGCAAAATGGCAGTGGGGTCACACAGTGCAGCAGCTGGTACAGCAGATGCAGACCCTCTACAAGGCAACTTGAAGACATATATGTACCTAAAAAAAATCTTGATCAGCCATGTATTTACTATCCTTAAATGCATATTGTGCTCTTGATTACTGTTCATCCTTAAGGTGATCTAGCACTAAAGAAAACAAGGGAAAAAAAACTTGAAAATTCACATTGGGGTGAGTAGAATCACCTAAAGAGTAGTGCAACTCAGTTGGATGACATTGCATGAAGCAAAACTTGTATTAAGGAAAACTATATATCAATATGCTCACCAGGACTTTCTCTATACTGTCCTTCTCATTCTTGTACCCTTGACTCTCTGTGCACATGCATGCTTGATTTCTCAATCTTCATCTGGTACTTCATCTGGTGGCCAAAGCCCTTGTGCTATATTTAGTCTAGTTCTCTTGTCTGACCTCTGCTTACTGTGCAAAGCCTGTTCCAAGTCTGGTTATGCTGGTCACCCAGACTTTAACCATTCATCTCAGCACAGCCCCTGTGGCTGTCCATCTCTTGCTAATCATCTTGCTAATAGCTTATTAACAAGTCTGGCTTTATGTTTGTTACCCTGGACCAACCTCATGTATTTAATCCCTGTACATACTTTATAGCAACTCTGTCAGAATATCACCTAAGTATTACCCTCAACCCTGTATTACCCTCTGAGTCTACTCCATGGCTAAGGACAAGCCTTAGTCTATCCTCTGCCCCCTGTCCTGGACCTCTCCCTGGCTTGCATAAGGGTACAGTACATAAGCTGAGACCAAGGGGGGTGAATCCAACCCTGGACCCACTTCCCCCTGTGCACACTCTGAGACCAGTCAGTTTCCCATGCTCTCAGTGTAGGGAATGTAATTTCCCTACTAGGGGAATTGCTTTGTTTTGCTGGTTTTACTTAGTTTTTGTCCTAGCTATTTTTCTGTTAAACATAGTTAGAATTTCACTTTTTGGTTGCTTGGTCATCCCTGCCTAGTGCTCAGTGTAGTTGGCTTTTTTTGAAACAAAGGATGAGTTACCCCCAAGATGAGAACAAGTTTAAGACTGCCCCAGACTGCCCTAGACAGTCTCCCATCCTTTGCTCAGGCTATAGAGGCCCCTCTAGACTTCCCCCATCAGATTTCACCCTTCCCCTCACTCTCCCTCAAAATAATTTTCCTTCACTGGCCTTGACTCCAAACCTCTGGACTTGGTCCCTGTCTCCCAGCCTTAACTCCAGTCCACTGAACTTAGCCCCTGTCTCCTGGACTTGAAGCCTGGTCATCCAAGGGTAAACCCATATTTGACGATGACCAAAACATCTTCCTTTTTTGATGTGTTGGTCTCTTTCCCCTTTGGAGAGTCTTACTCCATCCATGTCCATGGCATTTGGAGCTTTTTCTTTGGAGAGGTTATTTTTTGGGCAGAAGGTCCTCTTATTCTTCTTTCCTGATATTTTGTTCACCTTTCTCCATTTGGCATCAAATTTCTGCACTTGTTTGTACCACTCACTGATTTTTGTAAGAGTGGTATCCATCATATGGATGCAGTTTGCCACAGATGTCTTGAGGTGCTAAGAGAAGAACTTGATCAGGGTGACATCCTCAGTGATGGCAGAGTTGGCAGCAGCAGTGCAGAAGTTGGTGGTATACCATTTGACAGAGTTCTTTTGTTTCAAGGTCAGGAGTTTGGAGATGGCTACTCCTGCAGAGTCAGCTGGGGTAAACAATGCTTTGAGTGTGGTTTTGAAGTCTGCAAATGACCCAAATCTGGGTGGGTTCTTTTCAAGGGAGGTTTTATGGAAGGTTGCTGCCCAAGAGTGAGTGACTCCCTTCTCATAGACAACCTGTCTGGAGTCTGTGTCATAAATTTCTTCATTGACCATCAAATAGGTCTGGGCTGTGAACAGCCAGCTCATTTCAGTCTTTTGGTCTCCATCAAAATGAGGTGGAGCACTGATCTTCAATTCAGTTGCTTTGGAAGCAATGTTGGCTGGAGCCTTCAACAATGATCCAGACATCATATTCTGACATGGGGGTGCAGGTGCAGGGGTAGGGGTAGGGGTAGGGGTAGGTACAGGTGGGATGGGAGTACTGAGTGAGGTGAGAGACTGAGGAAAGAGATTCAAGAGGATACCAGAGGTAAAGCCTCTATCTGGATGTTCTGGTTTGTTCAAGGAGGTGTCTGTGACAGTGCTCTCCTGTTCATCCTTGGAGGATTCTTCTCATGTGGGTTGCATTGGTGCCCAATGTACAGTTGTTTCATGGGTTTGTGGTGGTTCACTAAACAGTGACCTTTGGCCAAAGGCTGTGTAGACTTGTTCAGGCTTGATCACAGTCTAAGGTTTCTACTGAGCAACAGCTGCAGTAACCTCTGCAAGCAACAAAGGATTTGGCAACACCAGTAAGAGTGGTCCTGATTAGGGAAACTGAGGGTGAAATTCTGCAGAATGCTGCATATAATTGAGAAGCTCAAGTCTGGGGTTCCAGGACTTGAGCCAACAGTCTAAATACTGTACAAAGGACAGACCATGAGGTGTCTGCATGTAGCTAGGTGAATACACTATTGGTTGAACAATGGTGACACATGTACACAATGAGGCTTTAGCAGGTAAAGCTAGTGGTGAAAACAGGAGGCTGTCAGATCAGGGAGAAAACAACCAGAAAAGGAAACATAAGTCCATTGGAACAACACCAGGTGAAAGGTAAGGAAAAAGGGGCAAAACATAATACAATGGCTTTCTGAGAAAAATCATTGTAGGTAGCAAGCACTGTGAGGTTGTAGATGCTGAAGAGGGAGCAGAGGGATGGGAGAGAATATTGGCCAGGGGCATGGTTATTAGTTAAGGGATCCCCTTGGTGAATTATTATGCTGTGCTTGCTGTAACATGTACTTCTCACCAGGTAGTGGATCATGAAGTGTGATTGAAAGTGGGTGTGATAACATGTGGTATGTGATATCAGAGGACACCAGTGCAATTAGCAGAGCTAAATGATCATTGGAAAAGCATGGGAGATGAACTAATATGTGACAGGACAGCAGCAGGTATACCCAACATCAAAACACAATTCAAGACATCATGTATTCACTGAATGGAAACATTTGCACCACTCCTTGCCATGGACCATCTGACTCAAGTCCAACTCAGTGCAACAACCCCTAGGAATGACTGCTCTGGTCCACATGGAGTAAAATGGACTCCTAAGTTTTGGGGGGATCCAAAGTAGTAGTTGTCCCTTTGGGCCTCTGATCCAGCCATCATCATGTAACTTGACTGCTTGGTCCAGTGGAGCCTCCTGTTGTCTGAACCCATCAACAAGTGGATCACTGTTATGCAATGCATGTGAGGGGTTAAATGAAAAGCAAATGGGATATCTCTTGACATCTGCACTTTGTTTAAGTGAAATTAGGATAAGTAACAGGTGGAGGTACATACCATCTGCAGGAGGGAATGGATGAATCATACTGGAGGGGTGGGATGCAACCAGTGTCAACTGCTCATTCTCCCAGGCCACCACAGTATTTTCCATAGAGCCTGAGACAATCCTCTTCCCATCAGGGGAGAATGCAACTGATTCAACTCCATCTGTATGGCCCTCAAGAGCACTGCCAATTTGCATTCCCCTCTCAACATCCCAGACCCTCACAGTCTTGTCCAAAGACCCTGATACAATCCTCTTCCCATCAGGAGAGAATGCAACTGCATTGACTCCAGAAGTATGGCCCTCAAGAGGGTTTCCAATCTGCACACCTCTCTCAACATCCCAGACCCTCACAGTGTTGTCCCAAGAGCCTGAAACAATCCTCTTCCCATCAGGGGAGAATGCAACTGATTCAACTCCAGAAGTATGACCCTCAAGAGGGCTGCCAATCTGCACACCTTCCTCAACATCCCAGACCCTCACAGTCTTATCCCAAGAGCCTGAGACAATCTTCTTCCCATCAGGGGAGAATGCAACTGATTTGATTCCAGAAGTATGGCTATCAAGAGGGCTGCCAATCTGCACACCTTCCTCAACATTCCAGACCCTCATAGTGTTGTCCCTTGAGCCTGAGACAATCCTCTTCCCATCAGGGGAGAAAGCAACTGATTCAACTCCATCTGTATGGCCCTCAAGAGGGCTGCCAATCTGCACACCTCCCTCAACATCCCAGACCCTCACAGTCTTGTCCCTTGAGCCTGAAACAATCCTCTTCCCATCAGGGGAGAATGCAACTGATTTGACTCCAGAAGTATGGCCCTCAAAAGGGCTGACAACCTGCACACCTCTCTCAACATCCCAGATCCTCACAGTGTTGTCCCTTGAGCCTGAGAGAATTCTCTCCCCATCAGGGGAGAATGCAACTGATTCAACTCCACCTGTATGACCCTCAAGAGGGCTGCCAGTCTGCACACCTCCTGCAACATCCCAGACCCTCACAGTCTTGTCCCTTGAGCCTGAGACAATCCTCTTCCCATCAGGGGAGAATGCAACTGATTGAACTCCAGAAGTACAGCCTTCAAGAGGGCTGCCAATCTGAACACCTTCCTCAACATCCCAGACCCACACAGTGTTATCTCTTGAGCCTGAGACAATCCTCTTCCCATCAGGGGAGAATGCAACTGATTTGACTCCATCTGTATGACCATCAAGAGGGCTGCCAATCTGTACATGTTCCTCAACATCCCAGACCCTCACAGTCTTGTCCCAAGAACCTGAGACAATCCTCTTCCCTTCAAGGGAGAATGCAACTGATTCAACTCCAGAAGTATGGCCCTTGAGAGGGCTACCAATTTGCACACCTTCCTCAACATCCCAGACCCTCACAGTCTTGTCCCAAGAGCCTGAGACAATCCTCTTCCCATCAGGGGAGAATGCAACTGATTTGACTCCAGAAGTATGGCCCTCAAGAGGGTTGCCAATCTCCATGCCTCCTTCAACATCCCAGACCCTCACAGTCTTGTCCAAAGAGCCTGAAACAATCCTCTTCCCATCAGGGGAGAAAGCAACTGATTCAACTCCATCTGTATGGCCCTCAAGGGGGCTGCCAATCTGCACACCTTCCTCAACATCCCAGACCCTCACAGTCTTGTCCCAAGAGCCTGAGACAATCCTCTTCTCATCAGGGGAGAATGCAACTGATTTGATTCCAGAAGTATGGCCCTCAAAAGGGCTGCCAATCTGCACACCTCCCTCAACATCCCAGACCCTCACAGCCTTGTCCAAAGAGCCTGAGACAATCCTCTTCCCATCAGGAGAGAAAGCAACTGATTCAACTCCATCTGTATGGCCCTCAAGAGGGCTGCCAATCTGCACACCTCCCTCAACATCCCAGACCCTCACAGTCTTGTCCCTTGAGCCTGAAACAATCCTCTTCCCATCAGGGGCAAATACAACAGATTCAACAAAGGAAGTATGGCCATGCAGTAGCTGTTGTTCAACTGGCCACCCTTGCAGCCCTCCTACAGCAACTCTAGCCAGGCTTGGAAATTTTGGCCAGAGCATCATTGATAGCAATGCATTGGAAGGAATAAATGGCAATGCAGAAGCATACAGGTGTGGAGTGCTGTGCACTATTACACTGCCAAAATTCCGAATCAACTTGATTCCATCTTTTACCAATACCAATATATCCTTGGAACCATCTTGGCCCTTCATTGCTGTGTCAGATGTCATCAAATACTGTACATAGGGTACTCACCTGTAGCCATGTGGCAACAGTACTAAGAGCATCTACACCTTTTCCAACCATCCCCAGAAGACTTAATACCTCCACCCAGAACAGAATCTTTTCACTTCCAGCAATAGTCCTCACCAACCCTGCAAGTTCCAAGTCAAATGCTGCCTTCCACAGATGCTGGGCCCAGAATTGACTGGAGTAGGAGAGATGGTGTGGAATCTTCTCCTTGATTCTCTTGGACAGATCAGAAACCTCAGCATTGGCGAGGTAGGAGCTTTCTAATTCGCAGATGTTGAATTGAAGGCTATCATGAAGAATCTGCAATGAAGCATAGGCTAGGTCTCTCGTGTGTTGTGTGTCGGAGGTGTCAATGAAGTAGATACCACTCCGTGAATGATCCATTAGGAAGTCATAGAATGATGCATGAAGGGGCCGCACAGCAGAGACGCGGTCCACAATGCCACCCAGCACTGGAGACAAGAACTCGAGGATGAGAAAAATGTCATACCGCTCCTGCTTGCTTGGAAATTTTTCACGCATCGAATTCAAGGCTGCCATAGGAAGAGGTTCAAGCGTCACCACGACTTGCCGCATCACGGAGTGATACCGTTCCAGGCCTTTCCCAGATTCAGGTATGCCTCCCTTCAGGATTTCAAAGTAAGTCGTGTCGAGAAGTGTTCTTCCTTCTTTTGACTCGAGAGCCATCAGATTGTTGTAGCGTTCTTTGGAAGTTTCTCCAGCTTTACCTGGCCTGATGAATTCGCAAGCCAGACGAGCCCACTCGAACAGGCCTTCAGATTTTTTGACGACGCTCTGGACTTCTGTTGCTCCAATGCTGAGAAAACGGTCAAGTTCCTTGGAAACATATAGCTGGATGTCACGTTCCACCAACTCCCGAGGGACGTCGTCCAATGAGGTTGCCTTCACGTGTGGAACATCCCTCATGACACGTTCGATGTCCGGCAATGGTCTGGACGTCAAAAGGATCCGGAAATTGGCTGGCAGATGCGCAGCTTCTGACGATTTCAGGAGGCCCAAGATTTCCCTCCTCGATGTCTCCGGCCCACTTTCATCCAAGGCATCGATTACCACGACCACATTCCCAACTATCTCTCCGTTAATCTCCGACAGCGGCTCCAAGATGAATCGTTTCCACTGCTGTAGCACATCGCATGTAGTCTTGAGAGAGTGGTCATTTGACACCACATTCGACAATGCTCGTCGAAATGCCGGATCACGATCTGCCAGATCACGAGCGATAGTGGTCAGAATCTTTTCCTCCCGTCGTTCGGCCTGCCTGTCGCGAGCGAAGCAGAAACAGGTGCCAGGTGCTTTCACATCCTTGATCCACGATGCGATTGTATGGGCAATGGCAGACTTTCCTCTTCCGGGCTGCCCGTGGAGCCACAAGATACGAGGGGCATTGACGTCACATGTGGTGATCCAGTTGGTGATATCCTTCAAAATTTCTGTCCTGGTGCCTTCGAGGCATGTCTTGGTCGTATTCAGGCCCGCACCAGCTGCGTAAGCCATGCCTTCGAGGTTCAGGTCTTCGAGCACGTGGGACATCTTGATCTGGATGTCCCGTATCGCGCGATCTCGATATTGTTGCATCAGATCACCGAGATTCTTGATGTGGCCACAGGCGACTGTCTGCGGGTCGGAAACAAGGCTGTCCCCGATTCTTATCACTGACGATGTGTCACATCAGCACACTGAAGCGGATCAGAGGACCATGACCATAGGACCTACAAATGTTCTTCTTTTTGCAATATTTTACGACGAACAGCGCCGCGGCACTCATCTCCTGTGAAATCCTCTGTAACGTCTCTTTCATGCTATCCATATTCTCAATGGTATCCTCTTCCATCAGAAATTCGTAGAGAAGCTTTATGGTTTTGAGGAGGCCAAACACTTCGTTGTCCAGGTTTGCCTGATTGATGAGCAACTGATGAGGACTATATAAGCGAGGGATCCAGGAGAGAGAAGGGGGACATACTTGAGAAGCAGCGGTGAGAATCCCTAGCGCAAACTGGACATAAGGGTGGACCTGTGCGCTTACATCAGAGCGTGCAGGCGACGGAAGGTTAAGGCGCTTACATTCGATAAAGTGGTAACAAAGGAGTTGAACAGTTTGAGAGGCTGGAGAATCGTCTCGATACTTTGAATCTGCGCCACCGCGGTACCGGCCTGCCCAACAAGACCCACAGCTGTTTGCAATACCTGGGGGATGGGCCTCATCTCAACCATTGCCTGTTGTGCATCATTGACCTGGCTGCCAATTCCGGTGTCGGTTGTCTCTGTAGTAAGAGGCTCTGATCGAATCTGATTCGACCGATGGCAGAGATGTCTCATCCTGGAGAACAGCTTTCGAGATATTTTTGCCGACGGTCCAGCGACCGAGGGAGCGTCGGCAGAGGGGCGAGACGCTCCTTCCGACTGTTTGGGCAGAGATCAATAAATACCATCGCATGCAAGGTATAAAATGTGTACCGAGGGAATATTAGGTGCGGTCGAGCTAGGCCTTTCGGAGCTAAACAGACGATGTTTCTTCAGCTGCTTGCGAGCCATTGAGAACTCCGTATTCTGTGTAAGCTTTGTAGGCTGGGTTCGAGGTTGAGAGGTGTAAATCGGACAGTAGTCAGAGTCAGGTGTTGAAAGCGCCGACATGCTGTGGACACGTTTGCAGGTGGCACTGCTGGAGGCCTGGTGCCATGCGGGCCAGATACGTACGCAGTGACGCTATTCTCGATATCTAATGCTTATGATAAGAAATTCGACTCCTTCATGCTCGCGTTGAACAGAACGTTGACGCCAAGTCTACGAACATTTTCGCTATGCAGTGGGAGCTGTAGTACCTTGCGAGAAGAGTCAGAGCATTCAGTTTTGTAACTCGTGGACGAAGGCCCTAGTCATTGATCGACTTCAGTTCAACAGTAAGGATTCAGCTTTAGCTCACGGTTGGCTGTGCATTTCACAACACACGAATTCCATGTTTCGACGAGCTTGCGCGCTGCTTCGGTCGTGCACCGATTCGATGACAAACACAACGGATTTTGGAGAGTTAAGGACAGGTCTTAATGTAGTAGAAAATGTAAAGACTGCACTTGAAAATTAATTCAACAATTTTTCGAAGGCGAAACTTGAAGTTTTTGTGAACGCCTCGGTGTTTACCAATACTTCAAGTTTACGCACATGTATCGACGGGGTCAGAACGTCAATTTTATCTTCAAGTTTGGTAGTGGTTTGAATGTGCATGCAAACTTCCAATTTCGTCTTCACATTGCGACTTCAACAAAACATCAAGAATGAACTATGTTCGTGCGTTGACCAAGATTCCAAATATGCACAAACAATAAATACTCTGCCTAATTTTGAAGTTTGGGACGAGGACGAAATATTGATTGAATTGTAAAGTATGATGTACAGTTTATATGAATTGCCTGCTGGTCACCTGTTCATCACCCACCTGTTGCCCACCAGCGATCTGTTTATAGTACTATGTAGGCATTGACTATTAGACTACTGCCACCTTCATCCATGGGAAGTTTACCAGAGAGACCTCCAGTGCTTCCAACTGTCACTGGCTGAGCCCCTTAATCCAAGTGTCATCATATAAAGCAATCAGTAGACCTTTAACTGGTGTCCTGCCACTCTTGTGATTTCTGGGTGCATGAATTCGTCTCATTGGCTGAGACCCCTGTGGTGAAAAAGTGTCAACATCAAGGAACCACTGAAGGTCTACAATGTCAAGCTCCTGCTCGATGTGATGTCACCATTTCATATTCTTGATGCAAAGTACCCCCTCCACCTCATTCTCAACATCACTCTCTTCTGAACTCACACCATGTTCACCAAGGCATAGGACAAGGTCTTGCAGCCATGTCCAAGCTGCAGCATTGGCATCACCCTCATTGGTCTTCAATTTCATGATGTGTTCAAGAATAGTTGCCCTGCACATGAATTTCTAGCCACAAAACCATAAGCCAAAAGTATACAGACAAGCCAGTATCAGTGAAAAATGTAGCTTACATTGTGACAGCAGGTAGTCTGATGACTCAGTTTCAAAACCTCTTCTCTCTCCTCTATCAACCATGCCTCCATTTCAGCTGGTGTTTTGATGACACCATGCTTGGTCAACATTGGTTGGGCCTTCCTCCATGTCATCCTTAGTCACTTGTAGTGATCCACAAGTAGTGCTCTGAGATAGCATTCTGAGCACACTGTTGGCCAGTTCTCTTCCATTGACTGTGTATGCAGTTCTTGGAGAAGGAGATCAATTATGGTGCTATTCCATGGGGAGTTAGCATTATGCATCATAACAAAGACTAGCACATCAGAATCAGGGCTGGGTCCATCCTCAAATTCATATGAATGGATGTCAATGGGATCTGCTGAATTGTGGGTGACAAACTCAATGTCTTGAGTAAAATGGAGTTTCTCCTTAAACAGCCTTTGCACTTTGGCCTGTTGCAACAGTCAGTAAATGTCACCCAAAAGATGGGATTTGCATTACCAAATAGAAGCTACATTAATTGCTGGATTCTGCATCTCTCTCCTCCTGTAGCTCTTGACTCTCTGCATTCTTCCTCTGGGAGTGGGGGCTACATTTGGTATTCAGTGAGAACTGACCACTGCTGAGCATGCTTTTCATGGTGCTCTCAATCCCTTTGGTAATGGCTTCCATGAACTGTAACACCTGTGGGGGAATGTCACCTTGTGGACCTGATGTTTGAGGTTCCAGTGTGTCAAACTCCTGCTGCATGGAGGGGGCATGAGAAATATTGGGTGTGCTGTCCTGTAAAATACATGAGCTCTGGCCATCTGGACACCACAATGATCAAATTCTCACATCCATTGGTGTACTAACAAGACATGACTGGCCTGAGATTCCATAAGTTCACCTCAACTTCTTCAGTGTGTCAAGATTTGGTGTGGGTGTTGGCTGCGATACTAGCATGTTCAATTCTATGCATGGCCCAGTTGCTCACCAATGATACCCTTCCTACCCTTGTACTTCCCATTCATTAACACTGTAGATACAGAGTTGAAGACTTCATCCCTACTGATTCTATACATGGCCCAGCATTCACCAATGATACCCTTCCTACCCTCATACTTCCCATTCATTAACACTGTGGATACAGAGTTGAAGACTTCATCCCCACTAATTCTATACATGGCCCAGTGTTTGCCAATGATACCTTTCCTACCCTTGTACTTCCCATTTATTAATACTGTAGATACAGAGTTGAAGGCTTTGTTTAATCTTACAGTGTGTTGCCTTACATAATGTGTTGCTGGATGCCTCAAAGTCCAGTCTGAAATTTGTTTTGTCCTGTGTGTTTTTGCTGGACTGGTGACATCCATCTGGTTAGGGATTATAAAGTGCTAGTGTGGTTGTGACTTAGGTGCGCTTCAGCCATGCTTACATAATCACATTAGAGCATACATAGTGATACATTCCCTTCACTATTCCCTCAGTAGTTTCACACCTACTGAGGTAGCCTATAGGTTTCAATATATCTGTGGCATGGTCTGACCTGCCCATTGTTTTTTTGGGAGGTGTCTGATGATTCATGATTTGTAGAGGGGCTGATGTGCATGACTACATCCCTTGTTTGTGCTGTCCTCTTTGCCAGTACTAGTGCAGTCTCACAGTGATGAACATGATGCACCTGTCTTCAGCTTGGCTACCTGGATGGGATGGGCACTGAGCAGTTCCCCCCTATTACTGACCTTGACATTCACTTGTTCTCAGGATGCTTTGGAGTTGAAGGCTCATTCAGAAGCAAAGGTTGATGATGAAGCCATTCTGTTCTCAACTCCTGGCTTTACCAATTTCTTAAAAGCTGTTGTCCACATTTCATTTCTTCCCCACTGCATGCTATGTCTGGGGACCGTGCAGTGTTCCTACTCATTCCCCATGATTGAAAACTCAGTGATGCACACAAATCAAAACATGCACTAGGTTTAGTAGGCAAGACATAATTTTGTAACTTTACAATTGAGCATAAACTGACTTGACCTTGCTTGTGAATGGTCACTGCAAAACCCAAAGGTTCATATATCAATGTCTGACAGATATCCACCTGTGTCAGGTGGCAGAGTTGTAGGAGGAAAGTGTTTACCATTTAGCTTCTACCATTGGATGTTACCTCACTTTACCAAGGATGACTTCAGTTCAGAGGTGAGTGGATTGATGGAGAACCATACCTGTGTGGGTTGACCCTGCAGGAGTTTTGTTTCCATGCCATGGTTGGTCAAGAAGCTCTCATTGATACTGTTGTCAATGGTGGAGACAGGCTATATCCAATGATGTCTCATCAAGGTGCTGGAGGATGTCATGGTCTACTTTGGAAGTGCAGTGCATGATCCATTGGGTGATCTCATCTGGTTCATGTACAAAGAGATGGTTGGTGTGACCAAGGGCAGTCTGATATATATTGTCTTCTGCAAGAAATATCCTGCCATTTGTCAGGTCTTCACTGGTATACAAATGGTCATCAACTACTGGCTTTTGCATAATGATTTCAGTAACAGCAATGGTGATCTATTGCTGGACTGAAAGTGACAAGCTTCATCACCAAAGAAAATTGCAGAAAGGAAGCAGAGGGTCCAGGAGATTATTGATGATGGATATCACAACCACTTGAAGGCCATGCCTAGCATGACTATTCTAGAATCCTTCAAAAGTATGGTTGAGTGTGAATTTAACCTTGATTGTGACCATTCTGGTTGATATGTGCAGGAGCACTTGAAGGAGGACAACAATGTCAAGCAGATGGTTACTGCAGGATCAAAATGTTTATATATCAATGTCTTGCAGATGTCTGTCTGTGTTGGGCAGCAGAGTTAAAGGAAAGTGTATACCATTCAGCTTCCACCATTGGACATTACCTCATTGTGCAGGGAGTTCAAGCACAAGTACTGTGTTGATGTTACAGGCAAGAAAGGTGGCTTCCATGCTGGAGTTCTCCAGATTGGTATTGATTACTCCCCACTACATACCTGTCAAGTTGTACTGTTTGATGGAATCCTTTTGTTTCATGATGTGCAATTTGGTGATAGTGACACCTGCAGAGTCAGGGGAGGTGCACATTGCTTTGAAGGCATCTTTAAAGTCAGCAAAAGACCTGAAGTTAGGCAGGTTCTTTTCAAGGGAAGTCTTCTGGAAAATTACTGCCCAAGAGTGAGCAACTCCCTTTTTCATATATGACAGCACATAGACAACCCTTTTGGTGTCAGTGTCATAAATTTCTTTGTTGACCATGAGATAGGTCTGGACTGCAAACAGCCAGCTCATAGCATTCATTTGATCTCCATCAAAGTCAGAAGGAGCACCAATCTTCAGTTTGGTGGCTTTGACAGCAATGCCAGTCATAGCCTTCAATAATGATCTAGACATTGTAATCTGGGGTGGGGGTGGGGGTGCAGGAGCTGAGGTTGGTACCAGTGGGATGGGAGTGCCAAGCAAGGTTCAAGAGGATACCAGAGGTAAAGCCTCTATCTGAATGTTCAGGTTCATTTGAGGTGTCAGTAGCCTCCTGTTTGTCCTCAGATGAGGATCCTTCTTGTGTGGGTCACATCAGTGCCCAATGACAATTGTTTTAGGGGTTCATGGTGGTTCACTAAATAGTGACCTCTGGCCAAAGGCTGTGTAGACTTGAGCTTTTGTTGTGCTAGACTGCAGTCATGGTGTAGGTCAAGCTTAGTCACAGACTACATCAGGAAATTAACACTTTACTATTTTTGACTTTTTTGTGACTATTGTGACTATTTGTGACTTTTTGGGAAGGAGTCTACTATCTGTACTTTTTTTTTGACCATATACAGCATTTTGAAGAATGAAAAGAGAACAGAATCTATTGAGACAACTAAGTGATGATATATCTAAGCCAAGAAGACTAGAAAATGTCTGAAAATTCAGAGATATTGAGCCATTGGTGTGATGCACACTGTCTGAGAGAAAAATTCACAATATCTCTTTGGAACCTCCATCAATTTGAATGTATGTGGTATCTACTGAAAGCTATGAATTAGGTGGTTTGAACAAGACCAAAATCAGCAAGAACAGTGCAGCCATGCCTGCAGGACATGGGTAATGATAGTAGATTCCTTCCCAAGAAGTCACATTAGTCACAAAAAGTCAAAAATAGTAAAGTGTTATTTTCCTGATTTAAGGTTTCTACTGAGCAATGGCTGCAGTAACCTCCAGTAAATGACAGAGGATTTAGGCAACACCAGTAAGAGTGGTCCTTGTTAGGGACACTGAGGTCAAAGTTCTGAGAGAATGCTGCATATAATTGAGCAGCTCAAGTCTGGGGTTCCTGGACTTGAGCTGACCATCTAATACTGTACAGGGATGGACCATGAGGCAAGGGGGACTATTGCTACTGGTGGAAATAGGAGGCCATCAAAACAAAGAGGAGATAGCCACAAAAGGAAAAGTAAGTCCAATGGAAGGAAATGTGGTGCACAGCAGATGAAAACAGGGGCAAAACATAACACCATCCCCTTATCTGGAGGTCAGTTAGCATCCAGGTAGACAAGTCCTTAAGGTGTAGACAGATGATATGTTGATCTGTTTGGATGATGGATTTGGTACAGACACATGATCTGTCTTCAAACCATAGGTTGAGATTTTTGCTGAGGCTCAAGTGGATTTCATGAAGTCTGGATTTAGTACAGAAAAACTCTCAAATATTCCTGATGATCAGATTTGGTCAAGGAATATGGTTAGCTGCATTTGTATTACAGGCAGACCATCTTCCACAGTTTAGTTACTGTACCAACAGAATCTTATTTCTGCATTGACTGATATTACTGTGGAACTGGGGTCTCTGGTTTCCCTAACACACTGTACATTACTAGGGTAGCACAGTGGACTCCATGTCAAACTGTCATGCTCTGTGAATTTTTCGGGGGGTTTGCTGATGCAGTACTATGGTGTCTAGTTAGAAAAATGTGCTGCGCGTCCGGCAGGTTCCCGAAAATTATCCAAAATAGGACCTGCCAACGCGCGATTGTCCGGCTTTCCATAAAAAAGGAATACCCTTCCGAATGCACGCTTGACGTGCCCTGACGTGTACCCATCTCCAGTGATAACAGGAACCCTACAGACACTGGCATGATGGACGTCCTGCATTCAGGACTGGCTGCTTTGCAGCAGAAATTATCCTTCGTTGCAACTGACCCAATAGACTGGAAATTTTTCGTTCAGGGCTCTTCCTGGGTTGTCACGCTTTTTGAATCTTACCTCCTGTACGTGGCTGGCATTCATTCAGCAAGTTACAGTCATAGATGAGCTGAATACTGCTTTTAGAATTCGTCAGTACCCGCTGTACTCGAAGGCTTCGCCGCCAAAAGTGTTGGAGAAACATTTCGACGGAGAGGTGTTCCGCAAATCGCAGAACTATGGCAGGGACAAGGCTAAATTCTCACTTGTCACTGGCTTGTTAAAGCAAACTCTCGACTCTGCGTTGATACACAGTGGGTTCTATGCGTGGGCATGGGACTCCGCAGGAAAGATCATGGCATACTTCGGTTATGGAGGTGAATACGAGGTGAGGAAACACCGCTGATGATTTTAACCACTGTTGGCGATCCAAACTTTAACACACGCAGATCATTCAATCCCTCACGTTCTCTGCCATATTGTTTGTCGCATCTTCCATACCCAGCATTCCCATCTCTGTATATGGGACATTCGTTCTGGAGGAGAAGCACGGGTTTAACAAGACTACGCCGTCGCTGTTCGTAAGCGATCTACTGAAGAGTTGGGTACTGGCATTTGTCATCGGAGGGCCATTTCTTTCTGCTTTTCTCTATGTGTTTCAGTGGGCGGGCGACCGGTTCGTGCCATGGCTCATGGCATTCTTGTGAGTGTTTCCATTCCACTCTGTTAACGCACCGTTTAGAAAGATGCACAAACCAGATTATTCTTCCAAATTACCATGGTCATCATCTACCCGACCTTGATCCAACCGCTATTCAACAAACTGTCGCCTCTTTCGGACGGGGAGCTTCGCACACGCACAGAGGCCTTGGCTAGCAAACTCAAGTTCCCACTGAAACACCTTTACGAAATTGATGGTTCGAAGCGCAGTTCGCACAGCAACGCCTACTTCTTCGGTCTTCCATGGGTGCGTGTCTCGGATGTTTTGCGCTCGTAGAACTTTGGGCTTGATATTATCTATTTATGATACCCCAGAGCAAGCACAGTTGTCATCTTCGATACCCTTATCAAAGAGAGCAAGCCTGCGGAAGTAGAGGCTGTTTTAGGTCCGTAGCTCGATGTGACGCTTTCTCACCATGCCTTGGCTGACGTGCCGCCAACGTTTTTTGCGTATAGCCCATGAACTCGGACACTGGTATCATATGCACCCCACAAAACTCTTGTGCATATCTCAAGTCCACATCTTCACGATTCTCGCATTGTTCCCTGCATTCCTCCATGCACCACAATTCCTTCGGGCATTCGATTTCTCAGATAAAGTCGCTGCGCACCCGCCTACGATCGTTGCGTTCCTGCTCTTCCAGGTATGCCTCTTGTCTCCTACATGGATACCCTACATCTCACCAACGATTCCAATCTTCTTCCAAACCCCACAAGATGATCCTAACGCCGCTCGAAGCTTTCGTAGGTATCGGCCTCAACTTTATATCTCGCCGCTTCGAATGGGAAGCCGATCGGTTTGCATGTGAATTGCAAGATCGACTCAAGGACCCCGAGATGACGGACATGGGCGAGCGACTTGGTCGCGCCCTTATCGCGCTGCACGTCAAGAACCTTTCTACTGTTTGGGTAGACTGGCTGTACGCATTTCATTTTTGGAATTATCAAGACGAGATAACCTGATGTCGCTACTCTCTGCACAGTTATTCGGCATACCACCATTCGCATCCAACCCTTACGGAACGGTTAAAGGCGATGGAAAGCTTCCGTGTTAAAAGGGATGGACACGTCAAGAAAGAGCTCTGAATGCATTTTATGATACATCGTCGCGCTTCCTTCAAAATCGTGTATCGTATCATCTACTAGTTCGAACAATAGACAACAGATGCTCAAGCTAAATTATACTAGTACACGCCCTAACCAATGATTCTCCCATTATATACTATGTAAGTCGGGCTAACTATGACCCGCTAGAAGAGACCTCGCAGAAACTCTGGTTTATGGGGTGGTTGTGCGCATCTGCTCGACCTCGCTCCACATCAACACTGAGGAGTATGGGTACAGCGAGCCAAATCATAAAGACGAGGAAGAAGAATGCATAGCGAATGTTGCCGGTCGCATCTGCAATGAGCCCTACGATGAGAGGGCCAACGAAGGAGCTCGACTGATCGAGAAAGACGAATCAGTTACGTTTGTCCATGCAAGATTGGGGAAATTGTACCTTGTCCGTGATTGAAAATAGACCGTACCATCGTGCTTCTTCTCCTCGGGGAATGAGCTCGGCATAGCAAGCCCTCGCATAACTCTGGAACGCGCCGTACGCAAAACCTGGACATCCGCACACCAATAGAGATCGACGCCAACAGTTCTAGATTCATCTCCGGTGACTCCGAAAACACTAAAAACGACGCACCAAAATAAATTGCTAGCCCGAACATTTCGCCAGGTGTTGTGAGTCCTCCAAAGGGCAAACCCTTCACGATAGGAAGGAAACCCAAGCATCCATATGCGGGTATACACGAAACCATGATGACAAGGATGACGACAACCTTGAGGTTGGACCAAGAAAATTTGTGTTGGAGGTACGGGAACACGAGTGAGCCGCTGATTCCCATCGCAGGTGTGATGGCGCCAATGAGCACCAACCAAGAAGGTTCCATGTGTAACGTTGTTTTCCCGAAGAGGACTGCTGTTGAAGTGATCGTTGTGAACCCTATTTTAAAGGAGGATCGGGAACGCGCCAGTCAATACAACGGCACGACGACACGCTAACCAAGGAGATAGGGATATACCATCAGAAAGTAGGAACCACGCGGCGAGGTATCTGAAAGTATGTTGGAGTTGCTTGATTTGATTCCATCGCAGCATCACGCCCAACTTTTTCCAAGCGGCCACGATCTCAGACGATAGAGTCCATTGATCCCCTGGCTTTCCGGCGGCAGAGTCAAAAGAGACGACATCGTCGTGCGTACCGTTGGGTAGCCATATAGCTGCAGGTATTGAAAAGACGGCCCACCAGGCACCGCTAAGCCCAATAGCGAGACGAAGAGAAAACGTTGAGCCACGAAGTTTTGTGACAGGAATCAGCGAAAGCAGTAAGAGGATTATGCCAGCGCCATAGCCAGATGCGATTCCCAGCGCAGAGATGCGGGAAGTAGCCCGGGAAAGCGTTGCATTGAATGCATTCTGATCGATCTTGGGAGGTGTTGATATGCCCAGTAAAGGGGCAGATACAGAATCCTGACTAGACACCAACGGCTGTTCGTCCTCGACTTCGACTGACTCAGGAATAGATTCCGACGAGGGATCCAGTTCTCCGAGGTGCATACGTGCATCAACTACTTCGGGGGACGCATTCGCGAGGGATGGAAGGTAGGCGTTCATGGCGACAATGGAAGCACCGAAGCCGACATTTGCGAGAATGGCGAACACGGCGCATAGGAACCATAACGGTGACTTGGAGGACAAGGGTAGAAATAGCATTGCAGAGAACGCGCCGATGAAAGCGAACGTGAGCAGGAGTGGTTTCCGGCACGTCGCTTGGTGTCCGGTAAGTACGACGCAGCGTGAGCTACAAGCACAGAAGATGGTGACATACGTCTGTCGGCAACGCTGCCCATCGAAATGACCGTCAAAGCCTGAAAAGCGACGGACATAGAATATACGTATAGACTGCAGAATGAGTAAGCTCCGAGACACGAATGAAAGCTCGAAGAGTACCTGAAGCTGGCGGTGTCGATCCAAACCCACCCAATCTTAACCGCACACCTCTCATCCGCATATGAAGTCCCGCTCCCTGACGAGGACGAACATGGCTGGACGTATTCTGGACTTAGGTAGCCATTGTCACTTGCGAATTGTTCCAAGCAGATGGGTAAGAACAACGTCAAAGAAACGACGACGAATACCTCGCTGCGAACAACATGAGCTGGTCAGTGGGTAACCTAACTGGCTATTTACCTTGCAAATGCATAACTCAGCCATCCCAGAAGTCGGCGCTTATATGGGCTGAGCATCATACGATGACGATGAGCAGATGCACGCCTCGCCAGATACTACTACTGACACGTGATCTAAGAGAGAGCCCCTGAGGACAAGAAAGATGACATGTGTGTATCCCGCATGACGGACGAACTGAAGTAGAACAGAGCAAAAAAAAACAGGTATGTAGTAATGGACACCTCCACATTCGACCGCTAGCAACCCACGACCCATGTACAAAGCAACAGCACTGCGAGCTAGCAAGCACCACCACCGAGCTAACAGATGGGAATCTGCATTAGCCACTTCCCGTGATACGCGAAGTTGACGGCACAACTTGCCTGTTCCAGCATTGCATCTATCATGTCACCATTCTCCATCCCTACCTGTGCCCTCGTGATGAGTACAAAGTAGCTCCGGACAAGATGCGCGACGAGCCTCACCGAAGCAGGGGTTTCTGTGGGGTTCAATCTCTTCCCCTCGAAGACAAACTTAAAGGTCCCTATTGGGCGGTCACTGGAGGATGATCGTATGAGATACATGCGACGCACCTGGATCCTTCCCAAAGCGTTTCTACCCCGAGACAACCAAACCAAATCGTGGCATCTGGATGAGAGTACACACGACACCACCAACGCAAAACGTACACACCTCTGCAGCGTCGAATATTTTCTGGAATGGCATGTTCTGTTTCACTTTGACCGTAATGTCTGCTCGTCTCCAAAGCTAAGTACTACACACACGGTCGTGCCCGAGGAGAACAGTGGCGGAATGTACTGACGAGTCCCTTCGTAGTTGAGGACCAAGTCCAGCTTCGGCTTGACATCGTCGTTCTCGTTCGCCATGATAATTTACCAAGCAAGTAGGATATGTAAAAGCACGGTACTCCAGACGCGTAAAGAAACGCGTGCCCAAGTGGCTGCACCGCGCCTTTCCCACGGGCCAGACAGGGAAACTAGTCTCAGGACCATCTCACAAATGCGGGGCAACGAAAAGAGCCAGTCCCAGAGTGATGGGTATACTACGTTGGAAGAGACGTACATAGGATTAAAAGGAAGGCAAAACATACGATACTTGCATGAGGAATGCCAGGTCATCCTGTCTAGGAGAACTTCCATCTAGATGACACAGTCAAGCATAGCCCATGGCAAGCTGAGAGAAATACTAACTTATGGCCGCAGTTGACGCATCTGCAAAAAAAAGATCGTTAGGTGACACACCTACGATGAGAAAACGAGCAACATACGTAACGAATGTCTTTTCGCGTCGTACATGTCATCGTCAGCCTCGAAAACGCTGAGGGACGAGTACTTACCGTCATCGGTTCGTCAGCACTCCTAGTCTGCGCTTGACGGTAACGGCACTTGCGCTATTGCAACGTCAGAGCGGCGAAAGAAACGACGAGCATTGAATTTCACCTGTTTGCAACGGCCGCATTGGAAACCTTCGGTTTCCGCCTCTTGTGCTCCTGCACCGAGGGACTTGAACAAGTTTTCTTCTTTGATCTTCTGATCGGTGGCACGCCTCTCCTCCGACATCATTTCCTGCATGGCAAGGTGAGCGACACGCCGATAACAAACGGGGCAAGCATGACGTTACCTCGCTGGTCATTTTACTAAACTTTTCCGGGGATACCTCCCCGCTGACGATGCTTTCACGGAGATTTGGGTTGCCTTTGTCTTTGAGATTGACGAACAGAGATCGGACCTTGCCCTTGTATTCCGGACTGGTACGGCCGAATTGGGCAAATACAGCCTGTTCAACCCCTTTTGCACGGCCGAGGATGAGGTTAGTTGCTATGTTCAGCACATCAGTGGCGATAGAGACGAAGAAAACTCGGATGAAGAGCTTACGAGCAGCGGAATCGCACGCTAGACCGTCGTAGATAAGCTCGATACATCTGTCCCTCATAGTGTCCCCGGACACTGAAATCTTAACGCCGTCGCTCTTGGCAGTCCTCACCTCGGACTTGCCATTCGATGCGGGCGTCACACTACCGCTCGCCGGGGTCGCAGATGCAACAGGTTTGCGAGGTGCTGCTACATGGATCGTGTGATCAGGTGGCGATCGCATGCAGAACACGTCCGCACCTCCTGTCGATTTGGCGTTGGCGGTTGACTTGCTGCCAGACCCGCCCTTTGCCCGTTCCACCTCGTTCTTCCACTTTTTGACGATTTCTTTCGCGAGGTCAGATATTTCCTTAACGTCGTGAGTTCTAAGTTTGCCGACAGCGAGACCAGCTTTGCTCTCCTGTTCATCCGTTATCGATTAGGGCGCTAAAAAGATGAACGACGAAAGTGAAATACCCACCCTCAGGATTGATTCATTGACTTGGAAGTTTTTCTTGAGAATCTGCAGAATGGACACTCTTTCCTGTCATCGCACGAATGTCAGTAGATAAACCCAATGAGAGCGCCAGACCTGGGGAGAAAGACTTGGACATACCTCATTGGTGGTGACACTTTGGAGATCCTTTACAAGCTTTTTGAGCTCAGAGACATCAGACATAGCTCACAGACACGCGCAGAGTCTCTCTACTGCTACTACCGACGACGACAAAGTCTAACCAGTCAGTCCTCCAATCCAAGTCAGACGACAACACGAACGACGATGACAGAACCAAGTGTACTCCCTTTCCCGTACAAAACCAAACACATACAAACACACCGTCCACCCAGCCAAGATTAGTAATATTCAATGCTGGGATACACACCTCGACATGTCATTCACAAGCACTTTACCACCACTGGAACCTCTGCTCAGGCAAAGTGCACAGGGAGCACAGGCCATATTTGCATCTTGTCCAGATGACAGTCTCAAGGATGAGGAACAGAGGTGTGTGCCCCTTCACTCCAGTACCTTTTCCCTTCCGACATATCTCCCAGTGCACGCTTGCGGTTATCTGTAAAGATAAACGACGAGTACAAGCATTACAAGGACCTTCCGCCAGCGCTGCTAGCTCAACAAGGCCCCGTGGGCCCAGCAAGACCAAACCCTCACCAAAAAGCCATCACAGCAGGTCCAGCATCGAGCGAAACTTCCATGATGATTGCCGCTATCGACAACACACCAAAAGCACAACCATCCACTTTCGTAACGGCCAGCAAACTATCAGAAGCCCTCACATTGCACAAGACGACGCGAACTGTAAAACCACAGTTCCACCCACAATGGAAGTTGATGCGCGTCATATCAGGGCATTTGGGCTGGGTACGTAGTGTCGCTGTCGAACCAGGGAACAAGTGGTTCGCGTCTGGTGCTGGAGACCGTGTCATCAAAATATGGGATTTGGCGTCTGGAGAACTCAAACTGTCGTTGACGGGTCATATCTCTACGGTCCGTGGGCTCGCCGTTTCCCCACGTCATCCGTACTTGTTCTCGTGTGGTGAGGACAAGGTACGCTTTTACTCGCTAACCACTCTGCCTCCCACCAAATATTTGTATTGCACCCTCCAGATGGTCAAATGCTGGGACCTCGAAGTCAACAAAGTCATCCGACACTATCATGGACATCTCTCCGGGGTGTACTCTCTCAGCCTGCATCCAACTTTGGACGTCCTCGTCACAGCAGGAAGAGATGCTTCAGCGCGCGTGTGGGATATGCGTACAAAAGCCCAGATACATGTATTAACCGGTCACACCGCTACTGTCGCCGACGTCAAGTGTCAAGAATCTGATCCACAGGTCATCACAGGCAGTATGGATACGACCATTAGGTAGGACCCTCCAATTTAACTACCCTCAAACGTGCCATCTGACTCATGACTATTCAGATTGTGGGATCTAGCTGCCGGGAAAACAATGGTTACGCTGACTCATCACAAAAAGTCGGTCAGAGCACTCGCCATTCATCCAACAGAATACTCGTTCGCATCTGGTTCTGCCGGAGGCAATAACATCAAGAAATGGAAATGTCCCGAGGGGGCTTTTGTTTCCAACTTCTCCGGTCATAACGCGATCATTAACAGCCTCTCCGTAAATTCGGATGGTGTACTCTTCTCAGGAGGTGAGTCAACCAAGTCTCATTGGTTTCATCATGTTGATCGATGGCCACTTATTTATTTTTATTTTTATCAATCCCTTTTTAATCTACAAGGGGATAACGGCACCATCACATTCTGGGACTATGGTACTGGGACCGCATTTCAAAATTTGGACGACGTGCCGCAGCCCGGTTCCCTTGAGGCTGAGGCTGGCGTGTTTTGTTCGACGTTTGACATTACTGGGACGCGGCTTATCACAGGTGGTGCGGACAAAACCATCAAGGTTCGCAGCCATTTCTATTCCCCCTGTCTCTCTGAACAACAACTGACTCACAATGTTTTAGATATATGCAGAGCAGTCGCAGTGATCACTACGCTCGCATGTCTTGTTCACTTCTCTCGTTTCTATGTGTATCATTATTGCAACTGACTTTGCAGAATATATACTACCCACACCCAAATCAGACAGTAGTGGTACAGAAAAAGTACATGCATTGTTTTGAATTGAGTACATGCGCCGGAACGCCTATCGTACACTTGGCTACAGAGGAACAGTGTAGATGACAGTGAGACAGACAGACAGGAAAAGAGCCCAAACGACTATGTAGCAACTGAGCATCGCCATCAAGAATGCCAACGAGTACTATGAGACGGACACGAGGACGAAAAAAAGAAAAAAGAAAGGAAAAGTCAAATTCGGAGTGTCTCACCCACCCAAAAAAAAAAAAATCAAATCAAATCCAGAGACATCAAACGAAGAAAGATACATGTCCTGTTGAAACGAAACAGGCATTTGGTCCGCGGAGGAGTAAATTTAACCGGATGAATTCAGACAAGCGTCACAAACTTTAGCCGTGCTAGCCGGCCCAGCCCTGTAGCGAACTGAACGAACTGCCGCCAAGGATAGCAGGAGAATTTCCCTTGCTCCTGCTAGCTACCGGTTGGGTGGAGCACGCGGCGTAATTCAAGCTTGTTGTTGATGACACATGCTGTTGTGGAAAACTGGTGCTGTCTACATGCATAGTAGAGGTGGCACACACGATGATTATGAACCGCGGACGGTGAGAAGAAAGATCAGTGAGCCACATTGTGGGGGAAGAAAATCCAACGCACAAACTCCATCCATCATATGATTGTCACCTGGCGCAAACGAAGGCTGGCTCAACGATGAACAGTGGAGAGCTGCTTGCAGTTTTGCGGCTGTCGCAGCCTCGAGCTCAGGAGAAAAGAGGAAAGGTGCGTCACCAGCGTCCGTATACCGCGGTGTTGCATTCCAGGTAGACAACGACGCGGACGAAGAAGGCTGCTGGGATGAGACACTGGTCACAGGGGTCGTCAGAGCGATCCCGGATCCTGGGTAGTCGACCTGGGTATTGGGTGATGACATTGATACACATGGGAAACCGGATGAGGAGGCCATAGTCATATACCCTGGAGATTCTGGATAAACAGCCATCACCGGTGGGGCGCCGTGGGGAGTGGAAAGAGGCGTTGTCAATGCTGGGATAGTTTTCGTGTCAGACGGAGATATCCCTCGATGATGCCTCGGACTCCGGCGGGCAAGAGAAACTGGATCAGAAGGGCTCGAAGTCCTTTCTGGACTTCGAATTTTGCCGATGCCGCTCTTATTCAATCCAGACTTGTCATCTGAACCGACGGGAATGGATAGAGGCGTCGGGGCTTGTCTGTACTTGGCTCGCACAGGTTCTTCACGGCAAAATGGCTGCCTTGGCGTCTGAGTGCCGTATACTTTCTTCCTGCTCAATCCATGTATTTTCTGCAGCGAACTGACTAAACTTGGAGGGGCGACACCCTGAGGTGTGAGAGGCGCTTCGGGAGAGGAACGCATAGCTTCCAGAGGGAAGGTCTGGTGACGATGAACAGGCGGTCGTGACGGGGAGGTTAGGTTCTGCCAGCCAGCGTCAGAATAGAAAAGAAGCTTGAGTCGCCCGTACCTTGTTCACTGGTGGTGTGGGTAGCTCTACACTCGTAACGATAGTCGACATTTGTCGAGGTCGTGCAGCGTGACATGCAGACAAGTAGAAAGAATAGTCAACGCTTGGCGAAAACCAAGGCTTTACAGACTGGTGGTTTTGAAGTTGCATCTGTTTGACAATGTGAGGACATGTGAGCGCTCGGGTTGAATGGCCTTACATTAGCGATGAAAAGTTGTTCTAAAGACCCCATATTTTGTGAGGAAGAAAGAACCATGTGACAAAAGATCTTATTCTGAAGCGTGGCTCAATGTGTTGCTCCGTACTTGCTGGTGAGGACGCATTACCTGTGCCAGTTTTTCCGCCATTAGTTGCCATTCCGACTTGCCAGCCGGGACAGGAAACGTGGGACGCGTGTTCCACGTGCCCTCCAGCGGGGGTGAGGCAGCAACGATGATAAGGTGGAAGGCTACGAGTCCGTTTGGGAATCGCGCTCCGGCCTCCAGCATCAACTGTCCGGTCGTCAACGGTATCCAGAGTAGTAAGAGAGAAAAAAGACAGCTCGACCGACGTACCTCTATCGAACGATTAATGATGCGAGCAGAGACTCTGTTTCCGGCTTGGAAACTGAATTTTAGGTCCGGAAGTTGGTTAAACTGTCTGGGCGGCGCAGACTGTGACGAGGAATCGCCTCCAGCCGGCGCAGTCGTCAACCAGAGAACTGGAATCTGAACATGATAAGGCTAGAGCCTAAGAGATGAAAGCAGGGACGAACGGGAACGACAGGGTTTGCCGCCCTCATGGAGCCGAGGAGCGTGGGTAAGTAATGACCTCGCAGATTTCCCCAAGCAGGGACCATTTCTTGCGAGTTTTCGATTAGAACTAAGGTTATTACGGCCTCAACTGCGACGTCAGACTTGAATATAGTCGCTGCGGAGCCACTAGATGCCATGATCTCAGGTATCGTTGGCTCCCAAGCAGTTCGATAGCAGGGAGGTTCGAAAAGAACCGTCGGAGAGCTGCAATCTATGCACAAAACGAGCGGGAATGCAAGTATCGGGTTTGGGGGTCAGGAGGGAGTGAGTGGGCGTTGCGAAGTTTATGGGTGCAGCTGGCGGACTTTCTATTTGGGCGATTATGAGCCTGACGAGAGATGAATCTCCGGTCAGCAATCCGATATCAACTACCCTCCTTTAACTCGACAAGTTGATACCTTGCAAGAGTTGGCACTCCTTAAAAGCGTTAACAACAGAACCTCAGGATACCTGCGCTGTCACGATCACCTCCTGCTACTGTAGTCCCTGTCTACGTCGCAGTTGACTTGACGCAAATCGACCGTGCTGGAAAGCTCAGTGCTTATGAGGGAGAGATTTTCCTCCTTTCAAAGGCCACCAATCGATATAGAGTAATTTGGGTCAACTTACAGTAGCGGGTTGGATGTCACAATAAAACCAGGGTCCGGGGACACGCCTCCGGCTGGTGATCGTGGCGGGCTGGGGTGCGCTCACGTGGCGAACACGATTGATATATTGATAGCCGAACGTTGGCCGAATTCCCTGGGGCCTCAGGGTTGCCGAACGCGCACCAAGGCTGAGATCTTGAGACTGCGCAGTCGGTCGTTACACAGGTTTCTTTCTTCGACTGGTCGATACTGCGCTATAATCTTATGGTTGTGCGCGCAGTATGAATAAGTGTTGACCGATTTTATGTTGATGGCGCTGATTACCAACCCCCTAATCACTCTGGATCAGCTCTCAGTCGACAAGCTCTAAGCTTCGCAACCTACTTCGTTTGTCCATGAGCGGGTTTTGCATGGTATGTAGGCCTTAATTTACGCGCTTCGACTGACAGCCAGATTCGCATCCGCAGCTGGATTGGCGCGCGACTCCAGAAAAAACATTTATTTTCTGTCGCTCAGCATTCGTTTTCAGTGTAGTGCGCCACATCCAACCTTGGTCGACGGGAATGGGAGGGTAGGAAAACAGGTCGTGCAATTTTGGCGGGGATCCAGGTCTGTATTTTGCGCCTCTATCCAGCTGCTTTCGTCTGGGTATCACTACGTATCGCTGGCGAATCGAGGTTGGAAGGGACAAGCCGAGTCTTCAGCGCTGCATGGCGCTCTCCTGTGTACCGATATCATGACATGGAAGAAATGTTAACCATTATACATGGCTTCCACAATGGATTTCTCCCAGGCAACCTGCCAATCTCACAGGGCCACAACTCATGTGCCTTCATGTACGCTCCACATACCAGAATTTCAGATGCCTATCACGTCCTGCACGTCATACGAGAGGCACGATAAATCAGCTTTGTGCCCGGGACCTAGACTTCTCCGGTTATAAGTGTTGTAGTGCCGACAACAGCGCGCTCTTAGATCGCAGGTGCGCTTTTTGTGGGCCCACATTTACCCATGGCCCGTCTGGGTGAGTCAACCATTCCCGGGCGTGCGCTGGTCAGATGGTCCTACGGTTCTTTGCCAGTTTCCGTTTGCAATTCTGGCCATGGCTTTTTTTTAACTCTGATGAGGGATGTTTCTTCTTCCAAAAATTTGTTATGCACCTTTCCCCCTCCGAACGCGAAGGATACATGAAAGGTCATCGGAACCAGCAGCGGATTCCCCGATCTTCCTACCCAAGCCGAGTCTCATACTCATTCACAGAGTCGGTGTGCGTATGGGCATCATTTAGGGATGGAGGAAAGTGGTTTCGATCGCGGTATTTCGGCTAGTAAGCACAGCCTGTGTCGGTCGAGCCAGCGGGTGGAGTCCATCGTTTCGATTCATGTCTTAGTCGCTAACAGTAGGGTGGTGAGGTATGTCCGCCCCTTGGCTTTTCCAAAGTGCGTGCTACTACGTTTGGTTCGGACGGCCACATATACGGTGTTACATGGTTCTTGGTAACAATAATACAAGAGGTCCCATGCGAGACAATATCCCCAGTATAAGTGTTTCAATAACTCTCGTGGCTCGATTGGTTCAGTCGCAGGCCTTTTATTAGTTTGAAGGGATATAACAAAACAAGTGAGAAACATCCCTGGATAGCGGCGGGAGATATGACAACTGGGGAAGCTTCTGTGCTTGGCCTGTGGGCCCTGGATAATCAGGAAGAGTGAAAGCGAAAATACAAAGATTACCCACCACTGAAAGGAGTGATTTTCGACACTGTAAAGTGTAGGCGGTACTTATACCTCGTCGGAGACTCTGATAACCGAAGCCAGGTTTCGTTTGCTGGCGGTCACGGTGATCACCTCAATAGCGATGGAGGCTGTTAGAGGTTTTGCTGAGGGAGTCACCGCGCCTGAATGGGTCAACAATAACTCTAAAATTGTTGTTGGTGACATCGCTGATAATGTGCTTTGGCTTGCTTGATCGTAGTTGAACGCTACCAGGGTTGGAGGCTCACATACATCGTGGCGAGAGTGGAAGACTCACGAATGGGTTTGGGACAGGAAAACGACAGGGAGCGCCAGGGAACACCTGTAACAGACGCCATACCTAACGGCGCCGGATGACGCGAACGACAGGTGAAATTAAACTCTAGCTAATAGTGGAGTCTCGATTGAAGGCAGCGGTTTCTACGCTGGGTCTCAAGATTCCAAAAGGGGCTAGAAAATTCCATTGCCCTATAGTCAGCATGAATGAACTTTTTCTGCCAAGCAAATGAACTTACGCAGGGCTCGCTACCTAGGCCCGAACGAAGTAGTACAAACAGTTAGGATGGGGAGACTAGAAACTCGGCCTTCATACTTGCCACGATATACTGGCGGGAGAGTGTGGTGCACACAGAGAGTTGATGCATCGATGGATAGCGATAATTACACACCGGGAGAATTCGCGGAGATTCGACTTGTTCACCTCAATTGGCCAGGTAAGGTCCAGAGCACGGCCTAAGTTCCCCACGCCAATCGGCAGCCTGAGACTCCTAGGATTGTTCAGTAAGTACTTACCAAAATGACCCTCAGAAGATGGTGCAACCGACACAAGCACAGGCGTCCAGGTTAGTCTCTGCCATTCAATATAAATGTGGAATAATATTTATCTGGAGCCGACTCGTATCTGGCTCAATCCTTACGTTGATTGCGCGGGCGATTCAACACGCATCAGGGGGACAGGGAACTGTGGATTCACGGTCACGGCCGGGCAGTGACAGGTTTAAATCATCTATTCGCTTACTGATGCGGCCGAATGACGAGTCGGGTGCCAAACTTGACTGACCAGCGAGTGCCCAGCGAAGGTAAATTTCCCGAATGCTGTCTAAGAACTGGTGTGTATCTGAGCTCTTGGTGACCGCTAAATTCTAGTCCCACACTTATAACGGAGACTCCCCCAGAGCGTCAGAGAATGATGAACCAGGGCCTAGCAGGTCATTGATTAGTTTCGTGTCGATCATGCCTTCTGCACCCAATACAACTAGAAGTCGCTAGTCCAATACAATTGATCATTACATAAAGTTCTAATGACGGTAAGTAAATAAGCATTTGAAGGAGTAGAGTAGGAAAACTAAAGTCTCTGACAGCCGCACCAGGGTCAACAGCGGTGTTGAGTACGAGGCAGGTGCGACCAGTTCGCACTACCGGTCGCCTTGCTCGCCATCCACAATCTGTAAACACTTATTCCTATCACTTGCAGCACGCAGTCAACTCGCGAAATTACGCAATATCAACACTTTCCCCCTCTTTAATTTGTGATCGTAGTCAGTGACTGATCAATCTGCAGAGTCTCCGAGTTATACAGGTCCCAAGTACGAAGGCTGGAGGGGCCACTAAATAATAGGTCATCGGTTTTCTCCGAATTTGTGGCCTCCATTGGTAAGTCGTTCCACAATTAAACCCAATGTTAACAAGGATGCACGGGCAGTCTTCAAGGTATCACCCCATGGAACAAACCTTATGGACGGTGTCTTTCTTCAGGCTGTTGCAGGGACGACTTCTCTCAGACTGTAACTACTTGCCATGGTTTGTGGTTCGTGATACGCTTTATCTGCGACTTTTCATTGATCATCAAATCACCCCCCTAACTACCTCATCATCGGAGAAACAAATCTTATCACAACCTTCTTGTGCAGGTATCCTCAATGTTTTCATCTGAAAGTAGCTAATTGGCGCTCGCAATAATGTTAGTATATGTACATCTCAATCGCCACTCAATATACTCTACTGTAGCGGGATAATTAGAAGTCTGGTATCGCTGGCAACACACCGTATCTTCCCGATATCAGCGTGAGAAAGAATCGCTCAGTACCCATAATAGGGGTTATAGTGTCGATATGTCCTTCTCCCTGTCCTCCGCCGTGGACCACCACATCTGCAGCAAAGGATGTCCAATATGACATCAACTATCGTCACAATGATCTGAGAGGACAGTTGAGCCATTCACGCCCGACACGACAGCGGAGGAACCAACGCACCATAGTGAAGGCACCAACGATAGCCATGAGCAAGTTTGCTATCGCTGCAATTATGGCATTCAGTCCATTTCCTATCGCTGAACATACACTGCCCTGCGTGTCGAGACCGCTTAAGAACCACTAAATTACTATAGAGTAGATGACTTACCATGTTGTGAAACGCGTAACGCCTGTCGTAGTCACTTCGTGCCCAACGCCGGTATGAATGTGTTTGGAAAGGTGGGAACTCATGGTGCGGGGGCTATTTTATACACGCGGTCGGGCTGTGGTACTTTGACGTATAGGAAGCCTTGCGGTCACCCGGTGGGCACCTCGTTGCACGGCCATTGCCATTTTGCGCAGAAACGCAGGGAGTAAATGTGGCACCACAACAAACAACAAATGCTAGTCACGAGGAACAAATGGTTCCGTGTGAAGATTGGTCAGTTCGGCTACTTCATTTATCATTGCTTCAATTGTCACCAGTGCTGCCGGAAGTCGACCAAGCAGCATTCTGAAGCGTAATACAACTCTTATTCTCCGCGAGGTGGGAAGCAACAGTGGGAGAACTGGGAATTCTTAGAGTAACCCACCGGCGAGCGGAATCATTTTTGCAAGACGCTGTAAGATAAGAGATATTACCTTGTCTCACAAATGGCACAAGTGACTCAAAGTGGCGAACGCAACTTGCCAAAGGGGGAGAAAGAAGACATAACGCAAGGACTAGGGCACTGAGTGATGGATGTGGATTAGCCCTTTACATAATATCTGCCAACAGTGGGCGTATCAATCTACTTGCGCTATGTATAACGGCCTCCATTATATGCCGGTTGTTCACAAACTTTGCAAGCGCGAGTGAAGTCTCAAAACCCCAGCCAGACTGACGTTCACTGGAAAATCAATACCCGCCAGCGAATAGAAGAATTGCCCTGGGATGACCATAATTGATTCTCCTTGGAACATACCTGAGCTTGTCAAATTGAAACGCTCGAACCTCGATAACACAGATAAATAAGTGAATGGAAGGAAGACGCCCTGTCGAGAACATCTGGCCAGTGGCTGAACATCAAAGGATCCAGTTGCTCCCGATCTATATATGGCCAACCTCGAGGAGAATGCACCTGGAAAGAACTCTCTAAAACGGGTGCAATCACAGCAAAAAGAGATAGATGATATAGGATACGAACGTGCTTGCATGTGGCACTAGACGGATCCGAAATCGGTCGACGGTAATACTTGTACCAGAGGGGAAATCTCGGTCTGCAGAGCTAGTACTGAACAACCACCTTCGTAAACCTTACGTTGGCACTGCACCCTAGATTAACCAGTACTCGTTTTCAGAGCGGCACGGGACAGAACGTTGCCTCCGAGAAATTAAGACAGTACTCATGCACCTCAGCCACCCCACTAAATAACATACTCGCTTTCATTACCTTCTAAGCTACCTGTTTGGATGTGCGAATTTGATATTGAGAGGGTCATAGTTCCGGTGACGTCAGATGGAAGTACGTGCTAAGCAGAAACCGAAGTACGTTACCAGCTTATCAATTATCACGAGTAACGATACCACAGAAATATTCACAGGAAGGAAGCAAGGGGGGCAGGCAAGGGGAAAGTGTAGTTCTGACTTACTAAGCAACATTCGGTGGGAAATTTCGTTTTCGACGACCACACTTGGGTCTGTTACTCACACTCAGCGAGCAAAGGCCCAGTAGCATCCCTTCTAGTCGCCTGCTATGACCAATAGCCAATACCGGTGGCGATGACCGACCTGTGACCAAGGATCAACCAGTTTTACTGGTTTGTCAGGTGAAATCACAAACAATCGACGAATGACTTGAAATGAGTCATCCCGTGGTATCATCTTTTGGATAAGCGCACAACTGCAACCTCCTGTAGAACCAACCTGCAACGTTGAGGCTCGGAAGATATGACTACGACCAGTTCAATGATCGTCGGAGAATATTATCGCGGTGGCAACTTCGCAGTACGAGAGGTAGAGAACGACAGAGTAAAGCTCGTACCATTCGTGGTGAGTTCTATCACGCGCGCGCGCAGGGGTGCAAGAGTGCTGAGGGTCGATGTCGACCATCATATGTAGTCATCACTTCATGCCGATCTCTTCTTCCAAGGCTCGGTTAACCATCCAGAGCTTTTCCGTTTCCTTCCCTATGGACCTTATGACTCTGCGGCAGAATTCGTCGAAGGGTTGATCGAGGGTTTTATCAACTCTGATCCGGGCGCCGCTCTCTATGCCATCATAGACAAGACACACAGTTTCCCTCACTCTCCTTCTCCTTCGCAAGCCGATTTTGCGGGGGTGATTGGTTACCTTAACACAAGTACCACGCACCTCAAGACTGAAATCGGCTGTATCACGATTCTTCCACCCTTCCAGCGCACACATGTCACCACGAACGCAGTCGGGCTGCTGATGGAGTACGCGCTCAACCCTCCTTCGTTCTCTGGGCTGGGTCTTCGGAGAGTACAGTGGCAGGCAAATGAGTTGAACTTTCAGTCTGTTCAGACTGCGGAACGGATGGGATTCAAAAGGGAGGGGACACTCCGTTGGGATAGAGTTCTACCCAGTGATAAAGGAAAACCTGGGAATTCCACTCAGTCAAGGGTAGGGGACCCGAAGTTGGACTGTGTTGGGAGGCATACAGCGATACTGGCGATATGCTGGGACGATTGGGAGAACGGAGGGAGAGAGGAAGTACTGAGGTTAATGGCGCGCCGAAACTAAGGCTCTGAAAATTCATCTTTTACAAGTCCCCCCGTACAAGCCTAATATTCTGACGACGCAAAGAATTGATATCCATTATACAAGTGACCGTCGAATCCCTTCCATCTCTGCTGTGCAAACTAAGCTAGCAGAAGTGTACTGTTGCATCTTTGGCGGATGTCGATGAGCCTCCACAGAAATCTTAGTACCATTTTAAACTTACATACCTGCCATTCCTGGAAATTGGTCTACGTCCATGAATAAGAGGAAACTTCCTCGCAGTACGACAGTACAGATATGCGTCTTGGTGAGGGTCAACAGCTATGCCGTGACAACATTGGAATGAAAGTGAGTTACCGAGGCTGACTAGTGCAGTCACGATTAGCTCTGCTGTTGTCGGGTTTCCCACCAAGATCTGAAACGGAGGTGCGATCAGCGGAATCGGTGAGTCATACTATGGCACTGGATAGACACAGGCTCTTGTCCCGTAGCTTTCTTCGCATGTACTACTGAAACTCGCAGGCGTCATCGATTTCACATATTCGATCATGGCTAGCTCGATGGTCGTAGGTGACTTACACAGTGCCAACTTCCAATTCCCAGTCCGAGAGCTCCAAAATGACAGAATAAGACTCGTGCCATTCGCAGTGAGTCTCATTGCAGGGAAACCCTCCATGCCGAAAGAAAAGCTGACACCACAATATTACTGCAACAGACGACTCTGCATGCTGAACTTTTCTTTCAAGGATCGGTCAACCATCCCGAGCTCTATCGGTATCTTCCCTACGGACCTTACGAGTCTGCAACCGAATTTGTCGAAACCTTCATCAACAACCGAATCCGTCCTATTCCCGGGAATATTCTCTATGCGATCATCGACAAGACACGCAGCCACCCAGATTCACCTGCCCCTTCGCAAGCCGATTTCGCAGGAGTAATAGGCTACCTCAACACAGATATGAGCAATCTCGAGATCGAGATAGGTTTCATCAAGATTCTTCCGCCTTTCCAGTGCACACATGTCACCACCAACGCAGTTGGGCTCCTACTCCAATATGCGCTTAACCGACCTTCGCATCTTCACGCCCCTGGATTGGGATTAAGGAGAGTGCAATGGCAGGCAAACGTACTGAACTTGAAATCTATCCGAGCAGCGGAGAGAATGGGGTTCATGAGGGAAGGCGTGTTGCGTTGGGATAGGGCTTTGCCGGCTGACAGAGGAAAAGTTGGAAATGGTGCCCCGTTGAGGGAAGGAGATCCGGAACCGGAAAAGATGGGGAGACATACGGCCATACTAGCAATCTGCTGGGATGATTGGGAGAACGGAGGTGAAGAAGGGGCACTGTGTGTGATGGTGCGCCAGGAGCCACGAAAGCAGTCGATTTTGGCGTAGAGTTCTAGACATGAAATCCCTTGGGAACACCCACGCTATCGTCTAAGCGATTTTCATGCTCCTTGCGAAACGTAGATTGCTTATTCGCAGTCACGAAAATGCAGGTAACCAACTGCAACGGCTTCCAGCGCGACGATTCCGCTATCATGACCGCGGAGACCAGGTTGCTTTGATATTCGTAGGCGCGGAATCACCAAGTCGCTGCACCATCTTCATGATGGGTACGTCAGAAACGAACCCCTGCTTGTGAAAGACTCCACGTCTACCACAGAGCGAAACTCTCAAGGGGCTGTGGGTGCATAGTGTGCCACACTGCCAACTACATATGCTCAACGGTGTTGACAGTGAACTTACCAGAACTTCTTCTAAGATTCGTTGCTCTACAATGTGAACGTTCGAGTAAGTGATACCGGTGCTGCTCCAACATCAGCTTGGCAGTGGGAAAACGTGACATACCACATGTGCCAATCACCCCAAAACTGCTAGCATCCGACAGGTCCAATAATTGTCTCGCATCATGGGTTCTTTACGGGTGAGGATGATGCGGTTTTGAGGCGCCAAGCTGATATTTGGAGTCAGAGAAGATCATATCAGGGAGACAGTAACAGGTGGCAACCAGGCATAATACGTGCGACCGTCGCGCTGCCATCTCTTGCCATCATAATATCCACTGACACGGTCGTGTCGACATTTGCCGCCGAGGGGTTCCGACGTGTCATGTAAGTGCCAGCAAATACAAGTCTGTAGTGATAGTGCCTTCACCCTCCCATCAAACATTGCGAGGGACTGTCTATCGGTATCCAGATGGACATAATATCATGAAGCATGGTCAGTGGCGGAACACTGGATAATATAATAAGCGGACCAGAATTTCCCTAGCTGTCAATCTGGGATGATATTCAGGGTCGCAGTGGCAGTGCCCGTGATTTAAGACACGGCGCCCCCTTACAATACAACACCTGTTCCTTAACTGTTGTTTTTTTGCCCATTGCACACCCTCCTTTCGTTTGTGAACGCACCTCAATCATGGTTGGAACCCTTCCTCTCCTTCAAGCCCTTGCCGTTGTCGGGACCTGTGCGATCTTTTTGGTGCTTGTGCTTGCCTTCGGTGCTGACGACTTGAACGCGTCTTTACAGTACCCCATGCTAGCAGAGACGTGTCTAACGCACTTGTCTCCCGTCAATCAACTTTCGATCCTTCGGACCTGCCATCCCAGTGCCAGAGTCCTTGCCAGGTCATTTCGACCATGAGCGTATGTTCTCTCGGCCAGTTGACCCTCCCTAGGCGTCCTCACTTTTTTTAGGACTCAAGCTGCGACACTAGCCTGAGCTGCCTCTGCGCCAGCTCTATTTCAAGCGAGCTGCAGACTTGCATGTCCTGTCTGGTCGAGGCTGAGCCAACCGTTGAGTCATCCGCTCAATCTGCGCTTTCCAGCTACAACGATGCCTGCGGTACCTCACTTTCCGTGCGTGTCCAACTCCATTGTTATCCTCCCATGTTATTCGCACTATCTAATCGATTGTTTAGCTTAGCTCGAGCGGTGGTTCGAGCTCTGGGTCTGGAAGCTCATCTGTCAGTACCGCCACTACCGCTGCTGCTGCTTCCGCCAGTACTGGCTCTTCCAGTTCTTCCAGTCCATTTACCAAGTCTGGGGGTGCCCTCGGCCTCAAGGCCACTGCTGGTAGTTTCGTCGTGGGTATCGCTGCTGCCGTCTTGGGTGCTTTCATGGTCCTTTAAGGAATGGAATCTTTTCGATGGAGTATCTGATCGCGTTCTTATATCCAACACTCGTTTTTCACTCAATGGCAAAGGGAATTGGTCATTCGCTACGGTGTATTTGGCAATCTAATCCTTTGTACATTTTATATTATCCGTCCTATCCTAAAACATCGCACGTGTGGCACATGCCACATGTCCTCTTTGTCCTCATCCCAACAAAAAGTTGAAGTCGCGACATGGGGTTCGGATGATTTTCCATCCAAGCTGACCTGATCTCAACTGACACTCGACCGTGGGTTTCCAATCGGCTGCCTAACTAAAACTGACTATAGTACAGCCACATCATTTCACCTCTCCATTATTTGTTCTGGCAGCTGTTATACTAGTACTGTCATCCTGTCTAGGATATTACGGTGTGTCTGTCACCACATGAAGGCTCTGGGTGACTTGATTTCCTTCTCTGGGGCATACGAATGTTCCTCTTCTTTTGCCACTGTTTGCTATGTTATTGTTACAGACGCCTGCTGCCAGCCAGTCTGAAATGATCGGATGCGCAGTGCCGAGCGATTTACCCGTGGGTCCGCAATAAGATGAATCACCGTTGCGGTGAACTTACTATTCGAGCGCGGCGCAGTTAGGTTAGCAGGCTCTTTAGGCCGTTGACTACACGGCCGCAGGACGAGCATGTCCACATCCGAACGGTGGATCGCGCCTTCATTACAACGTTTAATCGACCAAGGAATCTAGTAGGGTCCCTATTATATGGTTCGCGTGTACGCCTTGTGTTATCTTACTAGGCACTTAACGCTGGCAAGCATTTGTTATCCATCTGTTAAAGAGCGTAATAAACGGCCAGGCGAATACAGGAGGGTGGCTTCACCGAGGTGCGATGCAGTATCAGTGCCAGTCCTGACGGCGTCGAGTCAATCTTCCCTTGCATAACACGTGAATTCACGCGCAACTTCGGTATGTCATAATACTTGAGTGCTGGTGACGATACAGTACGAGATATCAAGTGTAACAAGCAAAAAGGATGATACAACACGTCGGTCGGACATACGTATGTAAGTATGCGTGAGGCAGGATATATGTACTGGGATGCATATCAACAAGGAGTAGATGATCAAACAGTTGTCTTGGTAATCCAGGCCAGGTAGCAATGCTACAAATCGGCAGCCACGACGTGGCTGCAACAAGAACAAGTGGTCCGACACAATGGGCGTCAGGGGTAATAGTCATGAGAGTAGGGTCGAAAGTACACATAAGAGAATGAGATGGTGTAGGGCAAATACGGGAGTATGGATGGGCTCACATCAGCGCGGGGGGTCTGTGCAGTAGATGCCGTTGTTTGGCTAGCCGTGCCCGTTCGCTAGCTAGCCTGTTGATCGAGTTCAGCAAATCCCCACGGCGCAGTGGTTCTAGATCACCAGTCAGTGTATGAAATTGCAGTATGCGGACAATGATCATGCGCACTTGTAATATGATCGTCCATGCCTGCTTGCAAGCATCGTTCGCGGTCACCGATCACTGTGAATACGTGGTCAGCCATCCGTATCATTTCTGCCACCTCGTGAGGGACGCACTGGCATGAGCGGTAAGGGCAACGATAGGAGTGCGCAGAAGGCCCACTTGGACCTCATAAGCGCGTATTAACTCCGTGGCTTCCATTCCTCCCATGAATGGCATGGACACGTCCATCTTGTATCACATTATCAGCACCCTGTGGCTCACAACGTGCAGACCAAGATGATTACCAGGATGATGTCAAACGGCTTGTTCTGTTGCACTCGAGCTTTGAAGGCGTCAACGGCCAAGCTACCATTCTCCGCAATTTCCACAGAATGACCATACTTCTCCAAGATCTTCACTGCAAGCTTCTGGTTCACCATGTTGTCTTCCGCTAGTAGGATGTCGAACACAACATCACTCGGTGCCGCAACAGGCGAGACAGTGTTCGACTCCAGGGCGGAAATAAGGGCAGACGCCAGGTCTTGGGCAGATACCGGTGTGGTTACCTGCGAGCTGATGCTGTTGTCCAGACACCACTTGACTGTGGAAGACACATGATTCGTCACTACACGTCAACTAGGGGGGGCACTCACGGTTCAATCGAGGCATAGACGGTGCCAACAGAACGATTGGGATGTACCGCAGGTGTTCATGCTCTCTTGTACTCTCAGTCTGCACGTGTGATCAATACCAACAACGTTCCATTCGCGTTACAGAAGTCTGGGGAGTAACGCACCATACTCAGAGAATCCACCACAATGGTATCATATTGTTGGCAACGTTCCTTATCAGCTACGTCGCTGACATCATGAACATGGTACAATCTAAGCCCGAGTTCCTGTATTCGTTGGACAACGCCTGTCGTGTCAAAGAGGGTGTCTATAAATAGAATGGCACGCTTGTGGAAGGGTTGCATTTTCTGCAGCGTCGACTCCATACTGCTTAAGCTGATCTGAGAAGTGATCGTGAAGAAAAATTTGCTTCCTTTTGCCACCTCACTCTCTACCCACATGTTACCCTGCATAAGGTTAACAAGACGTTTCGAGATGGAGAGGCCAAGACCCGTTCCACCATATTCCTTGAAATGCATCAATATCGGCTGTTGCAAAGGAATAGAAGATTACGGCGTACTCGTGTGGTCGAGCCGTCGGCTTGGCAAAAAGTGTCGAAAATGAGATTCAACTTGTCCTTCGCGATACCAATGCCCGTATCAGTCACACAGAACTCTATTGTGACACTCTGGTCGTCAAGTGCCAGGAGGCGCGTGCTGAGCGCCACGTGACCTTTCTTCGACATCTTGGAAGGTGTGAATTTGATCGCGTTTCCGACCAAGTTGGTAATCACTTGGCGCAGACGAAGTGAGTCGCCAATCAGCTGGTCCGGAATGTCGGGGTCCACATCGTAGGTGAGGTCTAGGTTGTTCTGCGATGCACGGACAACGAGGGTCTTCAATATTCCAAAGACGGTCTGGCGGAGGGAATAAGACACGGCTTCCATTGTCATGCGACCAGCCTCAACTGAATGGCATGTTCGTCAGACCGTTCATAACGCGAGATAGTTATGCCTTACTCTTCGAGATATCCAATATGTCATCAATGATTAGCAATAACGAGCGGGCCAAGGAGTGCACGAGTAACAAGCTTTCTCGTTGCGATCGATTCAGGTCAGAATCCAGGGTCAATTCTGTCATGCCAATAATGCCATTCATCGGTGTCCTGAGCAATACCCGTAAAGATATGCACTCCGGAACAGACAGCCACAGCAAGGACAAACTCACCGAATCTCGTGGGACATGTTAGCAAGGAACTCAGACTTGGACCTGTTGGCCAACTCAGCTGCTTCCCTAGCTGCTGTGTTCTTCTGTATAGAATCACGCAAGTTGAACACCATCTGGTTGATCTGGGTCTTCAATGAATCCATCTCTCCACTGGCTTCGACCGTGATGAAACGTGTGAAGTCGCCATCCATGGCAGCAGCTGAGATTTGAGCAAAGCCTCGCACTTGCGTCGTCAAATTGCTGGCCATCGTATTGACCGACATGCTGCATGACAGAGGCGTCAGTATGTCATCCAACATCACTCTTGGCAAAAGAAGGAACGCACGTGATTTCCTGCCATATACCCTGAACGTTGCCAACCTCTGCTTGGACACCGAGCTTTCCTTCAGTGCCGACTTCAAAGGCGACCTTCTTCACTTCCTTGGCGAAGATGGCGAGCTGAGCAATCATGTCGTTGATAGTGTTCACCAAAGCTAACATCTCTCCGGAAACTGAGACACCCGTGATCTGTTGAGTCAAATCTCCGCGGGCAACAGCAGTCTTGGGGAATAAGTTAACTCAGCATCCAGATGACGAACACAAAACAGGACTCGTACCGTTGCAACAGCGATCGTCCGCACTTGCAATGTCAACTAAACAAAGTTAGCCATGTAGATATTTGGCCCGTCGACGAGCATCACTCACGTTGGCTGCCATAACGTTAACACAATCCGTAAGGTCCTGATTTTCCGTCAGCAAGCAAAGTCGCGTACCAACCAAACTAGTTAGTACCCACCTTCCAAGTACCACCAACATTGGTGACCCGGGCTTGACCACCCAATTTACCTTCTGTACCGACTTCTCTCGCGACACGCGTGACTTCAGCTGCGAAGTGACTCAAACTCTCCGTCATGCCATTCACGGTTTCTTTCAGTTCCATAATTTCGCCACGCACGTCGACTTGGATCTTCTTCGTCAAGTCGCCTGCAGCGACAGCTTTGGTCACCTCGGCGATAGATCGCACCTGGTTAGTCAAGTTCATGGCCATCAAGTTGACGTTATCTGTAAGAACCTGTAAATCCATGAATTGGGATCGGACAAGCCAGGAAGTCACGGCAGAGGAACAACAGACCTTCCACATTCCTTGCACATCTGGAACATACGCCTGACCGCCCAAGATACCTTCTGTTCCAACCTCGAGCGACACTCGTGTGACTTCGTTTGCAAGCGTGGATAATTGGGAGACCATGGAGTTCACCGTCACCTTCAAATCGAGCATCTCTCCTTGCACGTCAACTGTAATGACCTTGCCCAGATCACCACGTGCGACAGCCTTTGTGACGTCTGAAATGGACCGCACTTGATCGGTCAAATTGCTGGCCATTTTCTACCCCAAACCATCGGCGCGAGCTAAAAGGTGTGCAAGACAATAAACCACTTACGTTGACGTTGCGAGTCAAATCGGCCCATGTGCCTTGGGCACCCTCGACACGAGCTTGACCACCAAGGATACCTTGCGTACCCACTTCCAATGCGACACGAGTGACTTCAGATGCAAATGCACCCAGTTGGTCCACCATGGAGTTGACAGTTTGTTTCAATGTCAGCATCTCACCCTCGGCCAGGATCTCGACTTTCTGGGTCAAATCACCCTTGGCCACTGCAGTGGTGACCTTGGCAATGGACCGGACTTGATCGGTCAAACTAGAACACATCCGGTTGACCTATTGTGTAGCATTCAAACAAAGAGTGTTTGATGGCGTCGCGATGATTAACTTACGTTGCGGACCAATTCAAACCAGACGCCCTCCACATCCGGGACATGCGCTTGACCACCCAATTTACCTTGGGAACCAACTTCCAAAGTGACACGTGTGACTTCAGCAGCCAGCGCCCGAAGCCTGACAACCATTCCATTGACAGTGTTCTTCAGATCCAAGATTTCTCCGCGTGCATCAACATCGATTTGCTTGGATAGATCACCGAGGGCGACGGCTTTGGTGACAGTAGCGATACTGCGAACTTGGTTGGTCAAGTTCGCTGCCAGTTTGTTGACGACGCCAGTCAATTCGCGCCATGTACCCTCGACATCAAGGACGAGAGCCTGACCGCCGAGTTTCCTAAAATGCAAAATAAATAAGAAAAGGTAACGTAAATGTCATCATATCGTACCCTTCCGTGCCGACTTCCTGACTAACACGTGTTACTTCCTTAGCAAATTGTCCGAGTTTATCGACCTATGTGGACAGAGGAGGTCAGCTGAGGCAGGCGGTATTTACCAGTGGAGTGGATACCATCGTGTTGATAACGTCCTTGAGTTGAACCATAACGACACCCTGAACCGGCACGGTAATCTTTTGAGAGAGATCGCCGCGTGCGACGGCGTTACAGACACGAGCAACGTCTTGAACCTGAGCCTTGAGCAGGCGGAGTTCCTCCACAGCACTCATGCCGCTTTCGAAGGCGGCAGCGGCGAGAGGACCAGGAGGCACGACGAGAGGTGATCCGTTTGGAGATCCATTGAAAGTACTGTTCACTCGGCTCATAGTCATCGTGTCCGTTATCGGTTTTCCGCATGTCGGGCAGACCATGTGATCTATGTAAGATGTCGAAGGGGCGGAGCACGAGCTTCCATTACTGATTGACCGTTGCAACTTGAACGGATCGAAGTTGGTGGGTATGTTGTCAAGAGAGAGGGACATCGTCTGAGCACGAGTGTTGCTTGTCCTGTTGGATGCAGACGTGCGGGCTTGACCTGCCGCAGAGATTTGTAGTGAATCCAAATCGACATCCATCGGTCCGGAGGGGTTTTCTTGGATGAGGGTATCGGTGCATGCCAGGGTTGAAGACTTGTTTCCGTTGAGCAACTTGGCGCCATTGAGGGTGGCCGCCTGGATATGAGAAGAAGTGGAAGGGGAATGGTCCGTCTGAGAAGAAGAGCAATGCATGGGAGGGCTGCCTACACTGCGTCTTTTCTTGGTCTCTGGCCCGTTGGTTTGCCAATTCTCAGAGGCTCTTATCGAGGCGAGCATCTCCTCCGCTGTGTACATCCGCCGCGCGACGGCGGCGAGCGAACGGAGGATGGAGTCGGTTTGCCAATCGCCGGGGCCATCGTAGCGGGGAGGCGGGGTGGACATGGGACATAGTTCGTAGGTGGACAGCAGGGCAATCAGGTGGGACAGGAAGGCGTCGTGTGGGTTACGGCCGCGATAGTCCATCGTGTCCATCGCGCTCATCGTGTTCGACGACGACGAGCGACGACGATCGACGATAAAGGGTACTACAGAGGAGGAACGGAGAAGAACAAGCTCAAAGCAACCTTCTTGAATTCAAAATGACATCCGCTCCACAACTCATGATCAGCTGCTGCTTTCGGCAAACTTTCTCCGCTCACTCACTCGCAGTCACTTACACGACCCTAATACTTCATATACACAGCAAACCAAAATACAACAGTACGGCGATACTTGGGAACCTAGTCTAAGATGCTCCCCTAGATGTAGATGGGCAACGTGGGATTCAGTCCCAACCAATCCACCCCCTCGACCAAGTCCTTCTCACCAATCAAGAAATCCTACGTGAAACAAATATCAATCTTGAATCTCAAGATCATTGCACCGAGGAAACTCACGATAGGTGCCTCCACCAGCGAACCCTTGACCTGAGCCAGCCGTTCCTTGACACGACGCAGCCCAATCCCCGGCGCAACATGTCCAGTTTTCACTTTTGGAACATAGCTCTGCCACATTCACATCGTTTACAGCAACAACCCCGCCATCACAACCTGTGATAAGCCCTCGCCACATATATATACATGCAGCATGTACTACTCACCTCATACGCAGACCACGTTTGGACAAGGTTGGAAGGAACCGGTCGGAATAGCTCTGTAAATATCTCACGGTTCCTGCGTGCCGTACCGTTCCACAGATTCAGCGTCTCTTCTGCAAGGGGATCAGCCACCGCTTCATCCTCAGGAAGCTCCGTCTCATCGTCGTGTGGGTCGGGCGCGGGTTTCATAGCCAACGTCACCTGTCCATCAAAGCTCTCATTCTGAGGAGGAATGAGGCCCAGATGCTCTACCTCATTGTCAGTATATTCCAAGACAGGTAATGGATGCGCGTACCCCTGAAAAGTTGCCGTCGCAACGTTGCTGCAAACCGCGCGGCCATATACGGTCGTCCATTCATAGTCGTACGAATCATATCCCCATCTTCAACCACGAGGGCGATTTCCGAGTCACCATCTCCCTGTAAAAACACCGCAATCATCGATTTGAAAGACCCCAAGAATATATATTTTCTTTTCCTAACCTTCTGACTGCGATCATTCAAATTGGCAGACCCCATCTATGGACTCAAGCTTAGTCCATGACTCACGACGGTTGAGTAATACTCACGATAACACGTCTATCATCCACAATCATGACTTTGGAATGGATATAAAGCAACTCCGAAACGTAACTGTTCACGCGTTAGCCTGGGTTGAGCTCGGAACAAACCTACTTACGAATTCAGCTCTTCCTCTTCCGAGCCCATCCACAACTCGTCCTCCAAACTCGTTTTGTCTTGCAGTGCATGCTGGCTCACCGAGTCCGCTACATTTTCGTCCCCTCGGATGGAGTCTGATCCCGACTCGAATCGACGAACGATATCCACTGCAGCGTCATATGAAACGGGGACCGGCACCTTCTCCTGCTTGACCGGCGTTTGGTTGCTCACGACGATACCTTCGTTGGTCGCTTGGGGAACCTTGACAAACACTTCCCGAGGTGCATCCTGCGTAAGGAAGTTCACACCTTCCCATTGCCGGGCTAGAGCGATTTGGGCTTCATGGAACGTCACGCCGGAGTTGTGTTCCATTTGGGCAATGAGAGTATCTGAATTCGCCCAGTAATAAGGAACCTTCTTGTCAGAAAGATTCGGGGAACTCGGGCCAAACGAATACCCACCTAGTGGGGCATTGATACGGTCATATGAACGTAAGTGGTAGAAACGAATGTAGTCCGTCCTACCGCACGTCAGCTGCGTGCCGTCAGGGACGAATATATTAGACTCACGGTTCGTAGCCCGCTTTACGAATCTCTTCATAGATGCTGTGGCCGCCACGATTAATAGTACGATACTGAGCTGCCATAATCGTCTTCAGCGCGGTCTCATCCTTAACGTTCCCTGCGAAACCGGGCAGCTCGGGAATAACGACGATGACCTAAACCAGCCCAATCCGTCAACTTCATATGATTTTCCGGCATTACGCGTTACTGACCTTGAACTTCTGTCCGTCTCTGGCAGCTTGGACGATGCGCTCAACAAGCGCTTTCGCGATCTGGTTCGTAACGGGTCCTTCATCACGCGTGCTCGATATGCTAATTGCACGACTCAATAAAGCAAGGCAGACCCGCAAAGAGTGATCGATGCTTACAAGAACTGATTTTCTGGACGATCAGAAAGTGATTTTCAGCCGAATAGGCAGATTAACCGTCACGACCAAACCTACCGATATAGATGAAATGGCTAGCCTCGCGAATCAGCTGAATGTCTAGACCATCAAGTGTTCGAAGAACAAGGAAGATAAGAAGACGAGCATGCGCTATCCAAAACGGACGTACAGGCATTCTGAATGCTATGCTCCGTTAGCACTCCATTACTCCAGTCGGACACGCTTCGAACGACCTGGACCTGGCACGTTCCGTGCGGGGGAGGGGTAAAAGGCGGTTCGACTTCTTCGTAATCACCAAGATGGAAGCGCTGCCTGAAGCGACGCCCCATTTCATGCCATTTCTCGCGGTGCGGATGACCTGTTTTCCCAGAGGTATTAGCCCTCGATGAAAGGAAAGGATGCAGAGAACTCGGCAAGGAGGACGTACGGACGACAGCTTCATTTGGGCAGACTGAAACGTTGTGCGGGAAGGCTAGCCATTCGAAACGGCTAAGATGATGAGGTAGATCCTCAATGAACAAACGGGCAGAAAGTCCAAAACACTTTCGACTCACTCGTCATGCTGATACTGTTACAAGGTGTAAACGATATCAATACCCCGAAACATGTAAATGTGCTCGATCCACTCTTACCTTGCGTTTCTTGATTTCATTCCACCGCTCCACAAAGTGCTGGCAAATATCGAGGACGACTGTACCACATATCGTCATGTGAACCTATACGCAGTCCCGATGGGCAGCGGCACGGCGGAGGTGGTCATCAGACCCGATGAAACATGGTAATTATAATCCACACATATGACGCACATCATGCCACGGCATCCTAGGTATTTCCAATATCGAAATGGCATTACTGACGTAGTTCCCAACGTCCTGGAAATCCAACACACGAGCGTTGTTGTAGTCTTGACCTGGGAAAAGCGTACGCGAGAAATCGGTTGGATGGACGTCTGCGAGGGGATGGTTGTGCGTGTCCCAACGGCCGAAACATAAATCCAAGCCACCTATGCAGGCAAAGTGGTTGTCGACCACGACGACCTATGTGTATGTAGTGACCTCATGCATTAGCGAATCGTCGTTGTCGTCACGACGGTTGATCGTGATCATATCATGTGATTCCGAATTACCTTTTCGTGATGGGACCAAAACTCCACGGTGTCTGGGTAACGGTTGGCAGGCTGAGCAAATGAATTCGGGCGTTTAGATTGTGTGAAAGTTCACCTTTGCTTCCGATGTGATCAGGGTGGCGCATGCACGCGATGTTGGGGTGGAGCGCTTCCAGAGCAGCCTAAGTCAAAAAGGTAATACAACCACACACGTCAAACTTTACTCTAACCCAAACACTGGAGTGGATGTGGCAGCCTACTTTGGTGTGCTTTGAGCTCATCGACATCGTTTGCGTGACCTAAACATCCATGAGCACCGATCTGGCTAATAATATACGCCAACCGCAAACCCACTTCCTTGTACACAATAACATATATCCTGACGCCTTGTTGGGCCTTGCGCTGCAAGACCTTGTCCAGCCTCCACTCGGGATACTTTGCCGGTGGACGTCTTATTGACCCGGCATCACCATCGGAGCGACAAGGATGTGGAGTAAGTGATGGGCCTACCGTAGGTGGAGTTCTGGCGTAAGCCACCAATCCTGCAGTTTGCTGTATTAATACGACCGATTCAACACGACGAGGAAAGCATATACACGCCATGATAAAAATCACATCCCGCGCGTTGTCGAGCAACTCTGACACGGCCCACATATAATCATGCCCATCTACATGCCTAAGAGATTCACAAGCAACCGCCCATCAGCACATGCATCCATTCAAACTAACGCGCCACCTCTCGGAAGTGGGATGCGCGTGTGTCACAGGGACAGCCACGGACACGAATTCACTCACCACTTGATCGCGTTCTCAGTCCTCTGATCCGCAAAGCTTTCAAACCTATGGCTCGCATTGATCTCTGCGCGAATCTCGTCGTTCATCTTTTCTTCGGGTGTATCATGGCGACCTTCAGGTCTTCCACATGAGTGTTTAGTTCATCATATGTAATGTGTGATCGTGCTTACGATCGGCGTCCAATATTCCTGTTTTACAAACAAGCAGACAATTGGGGGTGGATGGGTACGGGGTCGATAATTAGTTGCCATTAAACCGCAGTCAGTACTCAATCAACACACCGATGATCTGATCGCGGGCTCTCTCGACGCCCTCTGGGAGACGTTCTGCGTAATCTAAGATCTTGCCGAACAGGCTCATCGTTCAGTGTCAGTAATAACTACTCCAACTTGTCAGGCGGGTGTGTGAGTTCAGAAGTGATTGAGGGCGTTGCCGTGGGGCTACTTAAGATACGTCTGACAGACACCGCCCAAATGTACTAACTCGTGCGAACAGCTGACCGACCGGACCCACAATACGACCCTGAAACCCCGGTGATTACGCCTTCGCTGGTGCTGCGGACCTGCGCCCAAGTCATCTTGGCCACTCACGCCCCAACTTGAAGTACCCTAAACGAATCGGATCCTCCACTCTCCATTCCAGCGATCACAGCCTGCCTCACAACACCCAGATACTCTCCTAACCTCCGCCCATCCGGCTGCAGGAAATCGTCGTAGAGCTTGTACCTTGAATCGGCGACGACGTTGGCGAGTTCCAGGGCGACGCAGAGGTTCCTATAGAATTGCATGGCACGTGCATAGGTTAGACCTACTTCCGTGTGGGGATGATGGTAGTGGACGAACCCTGGGATGTGTTCTCTCGACGAGTACAACATGACATGTAACCGAAGGATCAGCTCCGGCACATATATCTGTCTCACCCTCAACATCTCCAGATATCTTCGATCCACTGCAACCAACGCGACATCAACACAACTGTAACTGAAAGGCGAGATGCGCGCACCTCCTCCATCCGCTGCTTGCTCAGGAAGCATCCAATCTTCCGTCAACAATTTCACGATCGCTTCATAACATTGTTCGATGAGTTCCTGTTCAAAAGCGAGCGACTCAGCACCAGTCACGAAGCAAAAGAGAAAGGTATCGCCCGACCTTATAATCTCTCAACCACTCCGCTCTCGTATCCTTGTTCATCAGCGACACCTCCAGCGAGCGGCACTCCGTTACCCGATCGAGAAGTTCCCAAATATTGAAGAATTGTCGATAATGAAGGTACTCCGTCGCACGATCTTCGGGTTCACTGATCGCCGCGATTTCGGGAGGGAGCATGTCGAGAAGCTTTCGGGCGAGGTTGACGCGCCCGGTGCCTGTGCGAATGATGGTTAGGACGGGTGTGCCACAAGTTCGGGGAGATGAAGGGTGATGTACCGAGGAAATACCGTAAGATGACCGTTGCCTGCTCGAGGGCTGTATCGTATGTAGCTTCCATAAACGATGTCCATTCTATCGAACGCAGAAGTAACATTTCCACGTTCGAAGGTTCAGGTTGCAGCGCGATAATAGACGGCAAGGGTCCCCTGAGTGGTGGAAGATGCTGGAGAATGTCAATTCACACGTCGCTCAGAGTAAGGACAAAACAAAAACGCACCTCAAACGCTTTTTCAATCGTCCGTTCAGCCGTGACAGTGGCGACGGTGTTGACGTCTAGCCCGTGTTCGCGGGCGCGTGTCAGAGCCAGCCGTCGTTCCTTGATGTCCGCCGAGAGATCGAGAGACGTGAGGAACATGGCGTATCGCTCTACAGCGTTGTCACCCAGAGCACCGGCATACATAGCTATGAGTTCTCTTTGGCCAGCAGCCTGGATGACACGATGGGACTCAGCCCATTGGACCATGTGACATTAAAACTAACCTCTAACACCTGGAGATATGCCTCCAGGACGACTTGAGTCGCCAGCGGTGGTGTATAAATCTCGATCATTTGCAGGAAGAGACATAAGTGGGCAAAGAAACGGGTCATAGTTGGGTACCTGATGTACTGTCAGAGCAATCACTAAAAGTGCAGTAGCGGGACGCACTCGGATGAGTCTGGGTCGTATATACCATCTCTCAAACCAGCTGCAAAGGTGTCGAGTAACGGCTGTATGCGGTTAAGGATGATGGCAAGTTGAGATACATGAAAGGCGTTGTCCGCTGGAGGTCTGTCAAAAAGTCAACGAGAGCAAGGAAGAGGGTATACGAATCTTACCCGTCCTCGACCACCACTCCGCCCAGCGTTTCCAACGCAGAAGTAACTTCCTTCTGCCACTCTTCTTCCTCCTCTTCGTCTGCGCCATTCAAAGGCGCTGGGATCTCCTCAAGTGCTGCTAAAGCACCCTCCCAAAAGCACCCTTTGAGTTTTAACATTTCTGAGCTTTGCTTCTCTTCGCAGAGAATGCTGATTTGGACCCAAAGATGATCTTCCCAGGTGCGACATGCCGACCTGAGGACGGTGAACGTCTGCGGCGTAGGGGTGAGTGCTGCATAAACGACTCGCTCCGGATCAGAAAGGTTAGGCTGTAAGGAACGCGTTAACGGAACACGGAAGCGCGAGGTAATGAACTCACATTCAAAGCAGCACGTATGCAGGTCGATTTCCAGAGACGTCGGCGTTGATTTCCCTGCCATCCCTCCGCGTCGTCCTCGTCATCTAACCCATCGTCACACTGTTCATTCGCTTCGCACCGCATGAATTCCACACACGAATCAAATCAAGACTGTGCAGACGTACCTATTGCTCGCCATTGGAATAACAACGATCCCCGGATACTAGCAGCTCTCCATGGCTGATGTGCTCTGCGACACAGCTCAACCGCGTCGTCTAGCCGTCCAGCTCGAATGAACGAATAGATAGCTTGCGCGAGTGATTTTTCGAATGCCTACGGCGGGTCCATGATTCGCGATCCAGTATAAGCAGACACAGAATTGCATACCGCATCATCAGCAGCGAGCGTCTTCCCATCTCCTCGATTAACTGCATCCGGGTCCATCTCTCTCACCAGACCCTCTCTCGTACCCGCACCTGTCCTCAATCCCTGCATCACGATTATACTTTGTAAACTTCCAGTATCCAGTCGTAACTTCGGGATGCTGGACTGTGGATGCTGTTTCATGTAGCCACTCTCGGACGACGACGAGCTCAGGACAAGAGGGGTGAAGCGTGCATGATTGCCTGTGCGAGGGTGGACGTGGGCGTGAATGGGTTCTGTGCGAGGAGGGTTTGGGGGTGGACGTGTGATGCGGGCTCCTATTTTGCGTGCGCTGTACCAAGGTCAGCGACGGGGTGCTCGTGTTCGACGGCGCGCACCTACGGCATCAAGGCCTGCAAGAGTCCCCATGTATTGGCTTCCATGCGCAGAGCGTCCAACTCTGCTTGTGAAACATCAGCCGACGCTGTACGCTCGAGCTCGTCGATTCTAATAGCAGTGACCAGAGTGAGCGAGGTTGGACGCGGACGAGACACGCAACGCACTTGTCGCGACACAGATGCTGCAGTCTTGGAGCAAAGCCAGTTGAGGGGTCCAGCAGAGCTGCGAGGTCGTCTTTGAGGCCCTGACATGTTGTGAGGACCTCTGCACACGCTGCGTACAGCGAGTCTGACATGTTATGTGTGGTGGTCAAGCTGTGAAGATGACTACACAAGTATGTACACTATTGTGATAAGCCTCACGCCCCCCACTCGTCAACGGACTCGACCTCAGACGGAATGACAGCATGATCAGGGAACCATCCCCATCTATTGAACTCGATGCGCGACTCTCCAAGTATGCCAGTGCGGACAGACACCCCCTCGCCTTCGAGAGCACGTTTCTGGAGTGCACCGAGTCCGCTGTGGTCGGCTACGATGCCAGAGGTGGATATGACCCGGTGCCAGGGTGCACTTGAGGATGTTTGACCGAGTAGTTTGACCACTGAGGATAATCAGACAGGTCGAGGAAACGGACACGAGGGAGAACATACGTTGGTTGACACGTCTGGCTTGACGAGGTGTACCGGCCAATTTAGCGATATGCCCGCACGATGTAACCTTCTGCGGGGGAATCAACTGGATGAGATTGTAAACCTGCCCACAGTCAGCATGACTCGAGGAAGATGCGTATGCACGTACGCAAGCATTGAACTGGGCTGCGTCGTCCATTTGACGGGTGCGAGGGGACGATGGCCTGTGCATGTCTTATATCACTGCACTGGCCACAGCCAGGTCGTCCATGGATACCGGATGGATTTCGATCACGTCGCACCCCTCAGGAACGACATCATCCGTTCGGTACATACTCTCCAGGTGTCCCGCTCCAGAGGTTCATCCTGCCGTATTGACCGTTCAATTAGAACTTTTATTTGGAACTACCAGCGAACTTGACGGACAACTGGGTTCACACCACGACATTCTTGTTCGGAGGAGTGCACAGTTTTTGGAATTGTCCAATATGCCAGGTGCATTTCGAGCTGGTTGTCCGTTCCATCAAAGAATTTCTTGCATTCATCCTTCGGTCCTGCAGGTACCTTGCCGTCGTTCGCATTAAAGTAGACTGCCCTTCTGTCCTCATCTTGCTTCCTTCCTGGGTCTACTGGAATTAATGGACTTGACAAACTTGAGCTTGTACGTGCAAGTGAAGCTTACACTCTTCTAATGTATGTACCTCCCGAGTACTTCACCCGGGCCTCTCGCACGGAACTTGTGAAGAGAGCGGTGGGTGGTGACGTCGCTATATCCTCCGTACTTCAGGTCACAAGTGGTGGCGGGACGCCGGATCGGAGTGACAGGGAGCACTTGGGAAAGGGAAAGATATGGTTGATTCACCCCAAAAATCCGATGCTGGGTATGAGATGGACATGGACGAAGAAGACGAATCCGGAGTGCGAGGGCTTAGAGAACTCTGTTTCCACCATCTCACGGTATTCCGTGCCTTCCTCTATCGTATGGGCCAGTTGACGAATGTGCTGGATTACAGCGTGAGTTCGCAGTTATTTTGTCGAATTTGCTTTCCATTTCCCAATGATTGAACTTTATTAGATATCTCGTGCATGTCACCGTCAAAATTGGCCACGTCGTCAGATACACTTACAAAAGAGACGCTTAATCTTGTTTCGTTTCACCTATTGTAAGTTATTTTACACGCATCTCTGGCGTGGTACGATTACTGGTCATCCTAGTACTGTCCGCGCGTTCAGAATCTCGAGGCAGAAATAGCAGTGGCCTGCATACTGAGCAGTCTTATTGCTGCTCAGCCGTTCTCCGACGTGTCGTCGCAGGGATTATGGTAACATGTGCTTACCCAATCTGTTGTGTTCCGACTCATAGAATGTCTAAGAGAATACTATGCTCCAAGAGGGTGAAATTCTTTCCGGAAAGTTTGTCCGGCATGGCTTCTGACATATGGATGTAACCTTGCCACAGCGGTTGTATCTGCGCTGAAGACAGTGTACGAACCCTTTACACCTATCCTCGATCCAGACGAGGAACAATCTGGAACCAATGGCGCACTCGCATCGAGTGAGGGCGTTGAAGCTCGCTCTTAGGCGTTGTCGTTTGCGCGGCGGCTGGGGATTGACAGTATGTGAACCCATTGCTTAGCTGCATGTACACCTACTCAACTTTTGCAGTAACTGGTAGCTCTGCGCCGATAGGCATAAAATAGCGATTAGGGTTATGCGAACCCACTGCGCATTTGCTCGCTGCCGGTAAGTGCAATTCTGCGTTTCGAGGAGCTTCGGTGTTTTCCCAATATTTCGGACTCGGCATACCTCGAGACAATCCCAGCACTGTATTTAATGAATGGCACTGAGATGGAAGGCAATCCGTTGTTCGACGTCTGTTCAGCTTAAAATATCTCACACCAATGCGGTAGCACGCGACGCCCTCGATGCACAAGTGGCAAGAGCCGCAGGGGAATTGTCTGTAGACAGTTTGGTACACCTCCTCAATGCGATAGGAGAAGGAATCAAGGACCCTGGGCTTCCGGTGGGTCAATGCAAAAGCTTGATACACTTCTCGACGATCTTGCACCTCAAGGTCTGTACCGATTTGCTATTCTGATTATAAGTAGCAGGGTTTGGTAACGCGTCACCACAGGAACTCTGAAGGTGGTCCAAGCATTCGTAACGCGCTGCCTCGATGCCCTCACCGATCGACTTCACCTATACGGAGGTTCATCGGAATCGAAAGACCATTATCTGCAAACTGATCGCGAAGCATTGTTCTGACAGTGAGTGTCACCACTTTAAACACTTTGGACGATGTCATTCTTATATCCAATGGCAGCCCGCTGCTGTGCGTTCAGTCGACCTTGGGAGCGTCTGGCCCTTGCTCTGTAAAATCCTATTGGGGACCATCAACCACGACACCGCCAGCTCATTTGCGATTTTTCGCTGCATCGGTTCCGTAGCAGGCTCTCTCGTTCGTCTGAAACGTGACATAGTTATACATACGCTCTCGGATCTAGCCTTCGTCTTGCATCGACTGCTGCTAACCACCAGGCGCATGCGTTCCCACCCAGGAGCTAAGCAGAGTAAAGTCGTCGCAGGAACACTTCGGTGTTGGATTTCACCATCTTAACCGCTTGGTATTGCCGAAAGCCGTGCTCTTAGTCGACTTCTCACTGCACTCACTGTCAAAACTGTTCCTTGCGTGCACACAACACAACACACCGCGATTGCCGCCGAAACACAAAAAGCTGAAACTATGGCAAAGCCTTTCGCAAAACATGTAGGGCACGTCCTCTTGGCACACATCGACTCTATGAACGACCCGTTGTGCGTCCTGACACCAGAGATACGATGGGAACTCGAGCCTGGGCTATTCTCATCATGTAAAATGCTCGGTGAGCACAATTGAGATGCTCTGATGGTCTCTGCGCTGGATTCCGGCAGCAATACTCTCATGAAGTCGTTCTGGAGGGAGTACGGGAAGCAGCGATATGTGGGGAAGGGGTAATGCGATATGTATCTATGGCCGCAGAACTGTCTTCGCCTCTCAGAGAGCAACAAAACCGCTTGCCAATGGAAGGAGCACTGAGGCACATGCTCTAAAAGTTATTCTATTGATGTCTAGCTGGAAAACTACGTAGTGGCATCTGAATGACTATGGCATGGAGATTGATAGGTGTACCATTAGATTGTCATGCAAATTTTTTGCCAGAGGGTCCACTACTTCGATGGCTATCGGTTGCAGTCACCCACAGCGTAAAGAATAAGATCTCTTCTGGGTGAAGTTAAAGGGGATTAAGGAGGTAGCCAGAACACAGCACTCACTGATGATGCATTTTAGAGACGGAGCTTGGGTCCTGTGCTGTGGAGAGGTGACAATAGAGTTGGCATGCTCAACGACGGTCGCTGTCGACACCACCAGCGGATGTAGTCAAAGCACGTCGGTTCATGGTTCAGATCTTGACCCCATGATTGTGCGGGGCGCCATGGACAGGCCACTTGTTGTTTGTACCCCTCGTGCTAATACTAGGTGGGTTAACAAAGAGACATGTTGCTTGTGGATTTCCCAACTGCACGACCGAGTATTGTGGAAGAATGTTTTTGGAAACCGGATCTTCGAAGGAGGCGCTGAGAAAGCCCCACTGTGCTACAGTGTCTGGTGTGAAGGACGGGGCAAGTGCACGAAGACACAAAGCCGCTGAGAAGATCGGTAGTACGCTTCACCAGGAGCATAACTAGTGTACCTATCGAGCTAGATTCGTACTGTGGAGAGTATGGGACGAGCTCCACTGGCATTGTTATGAGCAATCGAAGATAGCAAGGAAGGACCGATAGGCGAGTCTTTCCCTTGCCGATGCCTCACCAGGACTCGGTCAGACGACGGGGAGAAATGGGACGGCCCAGCAAGAACTTGGTGGTCGTAGTTTACACACGTCTCAGGCTGTGCACAAACAGAGAGGCACGTTGATTCAACGCTACTCGAATCCGCAGTCCCTTGCCCTTCGTATTTCACCACCACCGTCCCCAACGGTCGTAGCACGCTTACTGTTTGAGGCATCCTAAGATTTGTTTCTCATCTTCACATCGCCATGGCGCCGAGCTCTCTTCGTTCTTGGTGGCGTTCTCTGCGGCGTTCTCAACCTCGGAGTCGCGATGCTGGTATATTACTCCCCACTGAAGCTGCTCCTTCAGTTGCTCCGGATGCAGTCGTCCCTACACGGCCTTCGGACTATCGCTTAGATCCTATCGAGGCCAAATGGCAGATTGATCGCATCCCTCGTTTTCGCATTCTTGTCATGGGCAGGGCAAATGCGGGTAAAACAACTATTTTACAGCGGGTCTGTAACACTACGGACGAGCCTGAGATTTTCGACGGAAATGGAGAGAAGGTATGTGTATGTGCTATGTACTTCATGTTTGTTAACATATCATTCTGCCAGGTTGATGTGCGGATGGTGCAGGGTTCACTGAAGGTAAGGCCACCACATGAAATTACGCAGGGCTCACATCAAACGTATGCAGCGAGGTTACCATAACATTGAGGATGAGCTAGTGTTTAAAAGTAATCCGCGCTTTGTATTCCATGACTCGTGTGGATTCGAGGCGGGGAGCGAGGCACAGTTTGATAAAATGAAGAAATTTGTCACAGATCATGCCAAGGCCACCAAACTGGAGAGGAGAATACATGCAATTTGGTAGGGACATGTCTGACTAGCATGCCTGGAAGTGCACTGACCTGGTCCTTGTAATTGATTTAGGTATTGCATTCCTTTGAATGAAAGCCATAGGATGGTAACAGCAGCTGAAAAGAAGTTCTTTAATGAGTGTGATTCAGGGCATGGTATGTGTTCACAAATATCATGTTGAATTTGGTGCAAGGATTTAGGGTTTACACAGTTCCTGTGATTGTGTTACTAACAAAGGCAGATGCCTTAAATTTTAAGGCATTTGAGGAGCTTATGGACAGGGGTTTTACTGAAGATGAGGCAGTGAAAGAGGCACCAGAGGAAGAAAAACAGCTGCAAAAGGGCTGTCTGGAAAAGATCAAAGGGTGGCTGAATGAACTGAAGTTTCCACCTCAAAGCTACCTGATGCTCACTGGTAAGTAAGTCATGAATAAAAAGACTGTAGTTTAGCATGTGTCTCTCCAGGCATGGAACAGGAGAGTGCAGATTGTGAAGAGCTATTGAACTGCACAGCAAATGCTTTGACAGAGGAAGGGCTGCAAGGACTGCTTATATCATCACAGCAGTCAAACTTGGGACTCTGCATGGAATTTGCCATAATGAAGTGAGTAGTAAAAACCAAGTTCTACAGGGTACTGACTACAGAAAGGACATTGAAGGGGGTCATGAACCAGGTGGCTGAACAGGTTGAACTGAACAAGTTAGCATATGACCTTTCAGCATGGTTCCCATTTGTAAGCAACCAGAGTGTTGGAGGATTGGATGGCTAATTAGGTTGTAGTGGGTGTGTGAAATCCTGCAAGTGCAAGTATAACTGGCACTGAAGGTGATTGTGGCTGCTGTGTTGGACTGTGATTGACAGAATGTAAGTTGACTCATTCATTGAAAATGGTAGTGGGTGCATGCTGACATGTTCACTCCCACCCTGTTGGACTGGGGTTCATAGTATGTGAGTGGAGTCATGGCAGATGGTGGTGGATGCATGCTGACATGTTCACTCCCACCCTGTTGGACTGGGGTTCATAGGAAGTGAGTGGAGTCATGGCAGATGGTGGTGGATGCATGCTGACATGTTCACTCCCACCCTGTTGGACTGGGGTTCATAGGCAGTGAGTGGAGTCATGGCAGATGGTGGTGGATGCATGCTGACATGTTCACTCCCACCCTGTTGGACTGGGGTTCATAGGCAGTGAGTGGAGTCATGGCAGATGGTGGTGGATGCATGCTGACATGTTCACTCCCACCCTGTTGGACTGGGGTTCATAGCGAGTGAGTGGAGTCATGGCAGATGGTGGTGGATGCATGCTGACATGTTCACTCCCACCCTGTTGGACTGGGGTTCATAGTATGTGAGTGGAGTCATGGCAGATGGTGGTGGATGCATGCTGACATGTTCACTCCCACCCTGTTGGACTGGGGTTCATAGTATGTGAGTGGAGTCATGGCAGATGGTGGTGGATGCATGCTGACATGTTCACTCCCACCCTGTTGGACTGGGGTTCATAGTATGTGAGTGGAGTCATGGCAGATGGTGGTGGATGCATGCTGACATGTTCACTCCCACCCTGTTGGACTGGGGTTCATAGGCAGTGAGTGGAGTCATGGCAGATGGTGGTGGATGCATGCTGACATGTTCACTCCCACCCTGTTGGACTGGGGTTCATAGTGAGTGAGTGGAGTCATGGCAGATGGTGGTGGATGCATGCTGACATGTTCACTCCCACCCTGTTGGACTGGGGTTCATAGGATGTGAGTGGAGTCATGGCAGATGGTGGTGGATGCATGCTGACATGTTCACTCCCACCCTGTTGGACTGGGGTTCATAGCGAGTGAGTGGAGTCATGGCAGATGGTGGTGGATGCATGCTGACATGTTCACTCCCACCCTGTTGGACTGGGGTTCATAGTATGTGAGTGGAGTCATGACAGATGGTGGTGGATGCATGCTGACATGTTCACTCCCACCCTGTTGGACTGGGGTTCATAGTATGTGAGTGGAGTCATGGCAGATGGTGGTGGATGCATGCTGACATGTTCACTCCCACCCTGTTGGACTGGGGTTCATAGGATGTGAGTGGAGTCATGGCAGATGGTGGTGGATGCATGCTGACATGTTCACTCCCACCCTGTTGGACTGGGGTTCATAGTATGTGAGTGGAGTCATGGCAGATGGTGGTGGATGCATGCTGACATGTTCACTCCCACCCTGTTGGACTGGGGTTCATAGGCAGTGAGTGGAGTCATGGCAGATGGTGGTGGATGCATGCTGACATGTTCACTCCCACCCTGTTGGACTGGGGTTCATAGCGAGTGAGTGGAGTCATGGCAGATGGTGGTGGATGCATGCTGACATGTTTACTCCCACCCTGTTGGACTGGGGTTCATAGGGAGTGAGTGGAGTCATGGCAGATGGTGGTGGATGCATGCTGACATGTTCACTCCCACCCTGTTGGACTGGGGTTCATAGGTATGTGAGTGGAGTCATGGTAGATGGTGGTGGATGCATGCTGACATGTTCACTCCCACCCTGTTGGACTGGGGTTCATAGTATGTGAGTGGAGTCATGGCAGATGGTGGTGGATGCATGCTGACATGTTCACTCCCACCCTGTTGGACTGGGGTTCATAGGATGTGAGTGGAGTCATGGCAGATGGTGGTGGATGCATGCTGACATGTTCACTCCCACCCTTTTGGAATGGGGTTTGTAGCTTGTGAGTGGAGTCAGGGCAGATGTTGGTGGATGCATGGTGACTATATTCACCACTGCTTTGCTTGACTTGCATGCATAGTTTGTGAGTGACTGCATGAAAAATGGTAGCCATGGATGGTCACTGAATTTGATTTTCTCTCCTACCCCATTGTATTTGCATTCATAGGATAGTGAGTGATCTTGTGGAAGCATCTGTTGGAGGAGAATGCATACTCACAGTCCTTACTGTTTCACTCTTCATCTCTGTGTCTTAGGGAGTGAGTGCTGTTGATATTGCCTATTTAGCATGCCTTTTACAAGGCCTTCTCATCAAATAGATGGTGAGCTTGATCACTGCATGTATCTCTGCAATATTGCTGAGGCATTGTGTAGGATGTGGGTGCAGCTCTTTCCTTGTAGTCTGCCTTTTTCTCATTTCTCCTCCTGTATTTCTCTCAGAATGTTAGTTGTTGCAGTTCCTCTAAATTCCTCAGAAAGACTAACCTATCCCCAGAATGTATGGTTTCTGTTCTGCATCCTGCACTCATCCATTGCCCATATCTTTTACAGTTGGTTGGTCGCTCTTTTTTTTTACCTATAACATTAGTTCCATTTTACTGTTGACATCTTGTCAGGTGGTATGTTTCAATTCTTTTTTTTTGCCAGCTGCCTATGATGTATTGAATTGGTTGGTCATAGGAACTCATTGGCCACAGCAGTAGTTCCATCTCCATCCCTGAATTGTACACATCACAGCTGCATCCCCTGAAGGCACTTGTAGAACATGGCATTGGTAAATTATCTCTTTTGAGGCTGCTTTAATATAAGGCTCATGATTACAGGTTGTGTAATTGTCTTTGAATACTTATTTTTCCAGTTGCAGGTCAAGGATAGGGGTACTATAAGGGAGGATTTGCAGCAGGATCTGACACTGATTGTCCAAAAATATCAGAAATCAGGTGTCCAAGAGATTGTCAATGCATGTATTGCTGAAGCCTTTCAGCAGCATGGTGACAGGGTGGATGATTTGTGCCCCATGCTTGTGGGTATAGCACAGGCAAACCAGATGTGTAAGACATATTCTTTACCACAATGCTGGAAGTCCTATTTGAATTGTCCACAGCAAAGAAATTCCTGGAATGAAATAAGACAATTTCAGCTCTTATGTACTTCACTATTCTTGGTGAGTCCCTTGGTTTCCATCTACTAACCAGTATGAAGATTTAATTTGCAGCATCCCAATGCCTACCAGTGTCTTTTTGTGAAATCCCCTATTACTGTAGAAAATCATGTGAAATTTGGTATCTGTTTGTTATTGTGTACATTCATGTCTTCTCATATAGTTCTATGCCACATTCAAATTTGAGTCCTGGTTTCTTGCCATCAGTGGTTGGGAATTCAGATTCCTTTGTATAACCCCATATAGATTGCTGGAATATGGCAATTTATACAACTATTTCCCAAGTCTCATATACATCCAAACTGCCACCACAATGTCACATTTCTCACAAATTTGTCCAGTGGTATCAACTTAGGTTATGGGCCCCCATAGGGTGAATTTTTTGGCCAACCCTGGGGCTGTGCTGACCCTACACCTAACCCCATGCACTCCCTATTTGGGCACTAGGGTTCCAGATATGGCAACAGAGCGCCTATTGCATCATAAGGAAGGGTGAGTGATCATGTGATGGCTGCCCACCTTGCAGGTGCATGATCATGTGACCCCATCTTCCATCATGCAGAATGGCCATCCCACACCACAGGTATGCAGGTCACATGACCCCAACCCTTGACCATGCAATGTGGCTGTCTTGGATGGCCATCTGCACTGTGGGTGTGCAGGTCACATGGCCAAAGTGCACTTGCACCACTTGGCCTTCCAAGACAGCCATCCGTGGCCACCTGGGTCATGTGACTGCCATGCCTGCATGTGGATGGCCATCCAAGATGGCCACCTGAGGCACAGGCATGATGTTACTGATTACATCACATGGAATATCAGAGTAGGGCCTCACACACCCAATCATGTAATTTAACCCCATGTTGCATATGGTCAGTGCCAGTTGGCCATTCGGGACAGCCAATGCCATTCACTGCGGAAACGAGATTTTAGCAGGGGGCATAACCAGATTCTCCAAATGTAGATAATCCGACCTTGATTTTTTTTTGTAAGATATAGCTATTAGTCTGAGTAAAGTCCGACTCCACAATTTTTGAGTAACATATCCAAATAATCCAACGTAGGCAAGATCCGAATATAGTCAATACACCAATAGCCTGACCTCTTGCACATGCATTTCCCCACTCTGACTATGCTCGACTCCATCAGCCATAGTCCAACTATAATACCATCGGAATAGTGGCTCTTTCCGCCCTTGCACCCCTCAGAAAAAATAATGGACTTTGCGAAAATTTTCCTTGGTCTCCAAGTTCACTGGTTTGCCATGTACACCATGAACCAACCCAAGGTATGTGGTACTCGAGTCCTCCGGCCTATGCACTCACCTCCAAAAGTTCCATATCGATGCTAACCAGGTGGTTCCAACCTCACAAGCTGATGAAACTGAGTTTGTTGGTCCCCCGACAGTCATCAAACGTAGGCCACACATCCTTCGACTTCATGTCCCAACCAGCGTCCAAAACGTTATGCTCTCTTTCGAGCCAAACTCCCAAGGCCCTGTGGTACATGTGGCTAATTACCATTCATGTGTCTTCCACTCACAGCCATACACCAGACCATAGAAATCTCCCTAACAACGATGTCACCAGAGCTTGGGAATGATACCTTTCGTGCAACTCAAGCGTGCATTGTTGACTTCAGTGCTAACGTTGGTACTGGTGGGGTTAAGTTGGAGTCTGCAGATGCCCATGTTTCAGCCGTCTCAGTAAGTCATCGCATAATTCATTTCCTTGCTGATGGTATTACATAGGATCCTCTACTTGTCAATGTCGAGCCACTTCCTGCCATGCAAGGACCGTTCGGATGTATTCCAGACCATCTCCTGCCTGCCGACAAAAGCCAGACAAACCCTGAGGGTGGTACTGCCCTGCCTATTGCCCCTCACATTCCTCTCATTGATGAGAGTGAAACTGAGCCTGAAAGTATGGAGGAGACCCCAACCATGGCTGTCAAGGTACATTGTGACTCATGAACCGTTCTTTTCTCGATATTGACCTCTTTCTAGAAAACTACTTCGGAAATACCAGTCTCGTCTCTTCCCACACAGGTTTCTGGCCCCTCCATTAGGCATACTTTTACCCCAGACAGTTTTGCTGGATCGGAGATGTTTGATACTGTGAGTACACAACTGTTGTGTGTAAGTAAACTTCATCATTTGTGTTGTCACATACTCATCATTACTCAGGAAAGATGGGCCCAAATTCGAGAGGGACTTATCGCTGGCCAGGAAAATAATAAAAGATGTTGCATGCCCATATTCTCTGAAGCTAGTACCCCCACCCCTCCCACTAAACGCTCTCGCAAGTAGTACTTGTCTTTTTTTGGAACTAATATAATGTTCACGTGATCATTAATGTCGTGCACATCCTCCTGCTACCTCCTCAAGGCCTCACACTCTATTCACTAAGAACACGCCTCCGATGGGGTTCCAGCAATGCAACTGCAAATCTTTCGGGTGTAATGGAGTGCTAGTGCCTGCACATGCGGCCACTGCCCATACACGATATGACCTTCGTGCGAGGATGAAAGCATCCCAGATGTCACAGCTGCGTGTATCAGGGCATAGGGTCATCCGTTCGGTCATTAAAGACGCAGGGCCTGTCTCACGATTATTTCCATACCCTATATGCATGCCTGCTTCCCCCCCTCTCACCTGATGTCTCTTTTGCTGACCCGCCGCATACTTCGACCTGTGCTGTAGAACAAGAGATGCTCGACCACGGTACTCTCAGTGGCGAGGACCTTGATATTCTGACCTTTGGCAGTGCACTACCGAATCTGGGACCGAACTTCCATAGCCCCGAGGCCTTGCTTTCCGCTGTGGACTACTTCCAAGAGTACAATGCAAGGACGTCTGCTGGCGCTTGCCCTCTCACTTCATTTCGTGCCCACCATCTCCCTCCTGACCCAGAACAGCGCACCGTGGAATGTCAGCTCCAACATATTGCAGAAGAACTTTGTGATGAGCAGAACAATAGTCGGAACAATGCCCCGCCCCTCGATTATGATGATATGTCCTATGCTAATGGATCCTGGTCTTATACTGATGAAACTGATCATGCCCACAACGCAGAGGTAGTAGATGGCCCCCCCCACCCCAGTGTCGATGAAGACGATCCCAATCCCTTCCTTATCGATGAAGAGGTGTGATCGGATAACCTAGACCTTGCTGATATCCCGGAGCACGTCACGGTCATACATGCTCTCGTATCATGGCTCCATCTCCAGTTCAATCTCCCGCGCATTGCATGCAATGCGCTATTGGCGATCCTCACTCTTCTACTATTCTTTCTCAACCCAACCACTGCCTCCCCGTTCACAACGCTCCAGTCTGGAAATCGCCTTCTCGGAGTCAATAGACCCATCCATACGTTACCGGTCTGTCCGAATTGTCGTGATGTATACCCTCCGGCCTCGTCACCGCATTGTCATGATACCTGCACATCCTGCCACATTGAACTTTTTCTTCCAGGGCAGACTCTACGTGGCAACACTCGCATGCTGAAGACTCCAGTTATTAAGTACCCTTATCTCCCGCTGTCTGAGCAAATTGCGTCAATCCTCAAGATTCCTGGTATCGAGGCTACTCTCGACGAGTGGCGAGACAAACCACGAAAACCTGGCATGTATACGGACATATTCGATGGCAATATCTGCCGCACGAAGCTTAAAGGTCCCGACAGCAATCTGTTCTTTTCAAACCAGATGAATGAACGTGGTGGTCCAAATGGCGAGCTTCGCTTAGGTGTGAACTTGGGCGTGGACTGGTATGCTCTTCCCGCTGACTTTATGATTTGACTGAATGTACTTCACGACAGGTTTTCATACATTCAGAGCAATATCGCACCATCCCATTCATCGGCTCCAGCATCGTTCTCGATCTGTAACCTGCCACCAGAATACAGGTAAGTTTTATGATATCCTCGCATCTTTCTTCTCACACAGCTTTGTCCTTCCTTGCAGGTATCGGACAGCAAATCTAATGTGCACGAGTATCATGCCTGGTCCAAAGGAGCAATCACCGGACCAGGTACAACGATTTCTTCGGCCTATCGTGTCTGATCTACTGCGGCTTTGGAAGCATGGTATCAAAGTTCCCACTGAATCATGGCCTGAAGGTATGTCTAATATTATTTTATGCGAGTGTCTACTGACTTATCTTAGGACGGCTTGTCCGTGTTGCCCTTGTTGTGGTCATATGCGACAAGCCTGCAGCGCACAAGATTGGAGGCTTCGCATCGCACTCTCATACTTATTTTTGTACAGAGTGCTGGATATCTGTGGCAGACAAGACGAATCCAAATGCGTTTCAGCAAGGAGGTATGTCTTTCCGCCTCTCGCACAGACAATATACAAAACTTATTATCCATATCAGCTTTTCCGCCATGAACAGATGCTGAGCAGTGCCGTTTAGGCGATCAGTATCGCAACCTTGCAACACCGAATGCACAGAAGACCTTCGTCAAAGAGTATGCAACACGATATTCGCAGCTATCCCGCCTACCATATTTCAACTTGGTCGCACAAATCATCATAGATCCGATGCACAATCTCTTCCTGGGTGCGTCGTAATATCTACTTCGAGTCTGTATAAAACTGACATGTCTTCTATTCTCAGGATTAGTGAAGACGCACTTTTACAATATCTGGGTTCAAAGCAAGATATTACAGCCGAATCATGAGCTCGCCACGCTACACAGCATGCTTGCAGATGTATGTGTGTCCTATTTTTCCCTTCCGAGAGCGACTTAACATTCAAAACATTACTAGTTTATCATCCCGGGCTCGTGCAGCAAACTGCCGACTGACATTGGGACCCCTGCCAGTGGATCTCTTACGGCCGATCAGTGGTTGCTTTTGGCAACCGTATATGGCCCGATCATTGTATGTTTCATCGACGCTTGACATCAAGCTCACAACTTATACAGGCATAGGTACCTCAGATTTGGGACAGTTATCTACCACGCCAGACATCTGATGAAGCACCCTTTCGCCACATCTCCACGATTGAGCAGGCCGAAACCGAGAAACAACAGGAAGCTTCCCGGAAGGCTAACAACAAGACGTCCCTCACAGAAGCCAAGAAACGCGGAAGGGAAGCTTTTGAAACAGAAAAGTCCCGTATTGCGCAGGAGAATATGGCCATCGCCGAGGCAAAGAAGCAGGAAAAGCTCCAACAGCTGGTAGTAAAGCAAGCCGAGAAGGCGCGGCAGGCCGAAGTCAAACGAGTGAGTTTCACATACATCTTCGTGTACTTCTACGTACTACATATGGGTTTCCGTCCCAGGCGCAGAAGAAACGAAAGGCAGCGACCCAGATTGTCGAAGACTTGCCTGAAGGTCAGATACGTGGCCCACCTCTCCCTCCAGGCGATGCAGAGACACCCGAGGTTCCTGAAGACCGCAACGAGCAACTCAACCTTCATCCTACCGATCCGGCGAACTTTCTTAAGCTGTCCTTGGCCATCCGTATTCTCATCAAGCACACAATCAACGACCACAATATCGCCGAGGCTGATCGGTTACTATGTGAATACAACGTCGAGTTGATTAAGGTATGTCATCGCCCAGACTATACATCGATATTAATGACACTAATGTGCTTGAACTTAAGCTCTATGGATCGAGTGCCATAAAGCCAAATCATCACTATTCCACACACGTCGGCAACTGCGCTCGCAACTTCGGACCACTGCATGACTTCTGGACATTTTTATTCGAGCGCCTTAACAAGGTTCTGAAGTCCTTCAAAGCGAACAACCACGCAAACGGCGAACTCGAGACGACCTTTTTCAAGGAGTTCCATCGCACATGCGAGAGCTCGAGGGTGGTAAGTGCAACACGTTTGTAAATTGGAATATAAATACTATTTTACTGACTACGGAACTCTAGATCTATTCTCTGCGTGCCAATCCTGTGAAATCCCTCGGCTCAGAAGCTGCACGAATCATGCAGAAGGCTACGCACGAGGAACGTGGAACCGTCGCAGGGCTTGCTGCCCTCTGCAATGATCTTGATGAGGTCAGCGCAGATGGTGAGTTACCCTTGGCGCAGAACGAATGGATGGCCGTCTGACCATAGACTGCATAGCCGGGATAACTTACTCCCTAAGTACATGCTGTCATGAAAACATCTTCTCATCAGAAACTTATCAATTACTCGCTCGTACACTCAATGCACGCTTTCCGCTTTCACTGGTGCACTGCCAACACGAGCGGCCAACTACTCCTCGCAGTATTCCTCTCAATCCCAACGGCATCTTCTACGACTATGTTGTAATAAACGGAAAGCGATTTCATGCTTCAAGAGCAGTCGGCACTCACCGGTCTTCCTTAGTTCACGTCATGATACCAGGTCAGGTACCTACACACGGCTATGGAGAGATACTGGAGATCTTTCAGCTGGATCAACCCTTACACGATGGGAAGCAATGCTTATGGTTTGCGCGCATGCGATGGTTCAAGCCGTACCACGGGAACCAAAGGACGATTTGGGACGACTTGTATGTCGTCCTATTTGACCTACTAACCATCGTTCGCACTAACATCATGAAGTTCTGCCTTAGATGTCCGATTATGGGAGCTCGGGGAATACCAAATGCAAGAATCACGCCTCCCTTCGCTTGTGGAATTCGACTGGATTGGTAACTTACTGGCATTAACTGTTGTTTCACTCGGAGAGGATCAGCGCAAGGTGTGGGCAACAGTAGACCTTGCAAAGGTGCGTAGCGTTATCGTTTACTGATACCCAGCTCGCTACTCAATCAATACTCAGTAACTGGAGTCTAGATGTTCATGTATTACAAGGATGGATGGTAAATTAAACATGATGTTTGTTAATTTTGTAACAGAGTGTCACAAATCCTACAACATGCATTGCTCAGAACACGAACAGCAAAGCAAAGTTTCAATACTCGTTTTCGTCATCCAATGACCCATTTTCATTAGACGTCTTGAGCCATTCATCCAATTCTTTGAGGTAGGTGGCATCCGCCTCGAAAAGCTCTTCTTGGTTGACGCGAGAATAGAAGCCTTTTAGCCAGCTGATGCCCTCGTGCACCACCATTCCCGGGTGTTCATCTAACCACCTCTCATCTACCATCGCCCTGAAGACCATGGCCTTTGCCGGTGGCATGTCGCGACTCAAATGCTTCGGGGCGACGTCAAAGACCCGTTTGTGCACCTTCTTCGTGGTTTTGCGACGTTTATGCTGTGGTTCCTGATTCATATTGCTAGTATTCGCATTCAGGTCCTCAGTTACATCTTGCTGCTGCTTCGTGGCATGCATGCTGAGATAGCGCAGAAATGCAACATACTAATATGGCCGGATTCGTGAGTCACCTTTGCCGCTCAGATATGAATTTAACTTACATCGACTGAGTGCCAAGCCTGACCTACAACCCGGTTTGCAGATTGCCAAACCTCTGCATCCTTCCTTTGCTGGAGCGTGTCGTCGCTAACCTCGTCGTCGTTGCAGCTGATAATATCAGATCCGAGGTCAGTAAGGATGAGGGCTTCTGCGCCCTGATGTCCAGTTTCCGCTTCGTACTGTGATGCTGCCTTGCGTCTAGCTGTTGCAACCTACCAGTATGTCAGGCACACTCAGGCGCGATATCTGTGAGAGTTCAAGTACCGTAACACGCCAAGCTTGCTGACGATTCTGTCCCAGCCTCTCCTTAGTCCTGCGTGCACCTTGATCGCTCGTTTCCTCTTTTACCCTTTTGTGGATCGTGCGGAAGTATGTTTTCGCACAATCTTTCATTATTTGGAGGTCGAAAGACTTGTCGGGTATGGTTTTTAATTGGAGCTGTTCCCTCTGGCTCTGTTGCATGTCGGGTGAGCGCTTGCAATTCTCATATTATTCACGCACTACCAGATGATACCTTTTCATTATTAAAGACACGCTTGGCAACTTCTTTAATGAACATGTCATTCAGTTTGTCATCTACATTGCCAAGCCAGTTGGGGTGCCAAAGACATGTGCTGTCACTCGTTGATATGAAAGGTTCGTCATTCTCAAGTGGTTTGATAGCAGCAAGGGCTGCGACATGGTTTCTTTTTGTCCCTTCACACTCAATTCCACACATGTGAGATCATCTAGGCCTGGCGCAGAAGGGAGGTGAGTGCCCTGTGGGGTGTTTGAGGGCGCCATGTTCATCTGTGGTACGTGATGTCCACACGTGATGCTATTAATATTCTGGCTCAACGACTGGGATCCAGGTATCGCTCCACCACTCGGAAGTCTTTGGTGTTGAAGGTGCAAGGAGCTGGAGGGCGTCATGTGTGTCTGGGTCTGTGGTACGTGACGACCGCGATGAGTTCCCTCCTGGCTCATCAACTGGGACCCAGGCGTCGGCGGTGGGGCGCCACCTGTGAGCCTCTGTGAATGCATCATATCCTGCCATTCACCAAGGAGAGCAAGCAAACGTGGGCGATTTTTTTGCACAGCTGGGGGCGCTGGGTAGGCATTTTGGAAGCACACGTTGTACTAGGCACTCATCAAATATAATCTGATCTGGTTATCCTGAAAAACACGACTGAAGGCGGGAGGATCAATTGCATTTATACGATTTAACTCAGTGTACATAGCTCATAGTCACATTCGAATCTGATCTGATTATTGTCATGAAGGTAAAAATCGTCATGGTGATAGGCATGCAAATCCGACCAGATTATGCTCCGAAACGAGAACACTTTGGCACTATATTCAGACATATTATTAGGAGTAGCTACCCTCGGGATATACAACAGTTATTGTCATTGACCCAACTATCTCCAGACCTGATTAAAAACCCATTTCCGCAGTGATTGTCAACATGTGTATCACATCAACACCAAGACCTGCATGCCAGTGGCTGTCCAAGATGGCCATGTCCTCTTTGCAATGCATTATTCAATCACAGCCACTCTGGCAACTTTATTCATGATTGTATCAGATATGCAACATGACTTTTTAGGGTTTGGCTAAACACAATCAATCGATCATCAATCTGATTGGAAGCTCCATGACTATACACTGGATCAACATGTTGATGCTGGCATGATCATGTAATGTACATGAGGCCAATGCATAGCTTTTGTAGGTTAAAGAGCTACAGTGCAAACAGAGGAAGCTAGAAATAAAGGAGTGTAACTCAGCTTGAGTATGTCAAGACTATATGCAAACTAACCTAGAAATAAAGGAGTGTAACTAGTAGTGTTAGATATCATAGAGTAATGACTGTAGAAAAAATATCTCACCTCAGCTTGAGTATGTCAAGACTGAGGTGTGTTTGAAAGACAAAAGCTAACACAAGTATGAGTGCATTACATAAGGCTGTGTCACTGAATATTAAAGAACAGAATGTGCCACAGGACATCTGCAGTCTGCTCAGTAGTAGGAACAAACTTGACAGAGATTTTGCCCAAGTCAAGTTTCTCTTGAATAAAGTGGTGCCAGATAGCAATGTGCTTCATATGGTCATGAAACATCACATTCCAGATTAGGGAAATAGCAGATTGATTGTCAATATGGAGGGTGGTGGGTTGTCAAGAGGGGGGAGGGTCCAGCTCATCCATCAGTGTCCATATCCAGATTGCTTCCTTTGTGGCTGCAGATGCAGCCATGTACTCAGCTTCCATGCTAGATAGTGCAACAGAGGTCTGCTTTTTTGATGACCAGCTAATAGCACTACCAGACATAAGGAATACATAGCCCATAACAGATCTGTGATCATTTATGTCAGCTGCCCAGTCAGCATCAACATAGCCAATAGGGCAACCCTCTTCTGACTTCAAGTATGTGAGGCAAGAGTCAATGGTTTTATGAAGATACCTGAAGATGTGCTTCAGTGCAGTCTGATGCTTGAGTCCAGGTGATGCAGCATGATGGCTAAGTACACCCACTGCATAGCCCAAATTAGAGATTCAAATATGTAGGAGGTACAACAAGTAATAGAATATTGTCTTTGTGAAAGTGGCTGTGTAGCCATGTGCCTCATTTTTCCTTCCTTCCATCATTGTCAGAACCCAGCCCACAGCATGGGCTTCTCATCATTCAGTTTTTCATTCTTTCTCATTGCTCCTTTAGTTTTCTTTTAACTAATACACTCCTTTTCACCATTTTCTGAGGATTTCCCCAATCTCACCCCAGATTGCAGGTTATCATAGGCAGCCAGAGCTGCAACCATGGATGCCCAGCAACCCCAACAGCTGCAACACCCCAACTTCACCCTACTGGCCTTCCAGGGCATAGTTGAACTTGTAATGGCTGGGGCAGAACTGTCCCAGGAGGAAGCCATCGAAGCTCTGGAACAGTGCTGGATCCAGGACAACCCACAGGGCAATCACCAACAAGGGGACCAACCATGCCAGGAAGCAGAATACAGACCCCCTCCCCCTCCAGTACAACCACTGCCTGTCAACCCTGAACATCTTCCCCAACAACCCCCTGAAACCAAACCCCCTGTCTTTGATGCAGACATGATAGTATCCTCCAACCTACTGATGCAACCAGCTGAGTATGCCCTCAAAAAAATTGAAGCTTTCAAATTTGTCCATATGTGGTACTTCATGAGGGAGGGGCTACAAGAGGCAGCACAGACAGTTGGGTGACTGGAGGAGAATGATACTCTAGCTATTACCCAGGCCAGCAAAGGAGACATAATGCTACAGACTGCAAACTCCCTTACCACCTCCAAGAATGTGAAGCCAGACCATGGACTAACCTTCACCAAGTATATGTATGCCAAAAACCACTTCCTGACCTGTATTGAGAATGCAGGATGGGGCAACCAGCTGGTCGACACATTCAATTGGTTTTTCCACAGGATAGACAACCACTGACTTTGAGACTGAGGAGATCATGGGGAACAAGCTCTGCTGCACTATGCATCCAAGGTTTGACAAGACTGGCATGACAAGGCAGCACAAAACCAAGCATACAACATTGGAGTTATCAATGAAGACATTTTAGTGGACATAGGACACAACCTAGATACAAGGGATGTGCAATTGGGGCTTGATCAGGTCAGTCCCCCCCCAGGTTTCCTAGATGGAAGAACATCAAACTGACAACCTGTCCCCTTCTCCCCCATCAATGCCCCACCCACCCTGCTGCTGCCAAAATAATGGCCCCTCCCCCCCCCCTTTCTGCTTCTCCCCATCACACTGTATGAACTGTTTAACAAACTGCTGCTGCTGCCCATGTGCCAAAATATTTATACGTAGAATTTTGGATTCAAAATTTAAAAAAAACCTGCGCAGTAGCTTCAGCATGGCCACTTCACCTGGCCTGAAACAACAGAGAGAGGTCATCAGCCCTACCACTTCCAGAGGTGCAAGCCCTCCCACTCCCACTCCCCCAGATATAATCAGGGCCAGAAGACAAGGCAGTGCTATCAGAGATCTAGATCCTGCCACCCCAGGTTGTGGTCACCACACAGATGCTCCAAATCCCCACAATGAAGCCCCAGCAGAGAGAGGAGGGGCTGTCACAACTTTTGTCCCAGAACCTACATTGTATGCCTGAAGTGCCTGGGATGACATGAGGACTGACCTTTCCTGCAATGAGCCCATGTGATGGGACAAATTGACCCCAGCCTATTGCATGTGGGATCACCAAGGCCACCTTGTAAACAAGAGCAGCTGCATCCTCTGCTGGGATTTCCAATGCCCCTGCAGCTGCACAAGCAAATTACACTGCCATGAGTGTTTGGGCTGTGGGGACTCCAAGCATGGAGCTCAGGACTGTCCCCACTGCCTAACCCACTTGAATCAAGACAGAGAGGAGTCACCCTAACCCCATACTGCCCTCAAGCCTGGGAGAGACTACTTGCACATCACCATCTCACTTCTAAATACCCATCCCTAATCAACCAACTCACCTATGGCTTCCACATCTGCATACCTAACATACCCCAAACATACACCCCCCCAAACAGCCCATCTATAGCCCAACACCATCATGCTTTCCAGGAGATAGTCAACAGAGAGTTTGCATGGAGTCACTATCTGGGCCCTTTCCCTCCCCACCTCCTTGAACAGTACATAGGACCCTTCCAATCCTCCATCCTTAGTATCATACCAAAACCTGGAAAACTGAGAAAGTATCAACTAATACAAAACCTATCTTACCCTACCATACCTAGACATGGTGCCACTGCTTCAATCAACTCTTGTGTTGATTCTTCTTTAATCCCATGAATGTGGGAAATGTTCCTCACAACATGTGCTTTAATAGCATTGCTCCCCCGCAGGATGCCAAGGAGCAACAAGAGATGTAGCAGAAGCCTATAGGATGATACCCATCCACCCATCCCAGTGGCCAGGTCTGGTAGTATGCCTCTCAGAAACACCACTGACCTTCACAGTTGATACAGTGCTGTGTTTCAGGTATGGACCATTGGCAGGAGTCTATGGGGGGCTCAGGGACACAAGTTTAGATATTATGCAAGCTGAGGGAATTGGCCCCATAATAGCATGGGTAGATGACCATTTCTTCATATGCTTACCCAGATCCCAAGTACTCAGATACAACCTCACCAGGGCCCAGAAAGCCAAAACAATCTCACAAAATGGAGGAACAAAGATAGACAACAGATGGCTATGGTACAAAGGTGCAACACCAGCCAATGGGGACCATGAAGAACTCTGTGGAAGATTGCCTCCATCCCCTAAAAGCCTTTGAGGACACCAATGAATTTGCCTTGCACAATGACACTTACACCTACTCCATCAAACACATCAATGCAGTAGTGGATCAACTCAGAATACCCTGGGAACCCTCCTAAAGACACCCCATTTTCCCAGTCACCAACATTCAGGGGTTTCCTATGGAATCTAGATGATAAAACAGTAGGTCTCACAGCAAACAAAAGAGAGAAATACACTACATCTATAGATGAATGGCTGAAAAAGAAAGCACATAACCTAGAAGAGGTACAAAAACTCCATGGGAGACTCACCCATGCAGCACTAGTAATCCCAGGGGGAAGTGCTTACCTAACATCCCTACAAGCTATGCTTACCATTTTCAGTGAAAAACCATTCATGCCCCACACTCCACCTTGAGGTTTACAAAATGAACTACACTGGTGGAAAAATGCCCTGCAACAATCTCTCCCCATCCCCATCCCCATCCCCATCCCCATCCACCCATCAGCAATAGACCTCCATGCATTTTCAGATGCCAGCTCCAGCATCAGTCTGGCAATCATCATCAGGGAAAGATGGAGAGCCTGGAAGTTGCATGCAAACTGGAAGGGAGACGAGAGGGACATTGGTTGGGCAGAGAGCATGGCTTTTGAATTCCTCATATGTTACCTCCTCATCATCTGTCCCTCCCCCAAACCTCTACATGTCTTCAGGGACAATGAGGGAGTTATCAAGGCTTGGAAGAAAGGATGAAGCAACAACAGGCCCACAAATGAAATCTTTTGAAGGCTCTACACTCTACTCACCTCTCCCCCACACAGAATTTTCACAGACTATGTCCTGAGTGAAGACAACCCAGCAGACAGACCTTCTCAGGGCATCTATCCCCCCTCTGAATTTGCTCTCCCCCCCATCCCAATCCCAGACCCCATTGCACACCTTGTATTCAATTTTGATGATCTGTGCTCCAGCAATTTCACAGTCCAACATAAATTTCCTTAACATCATTGCAACACTGGCTGCCCAGCAATCATGCTCTTCACAGAAACCTACCATCATTCTCCCCTACCTGACAAACCTGATGCCAAAACCATCTGAACTGTGGCCATTATGCCCAGCAAAAGACAGATTAGAGCAATGGCAACCACATCCCAGCATCATACAGTCTCTGAACATCCCACTGGACTTCTGGGATAGGGTTTGAGATGTCACCCTCAGGGGATGGAACAAGAGCACCAGAGCATCATATGGGGTCGGGCTCCTAGTATACCATGTTTTCTGTGATAGCTGGGACATCCCAGAGGAGGAAAGAGCTCCCACAGACACTATTTTGATCTCCACCTTCATATCATCCCTAGCTGGCTCCTACTCAGGCAAGATGATACATGGCTACATCTAGTGTGTGTGCCTGGCACACTCTCAATGGTATTCCCTAGGATAATACACAAGGACCAGATAGTGACAATGTTTAAAGGTGCAGCCAAGATAGCCCCCTCCTCTTCCAAACAGAACCTCTGGAGACCAATCACAGTACAGATGATATGCGATTTTCACAGGCAGCTACAGAGCGAGGACCCCATGGATGTAGTGGTCTTCACCTGCCTAACCACCATATTCCACACAGCTGCCAGAGTAGGAGAGTTCACTGTCAAACACCTCGACTCCTTCGACCCAGCACTCCATATCACCCCCAAAGGAGTACATGAAGACATCAACTGAAATGGCCTCAGCACAACAGTGTTCCTACTGCCGAAGTACAAAATCTAGCCCCTGGGGAGAAGAGGTGAACTGGGTGAAACAATCAGGCCCATCTGACCCCCATGCAGCATCCACCTGGCATCTACAAATCAACAGCACACCCAAGAATGGCCCCCTGTTTGTGTACAAAAAGGGAGGCAAACATTGACTGCTAACCCACCACACTTTCATCTCACAAATGAAGAAGCTAGTCAAAGCAGTGGGGCATGACCACATACATGGACATGGACTGAGGATAGGAGCTATGCTGGAATATATACTCTGAGGAGTTCCCTTCGAAGTTATGAAAGTCAAAGGGAGGTGGGTGAGGCAATGCATTTCAACTCTATCTACAGAAACAACCAGATCCTTGCACCATACATACAAGCCATGCCTACAGAAATGGCTACCGAGTTTGTATGCATCACCATGCCACCAGTCTGCTGAGCCCACAAACATGTATCATGAGTAAATGTCATTGTCCTCCTATCTGTTGGCGATCCAAGCATCAGCCTGTCACATTGGACAAGGCCCTCCTAAAACCCAGGATCCACAGCTGATGCTCATCTCAGATCACCCTCTCATCATGGCCAGAAGGCACTTTGCGCCTTTGCCCACTCCTGCTCATATGTATCATACAGCTACCAATCCCACACCTTTCCCTCTCTGAGCTCATACAGCTATGATACATGAAGATAGAGATTCTAGTACATAGGAGGTATGACAAGTAATAGAATATTGTCTTTGTGCAAGTAGCTGTGTAGCTGTGCACCTCATTTTTCCTTCCTTCCATCATGATCAGAACCCAGCCCACAGCATGGGCTTCTCATTGTTCAGTTTTTCACCCACCCACTACACCACTATAATTCTCCAGACTATAAGCCTTATGAATCATCCCTCACTTGACTCACACCAAGCTGTTGTGACCAGACAGTGGTCATCAGAGACAGGCACCAGCCATTGCAAGGGGTCCCACCCACCCCCACAGCTGATGCTCGTCTCAGATCACCCTCTCATCATGGCCAGAAGGTGCTTTGCACCTTTGCCCACTCCTGCTCATATGTATCATACAGCTACCAATCCCACACCTTTCCCTCTCTGAGCTTGTACAGCTATGATACATGAAGACTGGTCTCATAGCAAGCATGGCATACATCAGCATGCCCAGTGTGCTCTGATAGGCGTTGACATCAACCTCCAGGTGCTCCAACTTTTCAAGCTTCAGATTTGACTCAATAGGTGTAGTGACAGAGTGGCCTTCACTCATACTGAAATGTTTGAGAACTGTTCTGTATGTACCTCTTCTGTGACATCTGGATAGTCCCCTTGTCACAATCTTGAGTAATTTCTATGCCTAGAATCCAATGAGCCTTGCCTAGATCTGTCAGATCATACTCACTCACAAGATGAGTCTTGAGGTGTTTGATGGTAGAGCAGCATCTTGAGACAATAAGTTTGTCATCAATGTAGACAGCTACAATAATGAGGACAGCAGTCCTCAACCTTGTAGAAAAGGCCCTGGTCTGCATGGCTTCGAGTAAATCCCAGGTTTTCAAAGACAGATCTGACGCAGGTATACCAGGACTTTGGTGCCTGCTTGAGTCCATAGAGTGCACAATACAGTAGCCACACCTTATCATCCAATCTGAAACCTGGAGGGGGCCACAGATAGATCTCTTCATCAAGAGTTCCATTTAGAAACACAGATTTTACATCCATCTGATGGATTTTGAGGTTATACTTAGCAGCAAGTGCAAGCAGGAAATGAATGGTGGCAAACTTGGTCACTGGCACAAACATCTCTGTATAATCAATACTGTGGACTTGGGCAAACCCCTTTGCCACCAAGCGAGCCTTGTATTTGTCTATCTCACCTGTAGGGCCTCGTTTAACTTTGAAAACCCACTTAGAATCGATGACCTTGTGCTCAGGTTGCAGGTCAACCTCCCTGTATAACCCAATGGACTTGAATACCTTGAGTTCCTTGAGCATAGCAGCATACCAGAGGTCTGTCAGTGCATTGCATTGCCTTGTTGAACATAGTTGGTTCATTGTCATGTGTTGTGGTTACTTTGTAAGCAGACTTGTGCAGAGTCTCCATGCAAGCCACTGACTGGCTGTCCACACACACAGTGCCCTTGCCTGCTGCAACATCATGTTTCTGGTACAAGCACATGACCTGTTTCTTCCCTAGGCTTGGTGAGTGACTTCCTATCATAGGTGTTGACAAAATAATGAGGATCGTCATCTTGAATAGGGCATTTTTGAGCTTGTGAGGAGTGTCTCACTGCTGGAGTTGGGATAGGGTTCAGATAAGGCTGGGGGGGACCTCGTAGCTGTGTAGTAGACCTTGTAGATGCTGTAGGCATTGTTCTAGCTTGTTCTGCCTGCGAGACAACAGGTGGAACTGGAGGTAAGGGTAAGTCCTTGTTGTTGCTCCCCCTAGCAACTGATTGATCTCGACCTGATGGCAGGTGATCCCCTTCATCTGTAGCCTCGCTCTTTATGACAACAGGGTCGTCTTGGTCCTGGGTGCTCTCTGGCCCATTGGATCCAAGATCTGAGCCTCCTGGCTCATGCTCTGACTCGAGTGTGTGTACTGTCTGCACTGGGACCAACCCCAGTACTCTCCTGAGGCATGACTGCAGGTTCCTTGGGTTTCCTTGCAACATCTACAGGGTTTGTGACTATCTGCACTCTGTCAGGTCCTCCTGGGTCACCTTCATCAAATACCACATCCTGTGACTCAAATGTTTGGCCTGTAGGGTGATGTAGACACACATATGCCTTCCTATTCTCAGCAAATCCCAACAGAATGCACTTGAGCGACTTCGCATCAAGTTTCTTTTGCTTTTCCTGGGGTATGTGAACATTTGCCTTGCATCCAAATATCCATATGTGTGACACTGAGGGTTTATTGCCAGTGAACACCTCATACAGCATTACATTGCCTTGGATGGCATGGGTTGGAGTTCTATTAATTAGGTGTGCCACATAGAGTACAGCATCACCCCAGTACTGATTTGGGAGTTTAGCATCACTGAGCATTGCTCATGTGGTCTCAATGAGTGTGCAATTCATCCTTTCAGCAACTCCATTCTCCTGAGGGGTATAGGCATTCATCTTTTCATGGTGTATACCCTTAGATTTGAGGTATGTGATGAAATCTGTAGAGCCATACTCTCCTCCACCATCAGTTTGTAGGAAATTGGGGTGCTTGCCCATCTCAATTTCAGCTCAGTTGAAGTATTCCTTTGTCAGGGCAGGGACTTCATCCTTGGTCTTGATTAGTTTAACCATGAGATGGTGGGAATGACCATTGATGTAGGTAATGAAATATCAGTGTCTGGTCCAAGCTGTAGTCTCCATAGGTCCATGGACATCAGAAAATGTCCTGTGGAGGACACATGGACTTTCTACATCCAACATTGTTGGTATGGTATTTTGGTGCTGCTTGCCTTCAAGGCATGCCTGGCATGAGAGCGAGTGTCTGGACCTTGGGTTTGTTATCTCCATTCCCTCTACCATATCTTTGCTGACAAGTCATTGACAGACTTAAGGTTTGCATGGCCAAGACAACCATGCCATGTTTCAAGTGTGGCCTTCAAATTTGAGGTGGAAGAATTAAGTGCTGTGAAGTCGAGAGTGGGGTTGAGGGCAGGTGATGGTCCATATGCAATTTGTGCAGAAAGGTATGGCAAGTTCATCCTAGCTGCGAGGATATAAAGTGAATTGCATTTGCAACCCATACCTACAGTTTTGCCTTGTGTGCTGATGAAACACCTGTCTCATGCAAAGGCTACCTCAACTCCCTTGTTGGTGAGGCATGCCACAGAGAGGAGGTTTGAGTTGAGGTCTGGCATGTAATAGACCTTCTGTAGTAGTATATGGCCAGATTTTCCATCTCCCAGGTCCATCTCAAGCTCAATACATCCAACAGCAGTGGCTGGTATGGAGCTACCATTTCCAACCACAACTGGCTGCAGAGGTGAGAGCTTTGTTAGTGATGTAAACCATTTGTGCTGACAGCACATATTGACTGAGGCACCAGAGTCAACAACCCAAGATACACTTAGGTCACTGCCATGACTAGATGCCATGAAGAGTTGTAAGGGGGGAGAGTGAGCTTCTGGCATGTGTGCCACCTTGGCTACTAGGTTGTCCTTCTCCTTCTCCTTTGGCCTTTCCTTTTCCTTTTCTGGATGGGATGAACACTTTGCCATCTTGTCAGCTTTCTTCTTCTTGCCATCTCAAGGCTTCTTTCTCTGTTTCTGATCATCTTTCCCTTTGCCCTTTGCCCTTTTTGTTGACTTGGGTCTTAGCAACGAGTGCAGTTTGGGCTGCTGCTGTCTTTCTTGCTCTCTCCTCAACAAGAACACTGGAGATTACTGAGTCTATTGACAACTTGTCATCTGAGGACATAAGAACAGTGCAGAGAGTCAAGTAGGAGGATGGTAGAGATATGACCATGGCTATGGCAACCAGTGAGTTGTCTAGGGACTGGCCAAGTGATTTGAGTACAGTTGCCTTCTGCCACATAGAGTTTAACTGGGGTTCCATGGGAGTGTCATCTGAGAGGGTCCCACAGAAGAGTTCACCTATAAGATAGGCTATTGTCTGTTTGCCTCTTCCTTCATAGCACTCACATAGTTTCTTCCAGACTTCAGCTGCTGTGCTTGCATGAAGCACACCACTGAGTGGTTCATCCTTCAGAGTTAAGGTGATCTGCATGCGAGCCTCTTTGTCCCTGGCTAGCCAGTCTGCATGCCCATTTGGGTCTGCAGTTGGGTCTGGTGCAGTGATTTTTCCACTGATGAGGTCCAACAGTCCATGAACATCCAGTACCACATTGATTCTGTACTTCCACATCTGGAAGTTAGAACTGTCATTTTCCAATGATGGAATGTCATTTAGGCAACTACTAGGCTGCATGGACTTGGCTGACAAGGTAGCAGTTATTGTGGAGGCTGAGGTTGCTGTCTGTGAGGAGCCAGCAGTTGATGCAGAAGGGTTCAACATTGTTTTAGCTTAGTTATGACTGTGTAGATCTAGTATCTGAGCAGGGCAGGGCTCATAACCTTTTGTAGGTTAAAGAGCTACAGTGTGAACAGAGGAAGCTATAAATAAAGGAGTGTAACTCAGCTTGAGTATGTCAAGACTATATGCAAACTGACCTAGAAATAAAGGAGTGTAACTAGTAGGGTTAGATATCATAGAGTAACAACTGTAGAAAAAATATCTCACCTCAGCTTGAGTATGTCAAGACTGAGGTGTGTTCAAAAGATGAAAACTAACACAAGTATGAGTGCATTACATAAGGCTGTGTCACTGAATAATGAAGAGCAGAATGTGCCACAACAATGGCATGGACTATAAGAACAGACCTCACATCTCCTTCTCTTCTCTTCTCCCACCCACCATCTCAACTTCCTCTGATCATTATTTCATTTCTAGATTACTTCAACTAGACTGCCTTCTCAGTCATTAATGGCCACTTTGCTCACTCTCACATCAGCAGGACTGCCTTGGGGTGTGCCATCTTGGCAGGCAATCACTTGGATTCCTGGGGAGCCATGGTCAACAGTTGACAATGCTCTTGAAGATTCCCCCTCACTCTATGTGCCCAAGTGGACCAACCAAGTCACCACACAGGTCAAGCCATATGTCACTATGGTGTTGGGCATGCCTGTCATGGACCAGGACTGCTACATGGCCAAGCATGTTCCAGACAGAGATTCAGTGGCACACACCACATGGGCTGCCTTCATCAGCAAGAGGTCCTCTCAATGGGGCATCAACAAAATTATCAATGAGGTGCTTGAAACTGCCAGCAGAGCTCCCAATCAAATGCTGTGCAATTTGGGCACAAAGAGCATAAGTGACATTGTCACATTGATCAAGGTGTAATATCACACTGATCCAGTTACCTCATGCTGAGCCTGTGCAGATCTACAACTGAATGACCCTGCTTGCCCAGAAACTGTTTGGGGATGACACAAACATAGGCAGGGGAAGCTTTCTGAAGGAGGCAGTCATCAAATTCTGCTGAATGATTCTCACCTTGAGTTGGAATCAGTATTGCAAGGGGGTCACATGTGATGTACATTTGATGGATACACTCTATGATGTGGTAACAGAAAACTGGAAAGGTACATGACAATTGGGATTTGAATATAATGGTGTCAAACATGATCTTTAACAGCATTCAGTGTGGAGGGGACTACCCACACAGCCAGTGCTATCAAATATTTCATTAAATATTTGTGCAAACTATTGAAACTCTATGTCCAATATGATGACCAGGAGTGGCACACTTGGGTGGAGCAATACATGGTGGACATGGTTGAAATGTTGCAAGTCATTTGTGAGGAGCCAGGCAGCAAGGATTCAGACAGTAAGTCATGTCAGACATGTTTGTTGCCACTGATTGTGAGATATCTATAGAACTTCCCAAAAATCTAAGAGACATCTTACTTGGTCTTGCAAGCAAAGATGACATCCAGGCCATCACCCAAGCCCTGCTGGTGTCAATTGAAGATCTCAATGGTGCCAAATCTGTTGAGTGTGTGGAACTTGATCTAGATCCCCCAATCAAGTCAGATTGGAAGGAAGGGGTCAAGGCATTGTCCAAATTTTCCAATGAGAAATTGTGGCAGAAACTTGGAATCCCTGATTAGCAACTTCTGTTCTTCCAACAGTGGACTGACCCTGATGGAATGATTGATCCCTGGTCAAATGAAGGCCAGGCATGGCTTCAAAATATGACAGAGAAGAGGGATTGCTTCAACCATGATGGCACCAACTTGTCAGAATCTACCATATGCTGGAGCATGTGTTTGAGGGCAAGCCAATCTTATTGATGGATGGAGTGGGACTGGGGAAGACACTTCAAGTACTTGGTGTGATTGTGTGTCTCGCTTACTATCAGTATGTCTATGCAAAGAAGAAGGCATTTCCTGGGGATTTTGGTCAGTCCATCACATTGTGATATTTCTGCAATGCCCTCATTGAGTTCTAACTGGTTGACAATTCAACACTCCAGATGGGAATATCCCAGACTTGTCACATGTGATTGTATGCCCTGTCAACCTGAAGCAGCAATGGGAGAGCAAGATCTGACATTTCCTAGTGCCAGCATCCTTTGATCTTTTCCCATACACTGGTCATTTGGATTCACACAGCACATGGTGGACTGAATTGTTCACAGTCAGCAAGCAACCATTATGCCAATGCATAATCCTTGCCACTCAAACAGTAAGTGAATAACTTCTCATGCACTCAATTATCTATTCACCATCATGTCAGGCCATCCAGGATGATGCTGTGACTGTCTTCACCCCACAGACCATCAAAGAGAAGGCAGGACATGCCATCCCTGGTACATGATTTGAGACAAATGCCCCCTGCATGCTATATGGACAAGAATATTGTCTAGTCATCATGGATGAGGCACACAGCACATGGAAGCACAATCAAATTCACTGAGCCTTCTGTGGCCTGAAGGAGCATGTGACTTTGGTCATCACAATGACAGCAACACCCATCACAACAAAAGCTCAGGTATGTAATATGAACTGCTTGGCCCATCACTGCTCAAATGGTCTGATAGGATTTATATATTATGGGACAATGGATGGGGATCCCCAGCTTTGACAACCATAATGAGTTCCTGGAGCTCAACAAGGAAATCAATTGTGCCAACTGCCAGGACTTGAAGGTGTTGTGTGAGGCAGGCATCAAAGGAAGTATCATTCACAGCATCTTCATCAGCATCCACAATCAAAACACACCAAACCTATTGTCTCCAGAGGTTACTTGTGAGTGGATGGTGAAGATATGCGATCAGTTTGTGCATAATGTCATTTGTCAGACAATCAATTCTGTGGACCACACTGACAACATGCTGTTTGGCTTGAAGCTGTATATAGAACATACCCTCAAGCTACAAATGTATGACAATGAGATGGGAGCACTAAGGAGTTTTGCCAAGGATTTGGTCATAGAAGATCCCATTGTGAGCACTGATACCAGAAAGGTAAGTGGCATAATTTATATATGTACATGTCCTTCAGCTCAAAATGGCTGTCTTGGATGGCCACTCACCTTCAGTTGTGCCCTACACACATTTTGTAGGGCTATTGCATTTGGCTGTCCCAGACAGCCAGATCTGTCCCTCCACACCATGAGTATAAACATGTCCTGATTCATCTTTCATTTCAGAATTTCTACATTGAATTCCAGCACTCTATGCTACATCCTATGCTTAACCCAAAGAACAGTGGTCATTGGAAGAAGCCACACTCACTCACTCATTGGCAGGAGAAGACAATCAAATTGGATACCCTTGCACAGGTCATTCACAACCACCTTGATTCAAATGGCCATGTGCCCTTGATGATGACTGAGGATGGTCAAACCCTCACCCTAGCTCCAGATTGCTTGCAGGACATGACTGACTATGGTGAGGATGACAGAGTCATCATGTACTCTGCCTTCCCATTGTCCAATCAGGCTTTGATCAATGTAAGTGTGTGGGTATATTCACTGATGAGGATCTCACACCTTCTGTAGATTCTGGATTTGTATGGCATCACTGCTACCAAGCTGAATGGGATGATGTTGCTGAAGAAGCACCAGGTAGTGCTCGATGATTTCCATACTTTGACACACATGAAAGGACATTGCATCCTCATCATCTCAAATGTTGGAATGGTTGGCTTGAACATGGCATGTGCCAATGTCATGGTGATTGTGGTAAATTTCTCAGATGTTTGTCAGGGCTGATCATCCATCCTCACATGCATCTTAGGACACAACATGGTCTGTGGTTGATGATGAGCAGTTGCAAGGCAGAATTTTCCACTATCCACAACAGAAGCAAGTGCACATCTACCAGCTCATTGTGCTCAGCACACCCATTGTCTTCTTAAACAACATCTCATTTGACAAAGGGCAACTCCACTCCACTTTCAAGGATGACAGTTTGGGTAGTGACAGTTTACTGTCAATTTCCTCAACTCAATCTGATGGTGGCAACATCAACCTAGATGGTGATGACAGTGGCACACAGATGAAGAAATTGCACAGTAAACCCATTCCAAAACAGCATCAGACAACTGCTGGTCAGGGGAAAGGGAAACATTGCCAGGTGGAACTATCCAAAAATGAAGGTGAGGAGAACACAGCATCATCAATGGACATTGACCTGCTGGAGAGCAAGCCACACAGTAAGAAGCAGCCCCATCAACATGAGAAACATGGCCCAGGCAGTTCACCCAAGGGTGCTGACAAGCAGCACAAGCACAAGTGTGGCAGCACTGTTGCTGCTGCAACAAATGAGGTGACATCACTCATGCATGCCACAGCAGTGATGCATGTACAGGAACAACTGGAACTGGTGACTTCACATGTCAGTAAGGACTCTCCAATGGTACCCCCATTGGATGAAATCATGGAACAAATCCAGGCCCCAAGTGGTCAAAATGACCTCGATGAGGATGAGGCAGCATAAGGAGAGAGATCTCCTTACTATGGGATTGGGTATTAATTTCTATATTATTTGTTTTATTGTTTTGTTACTTACTGTTGTGGGTACTATACTAGAACATGGCCAGTGCTGCTGGCAGGCACCTTGTTTACCATGCTGGAGCATAGCCCCTGTGGCATGTGCTACATGAAAGAGACACATTCCTCAACACAATCAAACCTATGAAAACATGTAGATAATCTAATTCACAATCACTGAATAACTGTTCCCTGTGCACGATGTATACTCGTGTAGAGATAGAACACATCCATGACTGCTGTGTGAGAGAGGTCAACAATGCAGCTACTCAGGCTCCTCACTCCCCAGGAACTGAGCTCCCAGCAGCTCATGCCTGATTTAAATTAGAAATATGACTACAGCAAGCAGATACATGTCACTCATGAATCATCCATGATCAGGAAACATTGTCCACAGACAAAGGGATACATGCTCCCACAGAGATACCCACCCAGCAGCCACATCAAGTCAATGAACCCCAGGCAGTTGAAATGCATAGCAGGGGACATTGACACAGAATGCAAACTCCTTGTGCTAATACACAGGCCATGGCAGTCCGTCATTGAGTGAGGCATTGATCTACACAAGCCTGAAACTCTGTGGACCTCCAGGCATGGTACCAAAACAAAGCCATGTGTCCCATATTTCTCAAGGGTGCACATTGTCTTCATTCCCAATGGCTCAAAGTATATTGGGCCTACATTAACCAACATCATGTTATGGAGGGTGAGTGTTGGATATGCACAGAAGATGTGATCGGCTGCAATGAAATTCAAAAATAGGTGACATGGCAGCCACAGTGGAGGACACAATGACATTGATCAAGTGCCACCTGTTGGCAAACAATACAACAGAACATATTGAAGACAACCCATATGGTCCTGCATCAACAGCAACAGCATGTTGGTGCATGATCAGATACCCTGAGCCTAGGAGGTGAGTGCTGCTTACCCAACAACCCAAAAGAGATGCACACACTGTTATGTTCAAGTAATACAGACAGGCAAGCCATGTGACAGCAGGAAACATATATATCAAGGTCCACAGGCACCCAGGAAGTCTCATTTGCTGGCAAGAGCACATGCAGAGCACAGGAACCAGAGACAACCACATCACAAGTTCGCAAGATGCTCATGAGTGTTGCAGCATTGTCAAAAAATGGCAAGGTCAACAGATGCAGTCAGTGCCACAGGTGATCTCGAGCTAAACCATTGAGCACAGTAGAGGCCTGTGCCAGGATAGTGAGGTCCTGGATGTTACAATATCCAAAGATATGCTGTTTGACCTCAAGCAGGAGATGATACATGGTGGACAGGAGAGAGGGATTGCACTACTTAATATATACTCCAGGTTGCTAGGGGTATAAGGTTCCCCCCTTACATGGCTCGAGATGCACTTGAGGGGTTGTAGACTTACATAGAAATAGCAGAGCAAGACAAATTCTCTATTGGCTTTGATGAGATTACAGTATAGTAGGTCAAGGAGTCAACCACACTCTCTAATCCATTGAACCCCCAACAACTGGGGAGCAATTAGTCAACCTGAAAATGCACATCAGGGTGGACATGGAGGGCTCAGGTAGGACATACCCACACCAATAGGACATGCAGGATGTCCTGCAGGTCATCCTTTGCATGAATGTTCAATGGCATCAGATGAGCTGGCTGCACTCTGACAAAGACATAGGATGTGCTTTGGCACAGTGTCTGATGGCAGGCTAAATCAAAAAAGACAATGTAAACCCTCCTGCCGACCTCCACATGAGACCTTGACACCTCTACATCTGCAGCAAACAGGTACTGAGTACCTGAGATCCAGATATTATTGTCACTGGACACCTGAACACTCAAACAACAGGGGCCAGAAGTGGGTACAAACAAGAAGCCCCAAACATTGTAATGTGTGGCTGTCACATCCTCTCCAGCATGCGAGCTCATGATGGACTATACATGATCACATTAAAGTTGCACACCCCTGAGCAATGAGAGATGGTGCAATGTGATGCACAAGATTTATTTACATGCTCAAACTACTTAAGTTAATGGCTGCCTAGTGAGGTGGCTGCTTGGGACTCAAAGCAGTGACTTTCAGATTACTTCTGGGACTGGCAGGACATTGACATTAGAATGTCTCTGTGTACAAGTGTAAAACCTTTACCTGGCAAGACTTCTTGTTACCAGGATTGGAGTTCAGCACACACTCACATGTATGTTTGAAGTGGTTGACAGGACCATGCTGTGGGGCCCACAACATGCACAACTCCCAAAGAGATGTAGTGAAAATTGACTTCCTATCTCCTTTGATGAAGAAGTGCAACATGGCAAAATGCACCTGAACGACAGCATGACTTAGCACCTGGGGGTAGTCAACAGGCTTGATGGGTGAGCCATTGATGTCAAATGCAGGGAGGGGGGAAACATTGTGAGTGGAGGCAGCACAAGTGAGCACATCCTTGATGTCATCAGGTACAGGCCATACTGCAGTAGCTTCCTCTGATGCAGGCAGGTGAGAATGCAAACATTGAAAGAAGGGGACATACTCACCATTGTGGGCAATGCTTTTGGGGTCATCCTTGATGTCCTTTTGCTATGATTAAGATCATGTAATGAGATACATTGATGCATCAGCTGCAGGAATGGATGTGGATGTACAGTGAACAATGCATGGCTGAGGCAAATGCATGGCATGCCACAGCTCTCACACACAGATGAAAGCAAAGTCTCTCCCTTCTTCAATGGTACAAGCTTTTCCAATGCCCTGATGTTGGAGATGATTTAGGGAAAATCTTGCTATGTAAAGCCATACATAGCATCATGCTGGATGGTGAGCAGGTTACATATCAGCTTGGTCTCCAAAAACTTGTGGCTGAAAGCATTCTTTGGGTTGTAACTGCCCTTGGGAGCCATGAAGAACCCTTGATGGTCAATTTCAAAGATCCCACTGAGTACCATTTCTGTCACATCATCAGAGTTGCTTTTCAGAATGGCAACATCACTGGAGGTACCCCCAAAGAAAAATTTGGTGTGGCTGGACAAATTCAGTGTGGAAGCATAAATGGCCAATGTACTCTCCTTGAGATTTTCTACCACAGACACAGATGACAGTGGAGACTCATTGCTACCATTCAACATGGACACATCTGTAGAGGCTCTCAGGGATATGTTGGAGTCAGTGCTCATAGAGCAATGAATGTCATTCGAGGCAGACATGGGTGCTGATAGAGGGTCAGTGCAATGGGAGGATACCCCCCCCCTTAACTGCATGTGGAGCATTTAAGGGTTTGACAATAGGGGTGCATGTGATGCAGATGGCATGAGGAGGAGAGGGTGGGGGGACATTACCAAGCATGACACCTATCTGCAAAGGTGCAAAGAACATGACTGACATCTGGGGCCAGTTGACTTGACAGGAATTGTATGACTGCCTTCCAGAAGGCATGCTCCCCAACTGTTTGTGCACATGGGTGCAATTGCATCCTGCTATTGATCAGTTGCTGCCCAATGTGCATGAGGTGATACAAGCAGTGGCCACCACGAAGGAAGGGGCTGCAGTTGAGTGCAAGTGTAAAGTGAAAGAGATGTGGCAAGAGCAATGGCATACCAAACAGCATTGAGAGACAGAATGTTGGAACATATGTCCCTTGTGTTTGTTTATTTACAGCATATGAGCTTACATAATAATTCTTCGCACTTAGGCAGTTAGTTTTTCCTCATGCACCTCAGCCTTCTTACCACAGAAGTCTGAGATGTGTTCACTATATTAACTCTATAGCTACCTTACTGATGTTCTACCTTAAGCCTTTCTTTCAGCCTCCTCTCAAGACAGAAGTCAATGTATGTCGCAAATTTCTTGGGCATGTGATAAGAACCTTATAATACATGTTAAGGGTGGCTGTTCACACTTCCATTATAAGCCATGCCAATGCCACCCATGTGTCATTGAAAGATTGCCAAAAATGGGTATTTGTACATAATATTTTACACATTTGCACTATATCTTAGATAAAATATCACATATTTGCTATAATCTAGCCAAACCTGACCATTATAATGGCAAGTGGTCCATTACATGCTGCTTACAATGGGGGCACGTGACAATGGACCAAATAAATTTGTGACATAGCAAGTGTGAGTGTGGGTGAAGTGCTGGAGTCAGTTCATGATACAACTGCACAATACATGCAGTTGCCTACACCTGAACAACACCAATGCCACCAATAACAATGTGGTTGCCTCCACCATGTGTGTAATCTGTCTGTGGGAGCTACTGCAGAAAGAAGGTAATGCAGGGGAGGAGACCAAAAAATGCAGAACTGATGGCATCAGCAGGTGACTTGGTGGTCATCAAAGACCTCCCCAACCTTCAACATCACCTGAGCCCAGTTGATGCACATCTAGCATGCAAGCTGTGGGATGGACTTCTGGTGGACAGGTCATGTATCATGTAAGATGGGAAAGGGTGGGTGTGTGATGAATGTCACTGAGGTATGCATGCAGACCAGATGCCCAAATATGCACAGAACAACAACTTGTGGATTGGCAAGGTACCACTGGCACTGCACAAGCTGAACTTTGTGGAGATGTTGTTAGTCGCACATCACTATCCACAGTGCTATGTATTCAAGTTATATCCAAGAGAGGCCATTTGCTCTCAAAACCTGCACCATCTCCAATGTGCCATGGCAGGGAATGTGACCTTATATGAAATCAATGTCCCTGCTGTTGTGGATATGCTCGAAGGCAGATTGATGCCACAGACCATTGAGACATTGAGTAGTATCCTTGCAATCACATTGGTGGGAACAAAGCAACTGCCTACAGATTGGCTCACCTGCATGTTTCATGTTCGATGGGATGCAGTATTGGAAGCACTGAAATGGCTGCAAGTGAACAATGAGAACTATAGTGATGTGATGGTATCCAATGCTCAGATCAATGAGTTACCACAGGATGGCATACCTGCAGAAATAGAGGTGATGATCCATTATCAAGATAGCGAGGAGGCAGCTGTGAGGGAAAGAGAGGGGTATGTGATGAACAATTACATGGTCAACAATGGTAAGATGTTGCATTCAGAAGTCCTCATTGGAACTGGGCTTGAGATCTGTCTTACAGCAGAAATGGAACCTTTGAATGATGAACCATCAGTGGGGGATGACCATGACCAAAGTGGGGACATTGATGACATGGACAGTGTTCTTGTGAGTGATAGTACATCCAGCAAGCATTCAATGTCAACAGCATACTCAATCATAGGATACAGACAAAGGAGATGTTACACCATTACATGTCCTTGGAGTCACAGATCTTGAGCAGAACAAGGTGCCCTCTTCAGAGTTGATGGCCCAGGCACTTGCCAATTTCAATGATAATACCCAGGAAGGAGGATATGTTGTGCTTCACAGCAATGTGGCAATCAATGACTTCCCTCCATCAACACAGTCCCCTGCAATGCAGAAACCTCTTGGCACAGCCTTCCCTGTGCTGTTTCCTTATGGCAGGGGTGCCATCAAAGCCAAATACCCTGTGAATATTAGTCTGCATGAACATTGTAAATGGGCAATGCAGTATCATGATCATCATTTCACTATGCACCATTTGTTTCCAATTGTGCTTGTTCACCCTTATGCAGAAGTGAGAGACTATGCAATTCATGCATCTTCAGATGAGGTGGAAGGACTTTGAACATGATACACTTGCCTTGATGTCTATAACCATAGCAGATCTCAAGCATGCAGCAGCACAAGAGGCATGGCATGAACTGATTAGTAACACTTGGGTGGGGGCCCTGCACTGTCATGTCATGGTGGCAAATGGACAAGTGCTTGGGTTGGATAGCACATGGGCCAGTTATTGCAGTATGATCTGGGTACCTGTCTAATGCTTGGAGGGCCCTCACTTTGGTTGACTATAAATCCCATCAACATACACAACCCTATTGCACAGATATTTGCAGGAGAAGACATAGATTTGAACAAATTCAATGCACACCTGGGCCCTGATAGCAATTGACATGCTGAAAACATCACTGTGAACCCATATGCAGCATCTTGGTACTTCCATTTCATCATTCACACCATTTTAGAGACCCTGTTTGGCATTCAGCACTTGGGGAATAAGACCAAGAGTCAGGTGGGTGTGCTTGGATGAGTGGCAGGTTACTTTGGAGTTGTGGAGGTACAGGGCAGAGGAACACTTCACAGCCATATGCTCTTGTGGCTCACCAACACTCCAAATGCCAATGAGATGCACACCTTGTCACAACAAGAGAGTTTCTGTGATACCATCTGTAATTATATTCAAGTGAATATCTGCATGCATCTTGAAGACCTCATGGAACAGGACCTGAAAACAATGCCCAGGGATTCTTAGCTCGCATATTCATGACTGCATGATCCATGCACCCCAGGATGGCAACAGCAAACACATGACATTGAGCAACAGTTGGTCAGGTCACAGCAACTCCACACATGCTCGAGGGCGACATGCCTTCACATGACATGCAATGGACTGATTTTCAAGAGAAGAGCCCCCTGGCCACTGAGCAATGATGACTATGTGGACAAGCGCAGCAACTGGGGACCACAGTGGATGCATGGGTACATAAATGCATACTGCCCAGCCCTGCTAATGACAATGAGGTGCAACAACGACCTCAAGATAAACACCAATGGAGCAGACACTAAGGACATGGCATTCTATATCACAGCATATGCCACCAAAAAAACAGAAGAAAAGTCACAACCTTTCTGCATTGATGGCTTCTGCTCTGCCCTATCATATGAATAACCTGAAGTATGACAATGTGTGTGAATGAAACTGGCTGTTGATATACCACTGTATTAATGTGATCAACCACAAAGCCAAATTGTCAGGGCCACAGGTTGTATCATACCTCATGGGTTATGGAGACACATTCACATTGCACAACTATGCAGCATTGTACACAGGCCCATTATTTAGCACAATAAAAGCATTGTATCCAGAGTTTGTGGTAGAGTCCACAGAGAGGTGAGCAAATATGTCAGTAGTGCATGGTGATGCAAGGCATACTAACTTACACATGTGTGCAGGTATGCATACCAGCCAAAGAGTGGAAAAGAGGAGTGCACAGATGGTGATGACAACAATGATGTCATCATGTTACTGTGCAGCCAGCAAGGGGAGCTGTACATGTGCACCCAAATGCAAGATTATTTACAATGCAGCACAGAATTGGACGATGTATTGCTTCTGGCATTTGTGTGCAATACATGGGAAGAACAATACACTCCATCTGACAAGGATGGTAATCAGTGGACATCTCACACAAGGGGGCAGCCAGCACACATGTGCTCACCATATCATGAGGATCACCTGAAGGCTCAATCACACCACCATGTTTGCCATGTCAAAGGACATAATGTGCTCCCTCAAATAGTAGGGCCATGGCTGCCCCATCATGATGACAGCAGCACTTACAATTTCTACTGCATGTGTATGTTGGCATTGTTAAAGCCATGGTGAATAGCTGCCAACCTCAAGGGTAGAGCTGAGGATTGGAGTGCCACATTTGAATGTATGGAGGCCTCCTGTATGCCATGGGTGACATGTGTGTTGGCTGGTTTGCAGTACTATTATGACTCGAAATCAGCCTGTGAAACTGCATCAATTGCATACCCAACTGAACAACATCTGTGGCCAGTTTGCAATCATCAATTGGCAGACATTGTCAAGGATTCCTTTGACAACCAATCAGGTTCTGACAACTGGACTGAGAGTCTGTCAGAGGCAGATCTTGTGACTTTCAAATGCAATCAACTTTCAGCTTACAAGCAGGGACATGCGAAGCAGGCCATTTCCATAGTGCTGCAGTATGGAGTGTTCATGCCAACAGCTGCATGGGAGCAACTGGTCAATTACTCCTATTGAGTCACCATTGGAAATGACATACCTCAACTAGAAGTGTGGATGGTCACAATGCATGCCATGTTGGGCTCTGTACCTGGTTGCCAGTTGCAGGAGTCAGAGGTGGAAAACAAGGATATTGACCATGGCGGCATAGTGAATAATGATGGCATGACATGCTCCGATGTAGGTGAGGCCTACTACATGCTTGTGCAGGTGGCTGCCATGGAGAACCCACTTGAGCCTATGGATGTCAGTGACTTGTTAAATGATCAATGGCAGGTGTACAACATTATTAATTGGCACTTACAGCAGTTTGTCACTGGAGGCAAACCCAATCAATTGCATATGATAATACCAGGCGAAGGTGGTGTTGGAAAGTTGAGGATGATTCAAATGATCATGGAAAATTTTGCACAGAGGGGTATAGGTGGGATGCTTGTGAAAGCAGTGTACACAGGCATTGCTGCTTCAGTGATTGATGGGAAGATGTTGCACAACATATGTATGGTCACTCACAACAAGAGAAGCAAAGTCTAACAACAGCATGACAGGCATAATACTGCTGAATGGTGGAAAACAATCAGCTCAAACAATGAAAAAACTTGAGCATTACTGGCATGACAAAAGCTATCTCATCATTGACAAGATGTCAATGGTCTCACATCCTTTATTGGCAAAAGTGTCCAACATCATATGTCATGCATGAATGGGCACAGATGCCATGTCAACTGACCTTCCATTCGGTGGGCTGAACATCATCTTGGTAGGTGACTTCCATCAATTCCTGCCAGTGACTACAAAAGCATTGGCACTGTTATTTTGGCCAGGTAATGTGGAAAAGGATACACATGAGGAACTTGTGGGTTGGTGTATTTATGAACAGTTTGACATTGTAGTGTGCCTGAAGACTCAGGTAAGAGTGACTGATGCTGATTGGATTGATCTCCTGTGTCATGTCCACAATGGCAGCTGCACCAAACATGAGATAAACATGCTTTGCAGCCTTGTGATGGGGAGTCCTACATGTCCTCCAACCAACTTCAGATCCTCGCCTTGGAAAGAAGCTGTGTTGGTAACACCATGGCATGCTGTGCAAATGGAGTGGAATGTGATGACAGTGAAAGAATGAGCAAGCATGGAAGGTTTATCACTCATCAGCTGTCCTGCACAGGACACCATAGGAGGTCATGTGCTCACCTTGCCAGAGAGATCCACTGTGGCTGCCAATCCAAAAAGTGGGTGCAGGCACAATTGACTTGAGCAAGGAGGGCTGTCAGACAAGATGGTCCTTGCCATTGGCATGGATGTGATGGTGACATTTAATGTCACAATGGATATTGACATGGAAAATGGGGTGTGAGGCTGTGTTGTTGACATTGTGCTTGACACAAGGGAGACTGCCAACAGCCTGCTGAACAACATGATTCAGCTGCATTACCCTCCTTTGTATGTGCTTGTGGAGATGAAGCATACCAAAGCGAAGATTCTACCAGGATTGCATGCAGGGGTGCAGCCAGTGACACCTATCTGTAGAATGTTCTCCATCCCAATGGCTGCTGGCAAGCAATCAACAATAACCTGAATGCAGTTGCCAATAACACCTGCCTATACTTTCACAGATTATCACACCCAAGCCCAAACACTGGAACACTGCATGGTTGACATTGGCATGCCTCCTAGTGGTCAGCTGACACCATTCAACACATATGTTGCACTGTCTCATAGCTGAGGGCATGACATGATCCAGCTTCTAAGAGACTTCAATGACCAACTTTTCACTCAGCACCCTAGTGAACACTTGCAAAGGGAAGGGTGACTTGAGTAGTATAGTTCGCTTTTGTGTGCTTAGTCAGCACTTACTTACAGTTTGTTCATACTGTAAGTTTTTACCAATAGACAAGTTACCCCCAAAGATGAGAACAAGTTTAAGACTGCCACAGACTGCCCTAGACAGTCTCCTATCCTCCTACACTCTTTGCTCAGGCTAAAGGAGCCCCTTTGGGCTTACTCTCCCTCTCAGATTCTGGTACTCCATCCTCAATCCACACTATTATATTTCCTCACAGCAGAGGCCCAAAAGAACCTCCAGAGGTCCCATTCTCCCCCACTCTCCCCTCTCACCCCTCTGCATGAATCTCAGCTCCAGGCCCATCCCCTGCCTACATACTCAATCCCACATCACCAGCCATCAGCAGGTCCTAGCACAAGCACCCCTGAATTTCACAGTGCTGCCCATGGGGGGAATTTGGGCACTGCCAGGGACAGCAATACTGGCAAGAAATCCAATGCCAAGGGTGGGAAGGCAAGCAAGGGTACCCATAGGCATGAGTAGAGCTCATTCATCTGCATGGGTGTAGGTTCAATGTCATCATGTCTCACCATGTCATTTGTGTTTCAGTATATACTTTGCCAGACATTCTCTATATCACTGCCCTTCTGTCAAAACATAGACTGTGTCAGCTTTGTGTACATAAACCACTCATTTGTATGGAATTGGTTGACATGCATGATGACCTTGCATGAATGCTGAAGACATGCCAGAATTGCATTGCTGCATCAGGTTTGTAGTGAGTTGAATTGACTACTAACAATCACCATAACATTGTATGATGCTGTTGAATGATAGTGCCAGGGCAGGCATGATACAAAAAGAACCACAATATTCATGCATGAGCAGTGCACATGTACTGGCCATCTTGGACAGCTATGTGCCACATGGCCCTCATGGTCATGTGACTGAATCCCCACAGCCAAAGTGGCTGTCTTGGATGGCCATGCACAAATGTAGACCTCTTGGTCATGTGACCACATCCCACATCTGATGTGGCCTTCCTGGACAGTCATGCACAACAAAGACCTCATTGTCATGTCACCCCTTCTCCACATACAGTGCACACTGGCCATCTTGGACATCCACTGCCAGCAATAGCCAGTGACTACAGTTGTGACTGTGGACTAAATGATCCAATGTTGCAACTGCTATGGTCTACTTGTGGTCACCCACCCCAAAACAGTGCACCAATGCATGTTGAGCATTCCACAGAACTGATTGTTCTTGACTATTACTCCCAAATATTACTCCATGTGTTTCTCAGAAGGATATGCAAATTCCACTCAAATGTTGAAGGAATTTATTACAGATGCCCTTCTGGATGCTACAAGTTTGAACACTTACTCACGTTTCTACTTCCAGAGTGTTCATAACCCTTGTGCCACATCAACCACCTGACACACCTGATGTAGTGGTACCAGCACCAACTCAGGCCAGGTGAAGCAGATGCTGAAGTTGTACCTGACCTGGATGAACTAGAGCCAGGAGTTCACACATTGTGAAGGTGATTGTTACTGGCATTGATGTAGGACTTTTGAGAGGCATGGGTATCTGCAACAGATCAGCATGCCATGGCTGCAGCAGCTGGTCGCATCATGGCAGGATTGTTTAGGTATCATGTCAGACTCCATAGATATGGGCCAAGGTGGAGCCATGCAATTGGTAGCTGCCCAAATTCCATTGCATCACAGTACTAGAGAAGGCAAGGAGGACTCACTAGCAGGAGAGAAAAAACCACATGGGATGTGTGTTGCTTTCATTTGATTGGATTGCCATGCCATCTACTCCCACCCACAAAAAAAAAGCCAAGAGATGTACAATAAAAGAAATTGAGAAAGTGACTTCAATGCCACAGATCATGACTGGGTAAATGACAATGTGGCACCTGCAATGTGAGTGAACAAGCAAACCAAGTGTATTGGAGGAGTGAACTCAGCCTTACTCTTGCCTATCTTGCTAGCTACCATTGTCCATTCTCCATTGGTGTTGTTGATTCTCATTATGTGATGTAGCAGAAGACCCTGTAGTATCTCCTCCCTCCTGTTGTACATCTCCATCTTCAGAAGGTAACAACATTGGGGGGTGAAAATATGTCATGAACAGGTTCTCCTCCTCAGGTAACAGCATTGGTGGATGGAACCCAGCACTGAACAAGAACCCTCCTGCTGTTGCTACCACACCTCCAGCATTGGAGGAAGATGACCCAGCACCACCTGAATTCCCATCATTCAGGGTGGATAACAAAGTAGATTCTGAAGATGCACCAGAAACCAAAGTTGCTGAGGAAACAGCAGCAGCACCTGGTGATGACAACCCACCCTCACCACCAGTTGCCCAATCATCCAGCAACAACATCAGCAGATGAATGAATGGCTGAGGGGACCAATCAGGTTCAGCAATCACCATCAGAGGATGCCAGAACATGTTTGAAACTGATCCATGGAACACACCATAAGGAGTGAAAAATGGGAAATCCATGCTTGATCTCTGCAAGTGAGAAGAGAATGCATGGTGAGATGTGAAAGGGTGATGTGAGGTCTGCTTGTGAAGGATGTGGAGGAATGTGGTGCATGTGAGACCCAAGTGAGCTAGAGGACAATGGTCCATGTACTGCTGCAAGGGATGACTGTGGATGAAAATGTGAGATACCAGAATGGGAGAGTGAGTGTGAGTGACTGTGTTCATTTGCCAACAAAGATGACTGTGGGAGCAAAGAAAGAGATTGGGAATGTCCATGACCATGTCCTTGTGAGTGTGACCTTGAAAAATTCTGTCTCTGGACCTGAGACTGGGGTGTACCCACTGACATTGCTTGTGCCTGAACTTTACTCTGTGTGGACATTGACTGCAAATGCACATGGCCATGTGGTTTCGAAGCCTGGCTTTGAATGACCAGATATCACTGAGGTTGGGGCAGTAGACACCAACATCATGCTCTCTGCATATGACAAGTATGAAACCACCAATGAAGGTGGTTTGCTCAATGAGTCAGTGCTCATGTGGCAGTGTTTAGAGCTTCTGTGTTCATCTACATCTGCCTCCCCATTTCCCTCTCCTTCCTTTCCTGCTCCAGCACCGCTGCCAGTAGCAGCAGCTCCTGGACTCTCTTCTCTGTCCACCCCATTGACACCCAAAAATGGAAGACTGGCATCCAAGTGAAACTGGGAGGACAGATAATCCAGGTGATACAGACCAGGGTATGCATGATGTTCAAAAGTCCCTGCATAGGCATGTCCTAGGACACCTCCAATATGGATCCCACCTAATGTGATTCCATTTCCTGCCCCTCCTCCAAGACCCATGCTACTCATGTTCATGGGCATATTGAGATTCAAGATGGGATGGACCCATACCCAGAGATAATGTTGTCACCACCCAAAGCTCCCATCAACTCTGACCTACTTGTCCCCACCACACCCACACTGTGCACACCAACACCATGAACACCAACATTTATGACCCCATCTTCCCCAAATTCATATGCAGCAGGCTGCATCATCGGATCTGGAGTCAACATTGGGGATCTGTCTCCCATCAGTAAATCACTTTTGCTGGCCAGAGCTGTCCAGAGCTGTCCAGCACTGGACAGATTCCCTAGGACTACCAGCTCAAAAAGTGGTCTACTGATGCCCACACTGCCACCTAACCCTCCCAGGCCAGTGTCACCATTCAACTTGCTCACATTGAGGGTATCTACATTTGGAGAAACATGGCAACTCAGGCCAGGTGAAGCAGATGCTGAAGTCATGCCTGACCCAGATGACCTAGAACCAGGCATTTGTGCATTGCAATGGTGATTGGTAGCTGTGACAGATCAGCATGCTGTGGCTGCAGCTGCAGCAGCAGATGTGTCATGGCAGGATCATTTATGTATCATGTCAGACTTCATAGATATAGGCCAAGCAGAGCCATGCAATGTGTAGCTGTCCAAATTTCTTCACATCATGGTACTAGACAAGACAAGAAAGACTTACTAGAGGCCACATCTACAATACCCCAGAACCAACCATGGGTTTATGTCAATCATCCCTCTCATGGAGATCAATGAAAAGCTGATCACTCATGCATTACAAACAGTCTTCCCTTCGTTGTCTTTCCTCCAGAGTGGTGTCATATGACAGTTATAGCATTGTGTCATCCCATTTGTCCAAGCTGAACACATTGGGCACATACATCACCAGCATGATCCTGTAATGAATGAACCCAATTGAACAAGTATGGTGTAAAATATGCACATTTATTTTTCACAGCCACACTGCCACACCACCATGCTCATTCGGCTTCATTGTTACTTGTCACAGTCATGCAACCACACTACCATGCCCTCTCAACTGTGTCATTACCTTCTGCAACCATGCCACCACACCCATTCAACCATGTCATTACTTTTCACACACAACTGCACTACTGCACCCTTTCAGCCACATTGTTACCCTCCACAACCACACCACTTGACTGCATGTCACATAACAATACTACATGTATATTCATATATGCCTACATAACATAACAATCAATCTCTGCACATTAATGATTGAATTTTGCATGAGGTATATAGAAACAACAATGATTGTATTGGCTAGTAAATTTACCAAGTGGTGGGTAACATGAACATGAATGTCTTCATTTTCAATGACAAGGTGGTCTCATATCAATGTTAGTCATTTGACACATTTGGGCAGATGTTATTGCTGGAAATCACAAATCACATTGAATGAATCATTATGAACATCAGTCTACTGTTAGGGACAGACGTATAGTGAGCAGGGAGGGGAGGGGAAATGGTTGGCAAGTTCACAGATCAATATCAGAGACATCATCATCCTTCAGCAACATTGTTTGATTGAATTGAGTGGACCATGGGTTGGGTGGGGTGTTGTCATCACTGTCAGACAGGAGCTCTTTCACCATCACCAGCCCAGAAATGGGCCCTGCAGGTTGACAAGGCCAGGTGGGCAGTGCATTTGCATTAACTGTAGATATTGCTCAGTTAGCATGTTGTCATAGAGCTGGGAACACATGACTTATGATCCTTGCATTTCTTGCAGAAGGACCACTGATCCATCGCCTTGGAGGAGGATAAGACAGTGATTGGGCAAGACCTCTTGCCTACTCAAAGAAAACCAATTTATTCTGTTAGTAAAGATGATAGTGCTGGAAATCATTACCTGTCTCAGCCATGGCATTGATGTTGAGCTCAGCAACAGAGCTCAAGAGTTCAATTACTTCACTTCCATCATTACTCATTGCCTCAATGTCCATTCCCACAATGTCCAACTCAACTTTCCACTTATTGAAAACAGCAAGTGGAACCAGGTTTCAGGTAACTGTTCAAAAAATATGAGTGATTGCAACTATTGTGCTGCAGTGACATACCAAACCACAAGTTACTATCAGCTATACTTGCCTTCTGACATCCCTTGAAACAAGCAAGAACAATACTGTTTGGGTGGACAGCTGTGGAGAGCTCAAGTTTCCCATTATTCAGAACAAGAAGTTGCCAGTCAGGTTGAGTCTGGGAAGTGGTATTAGACTGCTCACAATGTGCATTGAAATGTCTGAAGACTTTGGGGAACCAAGAATGAAGATGGGTGGTGATGTTGTCATGGGACCATGATGTGTCAATTTTGATTGTTTGTTGCAGGTAACATCCATGATCTTCGAGCTGCTGGATGAATATCTTCCTATCTGCAAGTGGTAAGAGTAAGGGGTCTTTCAGCAACTGACCATTAGCCTTGATTTCAATTTGCAATGTAAGAATCTGCACATTGGAATGAAGAAACAGACTTATGTCCAATCCACAAGTTATGATGGCAACAGAACTGACATGAAATTTCTGATTACTTGCATGCCTCTGAGATGACACCTAGAATAGAATACTTAATCTGAACGATCCAGACATACCACTGGAAATACTTGCCTTGTGCTCAGTAGAAGAAGTTACCTTCTGGACTAGCTTTGAAGATTTCATTGCTAGTGCCTCATGACAGGGATCCAATTGAGCAACCTGAGACAAGCTGGTGGGATGTTTGTTAGCAAGGCCTTCGAATATTCTCACCACATTTGATGAGCTGGATATGGCAGGGAGAGGTTGGGTGGCAACTGAGGTACCATCAGCATTGTGATGCTTGCTTATCCCATGCAGACATTCCAAGCAGTGGGTGGTGTTGCCTTTTTTTGGGAAGAACACTTCACAGTTGCAAGTACCATCACTGCCCTGGCAGAGGCCCTCCTTGGTTGGCATTGATATGGGTGAGAACAAATGGGGCATAAGGACAGATGAACAGAGCACCATGCAATTTATAATTGGTGCCAGCATACTAGATCAAAGTTTAAGACTTAGTAAGTAATATGACAACATGGATAAAGCCTGGCACCATAGACATGCCTGGGAATACCAAATTGAGTCTGCTAACGAAATGTCCACATCTTTGGCCACACATCAACCAATGTGAATAGATTCAATTGTCATATATCTGTCTGAGCCCCACTCCACTGGCATCAACCTGAAACTCTCTGGTGTGATGTCCTGAGCAATTACCTCATGAAGACCACTGAAAAAGATTAGCTCATCTTCATCACTCCTAAATGGATTTCGAAGCGAGGGTACATGCATGGCCTCATGGTTAATATGTACTTGCTGTTGATGTGCAATCACATCGGCCATATCCATTACTTCATCATCAGCGAGGCCAAGTCCCTCAAGCTCTTCATGATCTTGGTATATGCCAAACTTGATTTTACCTAACAGGGACATATCCTTGTATATCACAGAATGAGTAGAGTAGTATACTAACGAAACTGAAATCTTACCTTGGGACTCTTGTTGTTAGCACTTGGGCCACCTAATGGGTGGCAATTCCACTCCTCTCGAAACACCTGACAATTGTGATTGATATCATTGAGGAAAAGTATATGGAGTAACCAGGTATGCGATGTGTTGTTGACATCAAGCAAGTGAATATGTTCAAGCCAAGTGAAGAATGCATGCCAGCATCTGGCAAAAATAATGTAAAATATACTTATGTTCCCCAGATAAATGAGCCTTGGTGGTGGCCATTCTTCATAATGACATAGGTTGCGATGTCAAGGTTCTCACCACTGCGGTCTCCATGTACATGGGAAGGCATACTATATTCTTCAATCACTTGTTTAAATATGTGAAGGACAGTTGCTGACCAATTATTATTGCTAGCACATATCGCAGTAACCTAAGAATGAATCAATGAATGTTGCAAGATAGATGACTGATAAACATACTGTGCAGCAAAACCCATTGATGAATCCATGGATAACAATCCCCCACCAAATCAATTTGTGGTGACTGTCCATGTGCCATAATGCATTGGGCTACTTGACATGATACTTGTGCCTGGTCTTCGTATGGCAGTCTCATAAAGCTTGACCAAGGCAATCCACCCTAGAAAGTGACTGGATTACACAGTGATACTGAATGTGAACCCCCTGTGCCCACATGAACCCAATGATATAATGAAGTCCAGATTCCAGCTGTCTCTTCTTAAATTCCTTGATGAGATTGTCAAGGTCCACATCACTAATCTCAGTGTACATACACTTAATGCCATGGCACCTCATGTAAAGGTGCAGAGTATTTCGATGGATTCTGAGAAGGCACACAAGTTCAGTGGAATGAATGTGTCTTGAGTTTGAAATGACCTCCTTGAGAATGTCGATGTCAATGACCTTCCTCAGCTGTCCTCGTAAACCAGTGTGAACTTCTGCTACTGGCTTTAGCATTTCTATGTTCTCATCAACACTAAGCATGAAGAATGTGTATGTTAGGCTGATAGCACTGGGAACCATTTTTTTAAGTTTGCTCACCAAGTCCTCATGCTGTCTCGATAGCATGCAATTGCTGCATACAGCTTCCCAACTAGCTCAGTGGCATCCGAGAGCCACTCGGACAGGTCAGTGCCCACATGGTCTTCTTCAATCGCTGTAAAGAGATGTATCATGTTTCCTTCCAGAAAGCTGAGATGACACTCAAGGTGAATTATATTGTTGTCCTCTTGGGTCCACACTTGGAAAGCATGCTGATAGATGTTGGAGAGTGAATTGACTGCCACAATGAGGTTTTCTGGCCACAGTGTGGTACTTGCAGGCAGCTGAGGGATGGAACTGGGAAGCAATGTCACCATCAATGGGATGGGTCTTCAAGCTTGAAGCCCAAACCCCAGAATGCGACATAACAGTACATGGGACATATGAGAACACAAGCCATTTCACCTTAATCATGACTGAATCAGTGCCAGTGACAGTCACCTGCCATCCTGAATTTTATTTTGAAAATGGCACATTCATCTTCCAGGTCGAGAATATGCTGTACAAACTCAATCACAACATCTTGGTGAACAAGTCCAAACTCTTCACTGACATCTTTTCACTTGGCCAATATGTGCCAGACAGCCAGGAGGGGAAGGTTGATGGGCAACTGATTATTCTTGGTGGCAAAAATTTGACTGTGCAAACTTTTGACTTGTTCATCGAATTCAAGTTCATGTGGTAAGTCTCTGAGCACTCCCCTGATGGTGACCCTTACTGAATTCACTCATTCTAGTCCCCATCCTTCCACAAAATATTCCTTGGATGACCTCAAGAACTTGCTGGAATTTGTCTGCCATTTCCAATGCAGCACCTGTATGCTCAGCTTCATCACCTCTTGCATCATTGAGAGAGCATACTTCTTCCATCCTTCCAAACTCATTCATCTAGGCATCGAGTACAAGATTTGGGCCATCTTCGAAAGAGGTTTCACTAGGCTTTGCAAAGTCCTGCTGACAAAGTATTAAGAAGTCTCACTGTGTCTGGATGGGGATGGATACTTACCTCACATATGTCTATGTCAGGTCCCATTTGGATGAGTACATCTGCATGGTCACTGCAGAATTTCCCCCCATTGTCCATTCTAGCAGCTGCCAGGATCACAAAGGGTGTGCTGAAGATTGGGCTGCAGTGTGGTGGAATGGTATGGGGCAACTCCTCCTTGATGGAAAGAACCCATGGTGTTTGGACAAAGCTATTGATCACTTCAAAGGATTGCAATTTGGCCAGGTTGGTGTGGATTGTAAGAGGCATATGTTTTCACATATAATGAACCTGAACAAACCACTTGCACATTCTCATCAATTCATTACTCATGTTAAAGATTGCCTTGTCCACAAAATCATACCTACGTAGTTGTTGTACATAGAGATGTAGCATCTTACAATGTAACTTCAGTTTGTTGCAATGTATAGTGTTTTGAGACCTTGTTCAAATTACAGCCATTTTCAAAACTGAGGGCACAGCTAAACGAACAAAATCACACACATGTAGTGGCTAAATTTTAGAATCTGAACATCTCAATCAATTCAAGTCAGATTGCCAGTATTTTTGCAGATTTGGAACCAGGTAAATTAGATTCAGGTTCTTGTATAAAAATTAGAATAGTTCCACTGCTATATAAGTCTGAAAAAAAAGGCTGATTTTACACATATAACCAAGATTGTGATGCAAGTACTGCATATTTCTCCACAAAAAATTCATATTCTTCGAGCCCTGTGTATTACCTAGAGGACAGTACAAAAATTATATGTAATTCTGCAGTGTGCTATTGCGATCTGAAGTACTACACCTCATACTATCTTATCTGCACTTGGTGGCTGCTTACTAATCACATGCTACCTCCCCCCTTCCAATGCCTCCACACCTTGCATCTCAAGACTTCAAGTAAAATCATAGTAGATTATCTTACTATCATAAATGCTGAAATGAAAAGTCAGTGGCCAGGCAAGCAGTGTGCATGAACAGTGAGTAACCACCTTTGAGCCACTGTAGCTATATGGATGACTAGTTGCTGACATAATCATCCTTGTCTGGCCACCGACTTTTCATCTCCATGTTCAGTCAAGTCAAGATTACAGTCATCCTGGGATGTGCTGTACAAATTGATCACCAGTATCATTAACCGAGTCAATGTCACTGACATCAAGCAGGTCATTCCTGAACCATTCTCAGAAAACCTCATATGAGGTCAAGGACCATTCACCTGCAGCGTCATGAAAGCACAGGCATCCAGCTTACCCTTTACACTTGTTTTTGCTGCTCTGGTGGCCATTATCAACACAAAACTTCCTCAAGTGGGAGAGCTCATCTTAACCTGGCTCATAAGCCAGTTTTGACATGCATTAAAGCATAACAACAAAGTAAGTCACAATTCTTTCCTGCCTGTTTCAAATTGTTGATGTCATGCTGGACAGACTGTTTGTCATTCTTCGAGAACTTTCCTTGGTCACCTTGTCAATCAGGCTGTTGCACATGAGATTACTGCGCTTGAAACCCTCATCTTCCTCCTTGAGTGCCAAATGGATGACTTGATTGAGATTGTGGTTGGATTCATGCATGAGGTTGGCGCATTTCTGGCAGAAAACTCTCTGAAAGCAAATGCACTCATTTTTGACCATTTCCATGATGTTCTCAATGAGGGGACCATCAGTCATCACATACAATATATGATAGAGGTGCTTATGCAGGTCTGGAAAGACAAGTATAAGGACAACCCAATCATACCAGATGGGTTGGACCTTGTAAAGGAAGAGGAGCAAATTATGCACCACATATGCCTTGAAGAGGAGTTGCAGGTCCAAGAAGGGCTCAGTGAGTTTCTGTTGTTTGTTACCAGTTTTAGTATTTGAAGCATTTGGGCAGATATTCTCAAGTTCAACCCCAATTACATGGAGAATGAGGAAAAGTACAAAGCAATAAAAGCTGAGATTCTTGGAGAGGGCTCTGACAATGAATCTGGTCCAGAGGAGTCAAGCAAGGAAGAAGAGCAAGGTACATGACTCTTTCACTCCTGTGTCATAATTTTGACCCTTTGGTGGCCAAAGAATGAGAAGGTATATTGGATCAGATGGGGACAAACTTGGTCAATCTATGATGAATGATATACCTTACTATCATGAACACTCTCAACTATGAAGAAGCTGTCCACAAGCTCTTGAAGATCCAGTCAAAGGAAGGAGAAGAGGTGAGTATCATTATTTTAATTACTTCAAAATCATGCTCATGTCCATTGGTTAGATCGAGCTCATTAACATGATTATTGAGTGTTGCTTGCAAGAGCACTCTTACTCCACCTTCTACAGCCTTGTTTGGGAATGATTTAGTTGGCTTAATCATGTCTGGATGGAATGCATTGAACAAGCATTTGACAACTACTACCATACTGTTCACTGATACAAGACATCCTGATGATATTCCCAACACTCACCTACCCCATGGAGAGACTACAGCAAAGGTCACAGTCAGGGCCCAGCTCAGAGCCCAGATGGCTCATGCAACTACAGGCCACATGGACACAATGGGGAATACACTCAGGAACTTGGTTGCAACTATGTATAAGACAAGTACCATGAAGACTCACACTCCCTGCCATCTTCCCCTTGTTGGTCTCCCTCACTTCATCAATCTCACTCTCCACCTCATTGATCTCCCTTGATGGAGGAGATGGTGAAGTTTTTTTTCATCAGAGTTGTCAGAGATTTGAATAACTTCTATGATACCATTCATTGATATGTTTGCATTCATGTTACCCACCACCTGGTAAATTTACTAGCCAATACAATCATTGTTGTTTCTATATACCTCATGCAAAATTCAATCATTAATGTGCAGAGATTGATTGTTATGTTATGTAGGCATATACAAATATACACATAGTATCATTATGCGACATGTGGTTGAGTGGTGTGGTTGCAGAGGGTAACAATGTAGCTGAGAGGGTGCAGTGGTGTGGTTGCAGAAGGTAACAATGTGGCTGAAAGGGTGCAGTAGTGCAGTTGTACAACCATGAAAAGTAATGACATGGTTGAATGGGTGTGGTGGCATGGTTGTGGAAGGTAACACTGTGGTTGAGAGGGTGCAGTAGTGCAGTTGTGCAACTGCAACAAGTAATGATGCAGCCAAATGAGTGTGGTGGTGTGGTGGTGTGGCCACGAAAAATAATGTGCATATTTTATGCCATAGAACAAGTCAGTGTCAGGCTCTCCCCACCTCCTTAAAAAAACATTTTGCTTCTGAAACACCAAAACAAAGGAACCAACACCACCCATATCCCATTGAAAGCAAGGAAGAATAGTAATGTACCTGACATGTTGCCTCTGCCTCCTCTGCTGTGATTCCCATGCGTATTTGTGTGCCCAGTTCCAGGTGGGCTCTCTCCAATATTATCTCCACCCTGTGCATCAGCACTACTATGACTACCATGTGTGTTGGAAGAGGTGAATGCATGGATGTATGTATGAGTGGATATGTGGGATGTGGAAGTAGTGGGGTGTTGCTCAGCATGGTTAGACCACATGGTTTTGGGGTGCTGACATTTGTGCTGTGTTGAGATTTAGTTGCAGAGAGTCCATTACAGGCCAGGGGGGATGCAGCTATTTACAACCTGGAGGGTTCACAGTGCTTGCACTGCATCCACCACCTGATGCACCCCCCAGCACACTCAATGCAGTGGAAATAGAACCAGTAGAGGACTGGGTTAGGTGTGAGGAAGCCTTGACTGTTAAAGTGGGACAACCATGAGTTCCAGGGCTAGAACTGGTTTAGTATGAGTCATACTGGCACTGGGGTTAGTTTGGGCAGTCCAATGAGCACATGTGACCATAGCTGGGGTGGGCAATGAGAGATGCTGGGATTTGCAGGAGCTGTATTTGCATTAGGAGTCAAGTTGGTGCTGGCATTGGATGTAGAGTTGTGCCTGTATTGGAGATAGGAGGAGAAAGGCCTTGGCCATATAGGGGTATGTGTCAATCCAGGGTGTCGAAATCCAGGTGTGCATGTACTTCACCTGGAAGGTCTTGCATGGTGTCCAATGCAGAAGATGTGAATGGTGTCTCTTTGTTGCATGAGTCGAGGAGTTCACTGAGGGGGGAGTTCAATGGTTGGCCTGAAGATACTTGGGGCATAGTGAGATGTAGATGAAGAACATGTGATGTCTTTGCCATAGTTCATTGTTGTGGTCAAGGTGGGGATTGCCAATAGGAAAGCTGAAGGACCAAAGCCATTGGAGAACAGAGGGCAATTTGCGGGTAGGCTGTGGTAGATTATGGACAGCAGAGGACAAGTGTTTTCACCTCTGGGATGCCATGGTTGGGGGAAGGGAGTGGTGGTTGTTGAAGTCATTGCCTGCAATGGAGTTGTGGTTGGATGAACAAGCAGTCTGATGGCCATGTCAATGGGTGTGGGATGAGTGTTGAAGTCATGTGAGGAAGCCATTCACATTTGACTGCATCCAAGATGGCCAAGTGCACTACATGATGTGATGATGACATCCAGCTACATACACACCTTGTGCTGGAATGGCCATCTTGGATGGCCCGATGGCATCAGCAGCCTTCACATCATGTAACATACATGGCATCTGCCCTTGGCCATCCAAGACAGCCATCAGTGTTGGTGAGGATGCGATCACATGACCATGGCATTGTCTGCCAGCTGGCCATCTTGGACAGCTGACAATGTCTTGGATGGTATGCAATTCTGTAATTCAGGCCTTGTGCCAGTTGGCCATCCTAGACAGTCAAAAATGTCAAATTGGTGTGCAATCATGTGTCACCCTCAGTCCTTGTGCCAGTCAGCCATCTGAGATGGCCAAGGACATTGAATTGGTGTTCAACCACATCACCCTTGGTCCATGTGCCAGTGGCTGTCTTGGATGGCCACAGAGGTCTAGGTGATGAGACCATGTCACATTCAGTCTGTGCCAGTCAGCTGTCCAAGATGGCCAAAAGAGGTCAAGGAGATGTGACTCACATCATATTCAGTCCATGTGCCAGTTGGCCATCCAAGATGGCCACATCTGGAACCAAACATATATCCCACAAGCATTTTATATTATCATAGATTATCAAAGGTGGAATTGCATGTGAGAAATAGTCAAGTACATGGCAGATCATTGGCTGAAATGTTATTGATGGATAACAGCACATGCACATTGTGGTGATGGCAGCATGAGCAGATTACCCAATGGCACACCATGAGGTAAACACATGGTGGAGGGTATAAGTATTGACCTGCTTCTGACCTTCCTGCCAATCCTTCTCTTCTCTCACCCCCAACCATTCCCCTCTCATTTGTGATATCCATTAACAATCACAGCAAGCATGCCAACTCAATCATTAAGAGCTGTGCTTCTTATGCTCAGTAGCGAAGGCCTTCCATGGAGTGTGGCATCATGGCAAGCACTGACCAGGATGCCTGGAGAGCTGTGGTTCACAGTCAATAACAATAACATGCTGGATGATTCACCCTCATTGTATGTGCCTGAGTGGACCACTTGAGTTGCAAACCAAGTCAAGTCATTTGCCACAATGGTGTGGGGTATGGCCAGTGCCACACAGGATGCCTATATCACCAAGTGGGATGCAGATAATGATTCTGCAGGCTGCACTGCCTGGGCCACCTTCATCAGTAAATGATCTGGGCAATGGGGCATCAACAGAATTATTGACAAGGTGCTTGAGACTGCTGGTTGCTCCCCCATATAAATCCTACATGACTTCAAGACACCAGCTGTAAGTATGGCACTTGCACAAATCATCTGGCATTAACAGTATTCCACACTAGTTACCCAATGCTGAGGCTGCACAAATCTATGACTGCACCACTCCACTTGCACAAAAATTATTCAGAGATGAGGCATTCCTAGGGACAAGTAGCCTCCTGAAAGGGGAGGTAGTAAAATTCTGCCACATGATCTTAAGTTTGAGTTGGAATCAGTACTGCAAGGCAGTGTCATGTGACATACACTTAATGGATTCTTTGTATGAAATGGTAACCCAATCATGGATTGGTAAGTGCAATCATGGCTTCGATAATTTGGTCTCAGATATTCTTGTTCATAGCATTCAGTGCTGAAGGCACTAAGCTGACACCTGCACAAATCAAGTCATTCATCAAGGACCTGCACAAATTACTCAAATTATATGTTTGTTATGATGACAAGGACTGTCGCACTCAGGTTGAACAATACCTGGAAGATATGGTAGAGATGTTGCATGTGTCAACAAGTGACAAGGTTATGTAAGTTGCCAGTGGACAAACCTCTGATGAACCTTAGGTGAACCTTAGACAAACCAGCCTTTTTTCCCACACCTCTATTTTTGACAGGTTATGTATCACCACTAGTATCTTTTTTTACCCCTTGTCCCTTGTTCTTATGAGCTTGTTTTCACATATATATACTTCTCTTCTCTTACTTACAAAACCCTCAGTCATCTTGCCCATACTCAGGCAGTGGCTGAGCTATTTTCTATTTAGTTTTTGTCAGGTTATGAACCCCAAGGGTGCATCCTAGCTCCTCACACAGCACCAGATGACTTGCACCCCCAAAAAATTTTTCCCACCCTGAAAATCCTTTGGTTTGCTGACCTACTGGCATAACAGGCACCTGAGCTTCACTACTCAAGATGTCAGCTACTACTAGCACCACCACAACTGACTTGCCCACACTAACAGGGCCAAACAATTATGAGATTTGGAAACTGTTCCTGGGATCTGCAACAAGGGAATACCCCACCTCTCTGTTGGTGAGGTCATCCACTATGCACAACTCCATCAATGAGTTGTGCAGTGCCATTGAGGACACAATGTTCCCATAGCTCCACAAGCCTTGCTTCTGTGTCTGCAAACATGGAGCACAGATCCCTGAACTGGATCTCTTCACCTTTGTACAGCATGGATGTCCAGTTTTCGGTATCCTTCCACCAAATCTTTGGCAGGCCCATAGTGTCATAGGAGATGGCACTGGCATGATGTTGGTGTTGGAGTTTATCACTTTTACCTTAGTTGTGGTTCACCGAGCACAGCATTATGTAATCCAAAAGCGGACACTTAGCAGTTTATTTTTTTTCCTTACTGCACCTTAGCTTCAACCAACTTGAAGTCTGAGGTGGGACTCCTTCCATTCATTATATTGGAACACTTACTTACCTACCTACAGTATATTCCTCTCTATAGGTAGTTAATTGTTCAGCTTCAACCAACTTGAAGTCTGAGTATATTCCTCTCTATAGACTTGACAATCCTGCAGCTTGTCATCCTCCAAAAGTTGGAGGGAGCAAAGACGAGCAAATGTTGAAAGTGTTTTTTTGGTGAACCAAGGCTGAAGGCTGTCACATGCTTTGTGCTGATCCTCTGGGTCAGTGGATGCAGCACAGTTCTGGATCTCCATGAGGAGTGTCAAGTGCATGCAGTATGTAAACTTGGAAATGGTATTGGTGATGTCCTTGGGTTCCTTGAACATACCCCCTCACTGCAGTGTCAGGAGTGCAAGACACTCTTCGGTTGGATCTGCAATGGTGCCAGGTGTGATTTGTTTCCAAGTAATGGTCCAGGTGATGATCAACACTGCATGAATGCATTCACAAATGTCATCTTGATTGGCCCTGCCCTGCAATCCTTCCAGTAGTGTCTGCAATGCATTGGCTAGCTCTTCACTTCTAGGCACTTTGTGAAGGACAAAGGCCAGCAAAGCAACCACTGGGACAACATAGCCATCCATCATCTTCACTAGCATGTGCCTATGCAATGGTGTATTTGAGATGCCCCTGTCTTGAAGGTGTGTGCATAAGTCATCAATGAGTTATGCATGTGATGATGGTGCTTACTCTTTGACTGGGTCTGGTGAATTCAGTCACTGCAAGACCAGCTCATTTGAGGTGTCCAAAAGGTCCAAAGCATGCTTGAAATACTGAGTGACTGCCAATCACAGTCCAGGCAAGATCTCATTGTTGTCCTTGGGTATTGCTGCCAGGTTTTGCAAGGTTTCCACTTCATGTGGAGCAGTAGCCAGATATTTATGCCATCATGTTGTCATGAGCCATGGAGAGATCATGTGCTTGTCTTGATTGGCTTGAGGGGGGATGCAAAAGTCTTGTTCCAATTCCTTTAGGAGGCTGTTTGCCAATGCTCCTGTGGAAATGCCTTTGGCATTGACCACTGCTGGCTCTTTCACTTCCCAGAGGATACAATGCATGCCATGGCCCTGTGCATTCATGCTTTGACTCTGCACATCCTCCATGCTTATGGTGCTGTGATATTCTTGTGTTCTCATTGGTGATGGTCCTGTATTTTCTGCTCTGTTGTGTAGATTTTTGGACAGTGGTCACATGAAAATGCATCCCAGACTGCCAGCCCTTGGACAATGCCTTGTGGTCCTCTGATTTCTGTGGGGAGAACAGAAGCAACATTGGTTTCTGACAAGGCACCATTGAGCTGGATCTGATCCATGTTCATGATGGAATGATTGGTGGCAATGTGGTCAGTCACATTGGTTCTGGGAGTGGTGATCTTGCAACTTGTGCATACAAGGCAGAGAAATTCTTCATTGACAGCCAGGTGGAGTGTGCTGAGATATGGGTGGTAGATGAGGCCACCCACAGTAGACAGCTGTGACTGGGCTGGTTGAGTGGTTTGTATGTTTTTTTTGGATGGAAGCAGAGACTGTGACCATGAGATCAGGCTTGTAGTATGAGCTTGCCAAATTCTTTTAATCTTACTTTGAAAAAAATGTCTTGAATGGACTCTGGGACTGGAGACCCCACTTGCACTGACATGGGAGATGCTATGGATCCATTTCTATGCTGCAATGGCTTGCATAAGTCATCAATGAGTTGTGCAAAGGTGGGTGAGCTTACCCTGTCTGTGCTGCTAGCTGAAGACTCTGCTGATGGGGAATGCATGTTGATATCCCCAGCTGGGGCCTGTGTTGTGGTGTCAAGACCACTGGTTAAACTAGCAAACCAGCACTTACTGATCCTTGATGGCACAACTCATCAATGAGTTGTGCAGACATGGTGCTAGTTGAAGGGGCCATGGCACTAGAATGGCCAGAGGCAGTAGTATTATATGATGAGGATGACATTTGACTTTGTTTGTACATGTTTGCTCAGTTGCAATTGAATGTTGAATGCTTTGATTTACCTTTCTTTCTGGGCCTAACCAAGTGGACTTGGCCCTTTTCATGTGTGCTTTCAAGGCATCTGTGGTTGAATACCCTGTTGGTTTAGGGCAGGATGGCTCAGAACAGTAGCATAAGAATAGACTGCCTGTCCTGTGCACTGTAACCTGCTGTCCATCAGGTGCAGTAAAGGTTGATACTCTGACACATTTTTTGTTGTGAGTGTTGTGTAGATTTTTGTTGTCAAACTCTGCTCCACAGGTGCTGCAAGTGTAAGCCATGCTACTGTGTGAGGATGGTGATGGGAGAGATCAGAAGAAAGAAAATGAAAGGAGGGAAAGAGGAAAGAAATACCTTTCTCACAATGGATGCTATATATGCTGGCTATCTGTGGCTATGCAGAACTGTTATCTATACATAGTGGGTGCTTTGCATGGCAGAGCAATTTTTTTCAGTGGCTATACACAGCTTTCAATGGCAGTGTGATTTTTTTTTGGTGTCAGACCATTGCAACTCATTGATGAAGTATGCAGTGGCATTGGGCAATGCACAGCTTGTTTCTATATATGGTAGGCACTTTTGTGGCTATACACAGCTTTCACCCATATATGGTAGGCGCTTTTGGTGGCTATACACAGCTTTCAGTGGCAGGCTGATTTTTTTGGTGTCAGGCCATTGCAACTCATCAATGAGTTGCATAGTTGCCTTGTGCTATATAAAACCTGTTTCCTTATATGGTAGGCACTTTTGTGGCTATACACAGCTTTCAGTGGCTGTGTGATTTTTTGCAATTTTTTGCCTGCACAAGTCATTGATGAGTTGTGCAATTACCATATATAGTAGGCGCTTTTCGAATTTCCTTTTATAGTAGGCACTTTTGAGACTGGAACTGGGCAGACAGTTTAGATTATTAGGCAATCACTGGACTCCCTACCATGTCCACCAGTGGTTTCCTGGTCATCCTAGACCATGGGGACAGGCATAGGAGCAGAAGTGCCTGGTAGGACTAGTCTTGATCAGCCACATCTTGCCTTTCAGCAATCACTGCACTTGCTACCATGTCCACCAATGGTTTGCTGGTCATCCTGGACCTTGGGGACAGGGTGAGACAGCCTTTCAGAGATCACTGGACCATCTTCCTATTATAAGAGGTATCTGCATGAACTGTTTGCAAATGTTCTAGGCCAGCAATTTGTGGGTCATGACTGGATGGTCCATGACAAGCTTCCTCTACAAGAGGTATCTGCATGAACCATCTGGCAAGGCTCAAGGCCAGCGATGGGGGCAGTCAGGACTGGTCTTGACCACCTTCCATTTTAGGAAGGACCTGTGTGAATTCCTTTCCCAAAAAGGCAGTGCTGACTGGTAGGATGGGGCATCCTTCTTGGATCAGAAGGATAGACTGTTTTACCAGGGTTTGCATGGGGGTTATTTCTGGGTTATTTACTGGGGTTTTCATGGGGGTTATCTCTGGGTTATTTACTGGGGTTTTCACAGGGGTTATCTCTGGGTTATTTACCAGGGTTTTTACAGGGGTTATCTCCAGCTTTTTTACCAGGGTTTTCATCCCAGTTGACTTGGGGTTACTTTCCCTACTTCTGTCACCAACTCAGTAATCTGTAATCTGTAGTCATCATACAAAGTAGTAGTCTGTCTTACCACTCCAGATAAGCAACCCCTCCCTTATTTTCTCTACCCATACCCATCAGCTGCCTCATCATGCTAATCACTCACTCCCTTAGTAGTGCTGTCAGCCCTATTTCAGATAACCAACCAGTCCCTTATTTTTTGCTAGTCATATCCAAGTCAGTTGCTAGTTAGTTGCTAGTCAGTAGGTGTCTTATCCATAGTCAGTCAGTAGTTACTACTACATCCCTTGGTAGGTAGTCCGCTTTTTTGCTAATCAACTCACTACTCATCTTTCATCCAAATAAGCAACTGGTCACTTATTTTTCCCTAGTCATATTCAAATCAGTTGGTAGTTTGTAGGTTGTCATCAGTAGTCAGTCAGTAGTCACTACTACATCCTTTGGTAGTCTCCTTTTTTGCTAATCAACTCACTGGTCATCTTAGGTACAGAAATAAGCAACCCATCACTTACTTTTGCTACACATATTCTCCATCTCCATGTCTTCTGTCAGTAGTTGCTATTCCATAGTTCCTCATTTGTAGTCAGTCATCATCCCTATGTCTGCTTTTTTGCTACTCATGTCCTAGTCATCTTGGGTCCAGATAAGCAACCAGTCACTTATTTTTCACTAGTCATGTTATTCAAGTCAGTTTGTATTCAGTAGGTGCTCATCAGTAGTCAGTGGTCATCACTGTGTCTGCTTTTTTTGCTAATCACTTGCTAGTCATCTTCAGTCCAGATAAGCAACCAGTCACTTATTTCTTTGACTCTGAGTTGTTGTGTTGCTTCCCTTCACCAACCCTCTGGTGCCTGTACACTTGTCTTCACTCCCTAGGTGGTTGCCTTCAGTGGCTGTACAACTTGCTCTCTCAACTTCATACTCATCTTCCATCCAGATAAGCAAACTTGCCAGTCATCTTGTGTCCAGAATAAGCAACTGGTCCCTTATTCTGTTGTAGTCAGTGGTGCAGCTCTTGCTACTTGCTACTTGGTAGTTGGTAGTCACAAGTCCAGATAAGCAACCAGTTGCTTTCAGTTGGTAGTTGGTAGGTGGGTAGTTACTGCTACATCCCTTGGTAGTCCGCTGTTTTGCTAATCACCTTCCTTGTCATCTGCCCTCCAAATGAGCAACCAGTCCCTTATTTTTTCCTATGTCTGTCATCAGTAATTGGTGGTCTCTAGCCATTGCCATGTCTGCTCTTTTGCTAATCAACTCACTACTCACCTTTCATCCATATAAGCAACTGGTCACTTATTTTTGTTCTTCATTGCTCTTTGGTAGTCAGTAGTCATTACTGTGTCCGCTTTTTTCACTAGTTATTTGCTAGTCATCTTGGGTCCAGAATAAGTGACCAGTCACTTATTTTTTTCACTTAGGGTGGCTGTGTTGCTTCCCTTCACCAACTTTCTGGTGGCTGTGCATTTCCTTATATGGTGGTTGCATGCAGTGGCTGTGTAGGTTGCATGCAAGCAACTTGCCTTATATGGTGGTTGCCCTCAGTGGCTGTGTTGGTTGCATTCCTAGATGCATGCATGATACCTACACTTTGCTAGATGCATGCATGATACCTATGCTTTTCACTAGATGCATGCAGATCAAGTGCTGGCTCCAGAAAGCATGTTATTATACTTGAATGGGACTTACACTATACTCATTCCCTCCTAGATGTTCCATGCTACCATACATGAATGGAAGGCTTGGACCAAGCACAAAGTCAACATATGCCTTCCATTCCTCAGGATTTTCATATTTCAGGTCTGAAGCCCACAGTGTAACTTTTGCATGCACTAGACAAGATCATTAGTAATGCCATCAATGTCAAGCAAAAGTCCTTACCAGATGATAGACATGATTGTCCTCATCAAACCAGTGTAGCCAATCTAACATGACCTTATCCCATAGTTCCTGCAATTTGTCAATGAAGTGATCAGGTACCATCCAGGGATTCTCCAATGTCCCACAATAGAGACAGAGCAAAGGAACCAAAAGCTTTGTAAATTGGGCAGCAGATCCCTTTGGCAAGTTTTGATGACTAGGTCGATTCTTCATAGCTGTTGCATTTGTGATAGGAGTGCTGTGCTGTAAGTGCTGTTGAGGAGCATTAGAAACAATCTTGGTAACAGCAAGGGGACCCTTAAAACATGTTAGCATCTGTATAGAAATTAGGGATGCTGTAACTACTTACCATGGTATTCTGTGCCCCAGCAGGTTTCCATTTCTTCTCTTGCTCATTGGGGAGGCCACTGAATTTATCCATCACACTGCCATTGACCTGGTTACCTCTATGAGTAATGTACTCACCAGTTTGAGACTCTATGTGACATTTGTGCTGGGCAGAGTCCACAGATTTTCCTTCCTTGTGAGAGCATGAGAGGCCAGATGTGTGGTCGCATTTCTTCTTCTTCTGCAGTAGCCCTGAGCCAAAAATAACTCTAAAAGATAAACAAATATGTTAGTTCAAATAGCTTGATTATAAAAACATACTTACACTCCATCACATTTGAGCTTGCACTTGCATGTAGCTGTGATGACAGAAGGTTGGGAGGGAGTGGCCTTGGTAGTAGTGCAGGCAGCTTCAATGAGGTGGCATGTGATCTTGGCTGGCTTCCTGTGTATTCCCACAGTCTCTTCATCCTCACTCCCCTCTGTGGCAACATCAGGATTGGTGTGGTAGTTGTCCTCACCATCATCCTTGTGACCTGGGGCATGCTGCGAGGTCTGTGTGCTCGAGATAGTGTTGTTGGGTATGTCTGCTGGCAAGACAGATACATTGATGGATATTTTGGCCACTCTGTATGATCACCAGGACCCACCATTTGCATCACATGATGAGTTATATGAGTCTATTGATGCTATACCATATGGTGACTGCCCTTGGCAGTCATTTTCAGTGAAGTACTCAGGCCCATTGCCCAAGGACCCACTGTCTTGGATGTTGGCAGACTATGATGTATGGTACTGAGATCTGCTAAGTCTACTTGAACAACAATTTGGAAATCCAGAATTTGCTGATGCAATCAACTACACTACAAAAGTGAGTTTTACTGATGTACATTGAACAATATATTAACACTAACATCACAGGTCGTAACAGATGAAAATGGCTGGCATGAGGTCTGTGACCTCATGTCAGGTCAGTGGGCATGGGATCAGTCTGTGAGTCTACACATTCATGTCATCTTCCTTCAGTGACAATATATATATTGTCCAGGAACTTATTGCCCAGGATCCAGATACACATAGGGCCATGTTTGCACCTATCATACTAGGCAGCAACAAGATGACAGTCAGCGTAGGCACTGGAAACATGGAATATTACCCACTATACATATCCCTTGGAAATGTTCACAACTGTGTCCATCACTCTCACAGCAGTGCCCTGTCCATTTTGGCCTTTCTGTCCATCCTCAAAAGTAAGTGACCATCTTTTGACTAACTCCAAGGCTCATTCAAATTGCCAACACATAGCTGGTCCCACACACAAAGATGACATCGACTTCTGCTACTTTTGCCACCAGTTATTCCACTCATCACTTGCTGCCATCCTTCAGCCAGTCAAGGACTCAATGAGCAAACCATGAGTGACACAATGTGCAGATGGCCACTTCTGCCATGTCATTTATGGCCTTGGCCCTTACATCACCAATTACCCTGAGCAAGCCTTGCTTGCATGTATTGTGCAGGGTTGGTGTATATGATATGTTATCTGCATTGCTTTTTGAGTGATGTGGCCACTGACCATATGCAGTTGCATGGTGCAAAACAGCAGTCTTGATAGTGGCAGCAGACCACAGGCACATGCCTACAGTGAACAACTCCATATGACAATGGACCCACAAACCCTATGGAATGATTATCGGATTGTAGGCAGCTTCAAGGTAAGCTTTATTGATATGTTTATTTGATATTAATGGCAACTTTTTAAAGCCATTTACAGCCCATTTTCCTCATGTGGATATACATGAGATGATCACACCAGACCTCCTCCATCAATTCATTAAAGGGATATTCAAGGACCACCTTGTTACCTGGGTCAACAAATATCTAGAGCAGAATTACCCCAGGCAGCAAGCCTTGGAAATTATAGCTGAGATTGACTGCCAGTTTGTGTTTCATGTTGGGGCTTAGATCATTCACTGACTGGTAACCATTGCTCACAAAGCAGGCTTGCTGCCATACCACTGTTCCCTGGACTACACCAATTCCCAGAAGGTTGAGAATTTAAGCAGTTGACTGGGGGTGATTTGAAGGCATTGATGAAGGTGAGTAACCTAAAATGTATTCTGATAATCACAGACTAAGTCAAAAACCATCACAATAGATTTATTTGCCTGCCATTAGCAGCTTGGTCCCAGATGTGATGGTCCATGCTATTGCAGCCTTCCTCAAGTTCTGTTACATTGCACAAAAGTCTGTCATCACTGAAAGAGACCTTGACACTATTGATGATGCAGTATGCTGCTTCTATCTCAAACAGGAGATTTTCAAGGAGGTTGGAGTCTGTGAACATTTCTCACTTCCTCACCAACATGCCATGGTTCATTACCACACATTGATCAAAATGTTCAGCCTACCCAATGGTATTTGTTCCTCAATAACTGAGTCTCAGCACATCAAAGCTGTGAAGGAACCATGGCACCACTCAAATCGATATGAGGCACTCAGGCAAGTGTTACTCACAAATCAATGACTGGACAAACTGGCCACAGCATGCTTAGTATACTCACAGAAGGGTATGTTGGACAGCACTTTTGTTCCAGCAGTGAGAAGAGAGGATATTGCCACAGAGGACAGCAAGGATGGAGAGGAGGAAGACAAGTCTCAGGCAGTTGAGGGAGACAAATCAGATTATGATGTCCAGTTAGCATGAAAGCCAGGTGAGTATGACTTGTGACATTTGTGTTGTGCTAGCTAACTGTCTGTGATTTCTTTTAGTACAGAATATACCTCATGTGAGAAAGCTTGTGGCTGCGCACTATGGTTATCCAGAACTTGTCAAGTGCACCCAGCACTATCTATATGACCAACTCAACCCCAATGCAGAGATGTCTGGAGACCATGTCAGTCTTTGTCAATGTCCATCCTTTGATAGTGACATCAAAGTGTTCAACTCCATGTTGGCCACCTACTATGCACCAAGCAATCATTCAGGACATGGCAGAATGCACTGCAATGTCATACACTGAACACCATGGTGGCAGGGTGGGCCAGTGCAATATGATTGCATATTGGTAGACAATGGCAGTTCAGAGAATGATCCACTCTGTGGTCTGCTCATCACTTGTTGTTTACTCTTTTTCTCATTCAAGTTTCAGGGCCATTCACACTCCTGTGTTCTGGTTGAATGGTTTCTACCATTTGGTGATGCACTGGACCCCTTGACAGGAATGTGGGTTGTAGTGCTGGAGGTAAATGCTGCTGGACACCATGTCTGAGCAGTCATTTCTGTCAAATCTATTCTGTGAGGCATTCATCTGATTGGAGTGTTTGGTGCAGATTTTTTACCCATTACATTTCACTTCTTGCAATCTCTCAATGCATTTAATGCATACTATGTCAACAGGTATATAGATCATCACTCATACATGATTTGTTAATTTGAATGAATACAATATCTGTTGTGACATTCTGTGGACACTGAACAATTTATGGCAGTCTGTGGTAGCCTGTGTGTACTGAAGAAACTGTGGCAGTCTGCAGTGGTCTGTACAGAATAGTGCGCACTGGCCAACAGGTCTGACAGTGTGGACAGTCAGTCAACAGTCCATGCAGACATCACAGTTGGGGTGACAAATTTCTGATGTTGCTTGTAGAGTTGTCTTACCAGCAATACCTGTTTTACTACTCCACTTATTGAGCCAGCAGGTCCAGGACTGTTAACAGATCAAAGCACATGACAGACAACAAGAAACACCATCATTATGACCATCTTCTAGTTTGCTTAGTAGATTCATTCCAATGTTTCTGGTAGTACTATAGGAGTGCATGCTGCCATCAAAACCATGGCCCTACTACCAAGGATGATTGCACCAATAAAGTAAAACCTATATTTTACATGAGTACTAGAGCAATTGTTGAGACAGCTGTGGCCCCAAGCACTGTGTAGCCCAGCCCTGTAAGCTGACTTCAGAGTCAAGGCTGGGTGCATGTTATCAGCCCCATCATAAACAAAGAAAGAAAAGAACAAAACAATAGATATACCCTTTCCAATGTCCCATGCAAGATGTCAGAGACTGTTTAAAGAGTGGAAGGTGCAAAAGGTGCAGCCAGGATGAATTTACCCACATACTTCAGCATGTTCAGGTAGCCCTGCAATGAGCTTGACTATATGCATGCTATCAAATGTGCCAGGTGCGAAAGAGGTATGCCAAAGAGAGACTGTAGAGCACTGATCACAACATCAACAAACATTAATGGTATTCAAAGTGCACTAAGCCAACAACTAAGCCAGCAAATTTTGCTTGCTAAACTTTTCCTAAGATTTTCACCATGTAGATAATTCAAGCAGAGTTTTAAAGCATGCCTCCCCTCCACCCAAACCTTTGATGTTCTGCTCACCTACAGGTCAAGTCTGTAACTATCATGGCCAGGGCCTCCTCTGTTGCTAGTACAAGAAATCCCCCCCCCTGTCCATCCCCCAACCCTCCCCCAATACTGTGTCATCCAAGCCCAAGCTGAGGGCTTCTTGGGGCAAAACTATTTACTGGGAGAGGTATACCCACCTTACCAGAGAGCTACTGACTTGGCTATGGGAAAATCCAGCAGATCATGCCATCCTATTCAACAAGAGGAGAGATCAGAGTGCCCTGGGAAATGCAAGGCCCCATGCCTGCCTGCAAAAAAAGAGATCAATGCTGTTATTGCTCAAGTGATCTTCTCTAAAGATCTTGTATATGGGGCAGTTTATGCAACCCAGACTGAGAGGTTTGCTTCAGCGGTGGGTAGCCACCTGGCAAGGTATGCCTTATCACATTGTTCCAAGAGATTAATTCAAAATCCTTGTTACAGCTTGAAGGCCAAATATCAGCAACAAGCATCAAGGTTTAAGTCCACTGGTGAAGGCATCAATCCTAACAATCCAGCTTATTCCAACCTTCTGGGTATGTACCATGGTCCTCCTCTGTATACCATGTGGCTGATCTCACACATGGTTTTTATTTTAGAGGAAGTTGTCACAGAGTTCCCATTCTGGGAGGAATGCAATTGCATGTGGCATGGGAACCCTGCTTATGATGCAAGATTATTTAATCCAGCTCCTGGCACAAACTGGATGGGCAACTTTCTTTCCATTGTGAATCAGGGTGGTACTACTGTGACTGTGACTCCTAGTGGCTCTACTGCAACTGCAACTGTGACTCCTACAGTCACTGATATGCAAGTCCAACAACCAACCAACCAGAACAATACAATGGCAAGGGGGCAATCTGGAGGTCAAACCTTTTGGGAGTTTTATGCTAATCAACCCTCAGGGTACTTCTGGACCTTTCACAGGTGAGGGTGCAAGTATCAATGACTTTTCTATGGGTGGGATAGAGCAAGGGGAGGATGAGGATGAAGAGGGGGAGGTATGTGAGGGAAGGGAGCCTGGGGAATGCCCTCAGTTCATGTCAGTTAATTCTGAACTAACATTCAATGTTGGTGCAGTGAATGACACCCACCACATGAGTTGCTATAAAACTCCTCACTCATGTTACTAATGGGAACCTTAGCCTGTTGATTCTACCCATATGATATTGCCATTCAACAAGCCTGGCCATTGAACACTGTCATGGGACAACCATTCAGCATTCCAGATGTCTCCATATGCCAGATCCCCCCCCTCTGTTATCTCTACATCTACAATGACCTCTGCTGTCAGTGATGGTGCTAACTGGCACCAGGTGGCAAGCTCTGAGACCTCTCAAATGAAGGGGAAAAACATGCTTACTCAGCTCAAGGCTGATTTCAACAAGCAGCTTGGTGAGTTAAATGGAAATTCCTTGGATCAGTGGTGCCAGTTAACTGCACTCAAGACCGAATGCAAAGTGGTCAAGACCCAGGCTTATATGTGCAACAAGGAGATAGCTCATTTGGAAGCAGATGGTGAGAAGGAGTGCAGGGAGGCTCAGAAGATCCATGAGTGTTTCATGGAGAGAAAAAAGTTAGACATACAATACCTCAAGGAGCAAGGGGAGAATCTCCATCTCAGAGTCCAACTGGCAATGCTCCAAGCTCAACCAACCTCTCTTCAGACCCCAGGTCCCAAGTTTTCAATGGCACCTCATCCTCCACCACCACCATGCTGTCTCTTTATCCCACCTTGCCTTCCACTGCCTTTGATGATCTCATTGCAGATGCCTGAATACCAATCAACCTCATACATGCTGTATTGCTCTTCCCCCCAATCCCCTTTGTTTTTCTATTTTCTACAACTATAACCTATGTACTTGCTAGTACAATGTATGTGTGCATGTGGAATGAAATGGTCATCTTTCCTGTGATTCAAAGTGCTTTGTACATGCACATGTGGTGTAGTCTACATGCAAATCCCACATTGCTTGAATAGCCTTTCCATCAGCATGAGGCAATGTTGCTGCCCTGGTGTCCCCTGTTGTTCCTCACCTACATCCTCATCCCCACCACCATCCAACTCCTTGCCTTCCCTTATTGCCCAGTGCATCATTCCTTCGCCAAGCATATCCCTCCATTCACTCTCAAAGAAAATGACCATGTTGTGTAGGATCATGTAGCACATGATCCAATACACAGTAACATGTAAGTCACTGTCCTTATTCACCTTGAGCCGAAGCTCTTGAAATGACTGAAAGCGGCCTTTGAGGGCTGCAAATGCATGTTCCACCCTTACTTGCACCTTTGAAACACTGAGAACAGTATTTCTGCACAACTGGCCTGCAGGTGCACACCTTTGATAAATATTGATTATATATATTCTGTCTATGCATCAGGCTACCTCCACTTGGCTTCTTGAAAGGCATGACACACCACTTCTCTGTCAGATAGGCAGAGTCTGCCCCAATCCAATGACATGGGGGGATGAAGTTCACAGGATCCTGGTACATTCTTGTTCCTTGGAAGGTAAATGCATTATGCACACTACTGGGTTGCCCCAAGGCATAATCCACTATGCTGAGGTTATGTGTCATGATTACAGCCTTCGCATTTCAAGTGAGCATTCATTCCCAATCTGACATTTAAACCTACCTGACAATTTAGTGAAAAACACAGTTTCTGATCATAAAATGCCACATGATTCAGTCACTTGTAAGCCTAAAAGTGGGTCATCCAATGTGTACATTTTGTCCTGAAACTGGGACTAACCGACATTGGTCCCTAGGGGTGGGTAGGCCAGACTGTGAAGGTGGGGTCAGCCAACCTGGCTGGAGGGCAGACCCACTGCCTGAAAGTGGGGTTGGCTGACCCGGCTGGAGGGCGGACCCACTGCCTGAAAGTGGGGTCGGCTGACCTGGCTGGAGGGTGGACCCACTGCCTGAAAGTGGGGTCAGCTGACCTGGCTGGAGGGTGGACCCCCTGCCTGAAAGTGGGGTCAGCCGACCTGGCCACCTCCTGGAAGTGGGGTTGGCCGACATGATTGGAGGATGGACCCACCTCCTGGAAGTGGGGTCTGACATGATGTTGTCATGACATCATTGTGGCTGTGTACCCCATGCCATCACTTTCCCACCATCAAAGCGGAGTTTGAATTTCTCATTGATGTGACTGTGTTTATTATGTACACAGCTGTATTCAGCCCAACAAATGGCCCCTGATGGTATTAAATATCAATATGCTTACCTAATTAGATGTAGCGGAGTTTCAATCTGATTCTGTCATGACATCATTGTGGCTGTGTACCCCTTACCATCACTATCCCACCCTCAAAGTGGAGTTTGAATTTCTCATTGATGTGGCTGTGTTTATTATGTACACAGCTGTATTCAGCCCAACAAATGGCCCCTGATGGTATTAATATCAGTATGCTTATGTAATCACTTGGGGCAGAGTTTCAATCTAATTTTGTCATGACATCATTGTGGCTGTGTACCCCTTACCATCACTATCCCACCCTCAAAGCAGAGTTTGAATTTCTCATTGATGTGGCTGTGTTGACATATGCACAGCTGTATTCAGCTTCACAAATGGCCCCTGATGGTATTATTATCAGTATGCTTATGTAATTAGTTGTGGCAGGGTTTCATTACAAATTTGACATGACATCATTGTAGCTGTGTTTTCATTACCAATTAACTACTGGTCCGCTTTTGTGATTACATAAAAGTAATGTTGTGCTGTGCAGTGTGCCATCAGCATGTCACGTGACATGCTTCACTGCACATGCTGCGACCAGTGGCTGATGACCAAACAGCAGCAAACAGAAAATTTTATAAAAGATGCACTTCAACACACCGCTCTTCATCTTTCTCTCTCCCATGTTCTTCTTACCACTCCCTTGATGCTGGACTTCACCTATGTAGACTGCAGCTGCATGGGTTTAAGGTATGTCTTGTAGTATCCTGTTGTTGTCCTGCAGCCCACTGTGTGCCTGGCCAGCACACTATGGGTGTGTAGGTTACTGATACTATCTTCCTGTGGGTTCTGGGGGTTTAGTCTGTGCCTGCTTTTGCAGGCCAGCTGGGGTTCTGGGGGGTTACATAGTCTGTACCTGCTAGTGCAGGCCAGCTTAGGACTTTTTCATTGTGGGACCTGGGGGCTCAGTCTGTGCCTGCTAATGCAGGCCAGCTTTGTGGGTTCTGGGGGATTTATAGTCTGTGCCTGCCAGTGCAGGCCAGCTTCTGACTGATATCTGTATTATCTTTGTACTAGTCTTTTAAATACCTTATTTTCTCTAGAGATCTCAGTGTCTTTCTGGGGAGGGGCCCCTCCAGGATGCCTGAGGTCTCAGTTCCACTTGGAACATTTGCTCTGTAACTTAGTCCTGTATTTTTCTTGGCTGTGTATTTGCTCAATCCTGTATTTTCTTGGCTGTGTATTTGCTCAATCCTGTATTTTCTGGGCTGTGTATTTGGTTGGTCATTCCTGTATTTCCTTGGCTGTGTATTTGGTTGGTCAATCCTTGTAGTTGCTAGGCTGTGTAACATGAATTGCTCCCATGCTGCTTGATTTTTTGAAGTTGTGTAACCCTAACCCTAACCCTAGCAAAGGACATGCACTGGGCAAAGTAGAAATCCCACCACCCTGGTGATTGAGTCAAAGGGTAAACCTGAGGGTCAGATAAGAGTGAAATCTAAGGGATCCATACCACATGGGGTGGGGGTGAGGTTGTGTGTAAGTAGTAGGCAAATGGGTATGGCATAGGCCAAAGACTTGGGACCCAAGACCAAGGTAATCAATCCATTGGTCTAAGCTCATGTCCAATCCATTGGGTCTAACCTTTACCATACTGGACCATACCTGTCAGTCTTTGGATTACTGGCACTTGGGATCTTTGTATTGGCTGTGCATACCTACATTGTAGCCTGCATTGCTTGTTGGTAGTACATACATATGTTGGTAACTCATGTGGTAGATACCTCAGTTTGAATAAAAACTGTAATGCCTCTATAGGTCTTCTTTATCAGCCTTCTGTCAGGACTTGTACAAGAACACTGCTACATAACATGTCAACTACAGAGCAGGTCCACTTTGTGTTCAGTACCATTTGATCAACTTCATAACATCTCAGCTGTAATGTCCCACCCTTGGTACTGCATTGGTACTTGTCAGTGAACATCAGCAGATCCCTAGAGCTTTATACCCCCCTTGGGTGAGAGAATCAGTTCTAACCTGATAAGAGACTTTAAAAGAAAACAAGCAGATAGACAACTAAGTGCAGAATGTTAGATTAGGATCAAACATGAAGCATGGAGACATGGAAAGAGACTGTCAAGATTGGTTGCTCCTAGGGACAAAGGGGGGGGGGGGGGGGGTTCCACAACACTTAGTGATGAATGCTGATGTGGTACTGGCTACTGGCAGGCACAACCAAAAGGTGCCTAGTGGTGAAGGGAGACCTGCTGAAAGGCCAAAAAGCAAGTAATGTGGAGGGGGCTTACTCTGTACATTGCCATGCTATCTTGCAATGCCCTCATACAAGTTTTCACAGAAAGCTGAAGGTACCAAAATTGAACCTCTTATTGGTATGGGTATGTGCATCTCCCAGTGAGGTCAGCCAACTCCACTTGCAGGAGGTGGGTGCATCCTCCAAACAGGTTGGCTGACCCCACTTCCAGGCAGTGGGTCTACCCTCCAAACAGGTCAGCCTACCCCACTTCCAGGCAGTGGGTCTACCCTCCAAACAGGTCAGCCTACCCCACTTCCAGGAGGTGGGTCCATCCTCCAAACAGGTCGGCCAACCCCACTTTCAGGCAGTGGGTCTACCCTCCAAACAGGTCAGCCTACCCCACTTCCAGGAGGTGGGTCCACCCTCCAGCCAGGTCGGCTGAACCCACTTTCAGGCAGTGGGACCATCCTCCAAACAGGTTGGCCAACCCCACTTTCAGGCAGTGGGTCTACCCTCCAAACAGGTCAGCCTACCCCACTTCCAGGAGGTGGGTCCACCCTCCAGCCAGGTCAGCTGAACCCACTTTCAGGCAGTGGGACCATCCTCCAAACAGGTTGGCCAACCCCACTTTCAGGCAGTGGGTCTACCCTCCAGCCAGGTCAGCCGACCCCACTTCCAGGCAGTGGGTCTGCCCTCCAGCCAGGTCAGCCAAACCCACTTTCAGGCAGTGGGTCTGCCCTCCAGCCAGGTCGGCTGACCCCACTTTCAGGCACTGGGTCCAACCTCCAGCCAGGTTGGCCAACCCCACTTTCAGGCATTGGGTCCAACCTCCAGCTAGGTCAGCTGACCCCACTTTCAGGCACTGGGTCTGCCCTCCAGCTAGGTTGGCCAACCCCACTTCCAGGCACTGGGTCCAACCTCCAGCCAGGTTGGCTGACCCCACTTTCAGGCAGTGGGACCATCCTCCAGCCAGGTTGGCTGACCCCACTTTCAGGCACTGGGTCTGCCCTCCAGCCAGGTCAGCTGACCCCACTTTCAGGCACTGGGTCCAACCTCCAGCCAGGTCGGCCAAACCCACTTCTAGGCAGTGGGACCATCCTCCAAACAGGTTGGCTGACCCCACCTCCAGCCAGGTTGGCCAACCCCACCTCCAGCCAGGTCAGCTGACCCCACTTTCAGGCACTGGGTCTGCCCTCCAGCCAGGTTGGCCAACCCCACTTCCAGGAGGTGGGTGCACCCTTCAAACAGGTCAGCTGACCCCACTTCCAGGGACTGGGACCACCCTCCAAAGAGGTCGGCCAAACCCACTTCTAGGCAGTGGGACCATCCTCCAAACAGGTCAGCCAACCCCACTTCCACACACTGGCCTACCCACCTTTGGGCACCATCGGCTGACATCGGTTAGTCCCACTTTTAGGACAAAATGTACATGTCGGATGACCCACTTTCAGGCCTACAGGTGACTGAAGGGTCTGAAAATGCATCTCCAAACATTCCTGGCCATGCATGAAAGTTTACTGAAGTCCCATCAGCCATGAACACCCCATTTCTCCATGCATGGCAAGTCCATGACTCTGTGAATGTCTGTGCTTGATGTATTCCCTCTGAATGGACATGCAGGATGTAGATGAATCTATCATGCTGATCGAGAATTGCAGCCATGATGCAGTGCATACAGTTCACCACTGTCCCAACACTGATACTGGGCCATTGCCCAATATCTTCAGGGGAGCAAGCATTGCCATAATGGCCCATGCAAAAGGGGAAGATTGCGAGTTGGATAGACACCAGTAACTGCTTGTTATTTGATTGGTTATGGAAGACAGGGTGGTGACTAATTTGATCAAGGATATCATCAAATATCCCTGAATTAACACACAACTTTTTATGAAAGAGGTCTGGGCAATGTTCTGCAAAGTGTTCCAGAAGGTGCAGCTGAGGCACTCTTGGCATTGGTTCCACTGGGCATTCAAGTACCCTGGCAGCCTCAACCTCATCACATAGGGCTTGGATCGCACTCAGAAAGTTTGTATAAGGTGCAGCAATCATATCCATTGTGGAAATAGAGCTGGTAGATGCTGATTCTGAGTCAACTGACATGGATCCCAGGGCTGAAAGGATCAGTGATTCCAGGGAGAGGGGGGGAATGATCATTGGGCTCAGTGGGCTAGGGGAAGAGTTAGATGATGTATCTGTCCAACTGGTGAGCTCTGAATCCATCTCATCAAATAGTTGTGCTCTAATCTCTTCATTTTGCATTTGGGTAGCAGTGATCACCACAACATTGAGAAGTTCCAGTATTTCTATGCAGAGGGATACCCTCAGCATCTTGATGGATGGGTGGACAACCTGATCTATCACTTGTTCCATTTTTTACACTACCACATGTATACTACACTTCGAAGCACTTGTATGATAACTTTGGACTTAGAAAACTTGGTCATTGGATATCTAGAAAGAGAATGTGCTGATTCAGAGCTTGAACTCCCTCTCAGCCACACAAAGTTTAGTAGGGTTTAGTACACTAAAATTTTCCAGCTTAGTTGTCAGCTTAGTCAGCTTAGTGTGCTTTGAATACCATTATTTCATGCCACCTTCAAACCACTGGCTCACATGTGCTAAGGGCACCACCAGTGGCACAGTTGGCTATGGAGGAAAGCCATGTTAATTGTGGCTGATAAATGGTAAAGTGAGGGCTTGGAGTCAAGGATGGGTTCAACATGAGTGATTCTTCAAGGTCTGCTTTGTGCCCTTAATATCCGAGGTAAGGAACCTAGAGGCAAACCAAATTGGTGAATCATGCAAGCTACTGCTAGAGTACCCACTTGAATGTTCCCTGTAAATTCAAAACCCCCACATGCCCAATATCCCATGGCACACCCTGATCAACAGCCTCATTGACAAGTGAAAGGGCATGTGCATAACACCCAAGGGTTGGGAAACAAGCCAGTGATGACCAGAGGTCCAGTAGTTCAGACCAGAATGGTATAAGCCAAGTTTGGGGGCAAGGGTCAAGACTGAGGAATGTTCTGGGAACCCAAGGCCAGAGAAGTGACAACAAGTGGTCCAAAGGCCAGTCTAGGTGGTTCAGCAGGCTGGGACAAGGCAAAGCTGAGTCCAGGAGTGATTAGACTGGCTGGACAGGGCTTTCCAGAGACAGCTGAAAGCTGAAACCAATGTTTCAGAGGGCTGGTAGTTGCACTTCAGAGCTGGGTTAAGGCAACATGAAGTCCAGGAATGACTGGGTGAGGCCCAGGGGTGTGCTTCAGAGCCAGGTCAGGGAAAACCAGAGGCCAAAAGGTGTACAAGGGACTGGTAATGTCCAACAAATGTACCAGGGGTGTATCACTAGGGCCATAGGTGTGCCTCAAAGCTGGTTCAGGGCAATATGGTGGCTGAGAGGGTCCAGAGAGGTCCAGAGATGACCAAAGATGGTCCAGGGGTGTACCAGTGTGCTGCTGAGTGACACTGGAATGACACAAAGGCTGGGTGGTTGCCAGGAAGACCAGGAAACCAGCCTAGGAACACTCTGGTTGGACTGGGAGTGCACTGCAGGGGTACCAAGGGTCATGAGAAGTGCTGATGAAGGCTGAGACAGGTCCAAGGTCTGCTCCAGGGGGTCATAGGGTCTGAGAATGTGTATCTACAGAAAAAGAAAACAGGTAACAGAAAACCAAGAAAACATATAACAAGGAAACATGAAACCAGGGCTAGAGGCAGGGGTCAAAGCTGAAGGCTGAGACCAAGGGTGGCTCAGGCCAGGGGTGGCAAAAGCTGGAGACCAAGACTGGGAGTGGCTGAAGCCAGTTGTGCTAAAGTGAGTGGTCTGGAGAAAACAGCCAGACCGAAGACTGGTCAAGGGGACAGAAGGCCAGGAAGGCCAGGAGCTGGTCTGAGGGTCAGAGAGGACCGGAAGGGCCAACTGGGGACTGGTCTAATGGTCAAGGAGGGCTTAGAAAAGCCAGGTGGGGACCAGTCAGGAGCGAGTGAGGGCCAGAAGGGCTAGAAAGAGCAGTGGGAGACTGGTTTGGACTTGGACAGGGATGCAAGGCCAGAAATGCCAAAGGAAGACTGGTATGGACTTGGGCCAGGCTGGAGTGACTGGCTGAAGGGGTTGGAGAGGTTTGGGGTAGTTGGAGATGACCTGAGGTGCCATTTAGCTGGTGGGCTGACAACCAGAGGCCAAAACAGTGTAGGCCAGTGGGCTAACACTGAGACTGGGGTAACCAGGGGTAGCAAGATGCAAACCCAAGGCCAGAAGTGGCAAGGCTGGGTGAGTTTCTGGAGGTCAGTGAGGGATTGGAAACTGTCTAGGACAGCCAGAGTTTGGTTTGGACAAGGACCAGAGGGCCAGACATAGCTAGGCATGAACTGGGGACCAGAAGGTCATAAGACTGGTTCAATGAAGGCCTAGGAGTGTTGGCAGGAGGTGAGTCTGGGTCTTGAGTCCAGTTTAGGGGTGTCCAGAGTTGGTTGGTGGTGGGTTGTCCAGTGGTAAGAAGCCCAAGGGCCAAAAACCATTGGAGGATTGGTTCAGGGGGTCTGGAGACTGGGTGAGGCCTAGGGGTTATCCAGCCAAAGGGCTGACAACAGGAGGCTGAGACTGGTGTGAGTCAAAGTGTGGTTCAGTGGTGAAAACCAACCAAAACCAACACAAAAGACAAAAAGAGCAAGTGGTGGTGTGCCCATGTGGTACCTAGATGGTAGAACCTTTGATTTGGGTGGGTTTTTGTGAGCTACAACACTCAAGGACAAGTGCTGAGGGTTGGGGGTGCTCCTGACAAAGAAGGAGCAAGAATGCAATAGAAAGTGATATAGTAGACTGCTGTCAGCCTACAGAAGGATGGATGGCAACTTAATTCAATGTCCTAAGCTGCACTGAGCTCAGGGAGGGCTTGGAGCAAAGTATATTGATGATAGACAAGGATAAGCGAAGTAGAAAATAGTTAGACCCTTAATAAAGTCTCAACTATCAAAGCTGGTGAATGAATTACTGAGTGATGATAAAAATGCAAGCAAGAGGGGCTCTCTGATGTCTTCTTCTTTTTTTGCTATCTGAGTACAGTGATTTATATATAGTACAGGGGTGTTGCCCTTGGAAAACAAGGTGCAAACACTTGGTAAGTGATTGGTAACTACTGATGAGTAAGGAATGTAAGCAATGGGTAATCATCTTGGAAAGCATTGGTAAGCATTGGTAAGGATTAGCAAGCCAAAAAGCAAAGAATCAGTAAGCAAAGTCAAAAGATTGGTAAGTATTGGCAATAGGTGAGTCAGAGACAGTCAGAATGTCAAAGTATGAGTCAAGTAATGTCAGGAACTGGGAAAGTGCACTGGAATTGCATTAGGGGGAGGCTGTGCATGTCACATCTCAAAGAGATCACTTCTAGGCCAAGGTGGGATGACAGAGAGGCAGTGCTGATCTGATGCCAATATAGTACATCCAAAAGTGGAGAGGGTGAGTCAGATGTCAACAGGGGTCAAGCTTTGGAGGTCTGTGGGGTGACAGGAGCATAGGGGATCACAACTTTCCCCCCCAAACCATCCTCTCAGTGAAGCAAATAAAAACTTCATGAATGAGGCTCTGTTGGAAGAGAGGATGAAGGGGGAGTGTCTTCTGCTGTATCTTGCAACAAGGAGGCAAGATGTGCATCATACTTGTCATGGATGTGATCAGGGAGAGTGGAGAACAGTAGATTATACTGTAGCTGTCACAATCTTGCAAGAATGATGGACAAGACTGGTATGAAGACATTGCAGGGAGCAGGGAGGAAGGATCCATATGCTTCTTGGGCTGGAGAGACTGAAATGACCATGTAAGACCTTTCCAAGTGAATGACAGACCTGAGGTGACCAAAGAATGTCCTCCTAGAGGTCATACTGACAAAAAGAACACACTGTCCAAGCTGGATGGGCTGAGAGGGCACAGATGAGGGTGGGATGTACCAGGATGCTTTGGGATGGAAGCTGGTAGGAACTCCTGGTAGATATATGTAGCCATGGTCCCTAGAAAGGGAACAAGCAAAATGATTGACTTGGAGGCAGCCATATCAGAAGAATTTAGCGAAATGAGTGTCTTTTGGAGGGAGTGCTGTTGAAATGTGTGGAGTGTGCAAATCCTTTCCAATTTTGGAAGGTAGGATCACATGGCTGAGCACTACAAGTGAGTGTGGGAATGGTCTCAGTATCTGCAGAAATGGCAGAGATATGTCAAAAACCAGAATGCCATGCACAGGTGCTTAAGAATTTTAACCAGCGCTTAACTCGCTCCCTTTCTTTTTCTTTGGCACTGATGACTTGTTCTTGTGTGAGGGATGACTGCCAACATTTCTGGCTGTCCTTCTTCATATGAGGGCTATGGTCTTCATCTCCATTCATCAGCTGTATCCATGTCCACCTCACCAAACACCTTTGGTGTGTGACACCAGTGAGACTGGTGAACACACAATCACTGAGGGCCAAGGACTACTGAGATAGTGAGACCAGAGTACCAACACAAATGTCAAGGGCTGGGAGCAACCCAGGGCAGGTGGTTTGGGAGTGTTTCAGTATGCAAGGACTGGGCCAGGGAACCAGGGACTGGTGTGTAGGGACTGAGTGGGGTTGTGCTGAGGGCACTGGAGAGGTAACAGACAGGGGTTTGGAAGAGAGTAGATCACTAGCAAGGTCCCTTATCCCCCTCTTAGGGTAGACTTCCCAAGTCTACAGGGGTACAAGGTGTGTGCCAGGACTGCTAAGAGGAGTACTGGATGGGATAGTAGGAGTACTACCACTGGAGTTGTAAATCCAAGTACTGAAACATGGAGACCAGCTTAACAGGTGTCAAGACTGGTTCCAGGAAGCTTTTACAAGGCCATAAAAAGCTTTGAAACTGGAGATACAAGACTGGCAGGGCAGGCTGGACTGGTACAAGGATAGTAAGGAGTGTTGGAGTCAAAAGTAAGGGTATGAAGGCCAGAACCAGAGCCCAAGAGGAAGCAAGGAGGCTGGTGAAAAATGGCAGGCCAAAGACAACTGGTAAGACTGGAGTTGGGAGAGTGGGTAGGACCAGAGTTCTGGAGTCGATGGTGGGGTGACAGTAGTGATGGTAAGGGGGAAGGTGAGGGGTTAGCTGGCACCTGAAGGGCCTCATGAACATACAAGTTCCAGGGCAAGTGGGTGAGCTGGGAAACAGACCAGCAGAGTCAGGGGTTTGTCAGATGGGCTGAGGCCTGGGGTTGTCTTGCAAGCAAATTCATGCTCCAAGGCAGGGTTGATGTCAGGGGAGTTAGCAAACTTTAGTATTAGGTGGGGATAGGTGACTGCACTACACTCAGCCACCAATGGGTGCCTATGAGTGGGCTAGTCAGTTCCCTACAACCTAGATACTTCAGTTCCTAATGAGTTGACAAGGCCAGTTAAATAGGGGTCGGAGACCGAGAGAGAACCAAGGCCAGGTCCACCAAGGACCAGAAAGAGGTGCTAGGTTAAGACCATAGCACTGGGGTAGAGGTCAGGGGTAGTTCCAGGATGAGGGACAAGCCCGAAGGCCAAAGGAGTGGCAAGGGAGTAGCATAGAGCTACCCAAGGGGTATCAGAGGCCAAGGGAGGCTGGAGATGGAAGACTGGCCAAAAGAAATGAGTCTGGAGTGAGCAAGACTAGTCAGAGGTCATGAGGAAGTCCAGAGATAAAACACCAGAAAAGAGAAAGAAGGCCAGAGTCAGCAAGACCGGTCAGGGGCTATAAGGAAGTCTGGAAATGACAGGCCAGACAAAGGCTGACAAGGCCTAGTGAGGGAGGGAAGACCAGAACTGGGGAGACCAGTCATAAGGGAGTCTGGAGGTGAAAAAACCAGACACAAATAGGGGGACTGGAGTTAGCAAGTCTGGTCCAAGGCTACAAAGCTGGGTTGAGGCCAAGGGAAGTCTGGGGACTGGCAGGATGAGCCAGGAGGACTGCTAAGGGGAACAGATCTCTACTGAGACCACCAGTTTTGGCTTCTGGTGTACTAGAGTACCAACTTGTTGACCTGGTTAGAATCCTGGGGCAGACTCTAATTGTTTTGTCTCAACCAAGACCACCAGTTATGGCTTCTGGAGTACATAGTTACCAACTTGTTAACCTGGTTAAGATCCCAGGGTGGATGGAGGACAGGGAAAGGACTGGAAATGAGGTTGGGGACCAGGATAGGGGCTGGAGGACTGGCAGACCAGTCCTAGACTGAAAACCAGGGGCCAGGAGCAAGTCCAAAGGACTAGCATGCCCAGGGGTGCCTCCAAGTGAAAAGAGAGGCTGGAAGAGAGGTCAGGGACCGGGCTAAGGGCAAGAGGGCTGGCAGACTGGTCCTAGACTGAAGTGGAGGTGTCAAACACTAGCCAAGACCACCAGAGCCAAGGTCTGGAGCAAGTCTGAAAGACAAGCACCATCCTGAGGCTGAGGTGACTAGTGCAGGACCAGGACAAGGGATAGGAGAGTCTGAGGAAAGCCAGGACTGGTCCAAGACCTAGTAACAGGTCTAGACAAGTCCAGGTGAGGTGTTTGAATCAAACTGGGGCCAGGATGGCCAGTAACAAAGGGCAGAAGGCCGAGAGAAGTGGCAGACTGGCTTCAGACAAGTCCAGGTGAGTGTGGACAAGCCAACCTAAGGCCAGACAGGCCAGTAACAGACAGTCTGGAGACTGGAAAGGGGTCCAGGGCTCCAAGGCCAGTGTAACAAAGGCCAAGGGTGGAGACTGGGCCCAAAAACCACTGAAGCCAAGTGCCAATGGGGAACAGGGAAGGTGTTGAGGACCAGGACTGGCTAGGTCCAGGCCTTGGGGCTGCACCAGAGGTGCACAGAGGTCAAAAGACCAACATCAGGGAGTCAGGAGGTCAAATGAGTGATATGATCCCAGTGTTCAGTACAGTAGAACTGGTCAAAGACAGCTGGGCTAGAGTGCTGGGATGACTGAGGTAAGGACTGTGGTGAAGACCAGGGTGACCAGCCAGGAGTCAGAGGTAGCTCAGGGGAGCTAACAGAAGTGAGTCTGGTTGTTGAGGCCAGCTCAGGGGCAAGTCTGGAGGGTAATTCTGACTTGGAAGTGGGCTCAGGCATGAACTGGGGTTGGTGGTGAGTCTGGATTCATCAGAACATCACTTTGAGCTGTGGAGCTCTCCACAGTGCTCCATAATACACAGAGTCCCCTAGCTAGGTCCAGGCTGGACAGATGCACCCAACAACACTTTTTGCTATGGCTAGTTGCCTGTTACTATGGAATGGTCACATTGTCATGGAACTTTGTCCAGTATCTTACTTACTATGGATTGCTATGGAACTTTCATGCTTAGATATCACTGTACAAAACTGGCCAGACTGTATTCTCCTTGGGGTGTTGTCCAGTACTCCCCATCTCAATGTTTACTTTGCAAACATGTGATCACTCCACAACTAGGAACAGTTCACAGCAGGTATGACAGGAACAGGAGCATTGGCATCAATTGTGTACTACATGTAATGACAGGCATGACAGGACTAGGTATTATGAAATCAATCAAGGACTGCCTGAATGTGCTGGTACCTCTCTACATTCAAATCAACCTCTTGCAGTGCAGCCCTGATACGAGGAGTCAGCATGAGCATGTCAGCCCCCCCAGTGCTTACCATCCTTCCTTTTCCCACTGAGAAAGCTGATTGTGCAACCTTGTGCCATGATAGGGATTACAAAGGATGTCATTCAGCACCTTCATCATGCCATGGAAAATGGAATTGTAAGCCTTGCCAGAGAATTGAGGCATCATCTTTTCTGTGCCATTCTTTGCAAATCCATCCAACACACAATGATACTGTGAGAAAAGTTTGAGTTGCAGTGACTTCAGGTGTAAAATAACTCACCATGGCTGTGACAAGAGCCAGACAGGAAAGGGGAACTGAATTGTTGAAGGACTCAGGACGCTTATCTGCAATTCAATAGGTCCCAGTATAGTAGAATTGTATGACAGCTTCCTGGAGGGCAGGGTGAGTGAAATTCCTGGTTTTTCCCTGATAAACCAATCCATTAGTAGTGCAGACAATGAACTGTGTGAATGTACATTCTCATCGAAACTGTCTTGCAGGAAAAGCAAGTTGTCAAGGAGCTTTGCAGCAGCAGTCTCTATCCATTATACATGAACCTGTGGTGCAACATCAGAAGGAGGGACAAGGTTGAACACAGATGGCATGGTTGCCAGCATAACTGACTTCAATTCCAAATGCCAGGTAGATATATCACCAAGGAGCTACCAGCAGTATGTCAGTAGCTGTAACCAAAAGATGGGACTACTTACGAGGCATGCCATATCTTGCTTGTGGTCAGGCCAGTAACCTATAAAGTTAGGATAATGAGACATGTATAAAGCAAAAATATTGTTACTCACCATCTTCAAATTGCACACTGTGTTGATTCCACTCAACAACAACAGTGACAAGTGCCTCTGTTATGGGGAGGTTGAGGTTGTGAGATTTTGATGGGAATGGGTTAGAAAGTGCATGTGCAGCCCTGCATTCTCACTTAGCATCTTTGAGACAGTCCTTCCATACTGCCTTGTAAAATCTCAGTTGTGAAGGCAATGGGCCCTCATCTGTAGCTTTCTACAAGGGGCTCTGGTGCACTGAGATACTTTGTTGACCAAGTCGTGCACAAGGGAGAACGTCGATGACAGTGCCACATTGGGAACCCTAAAATAACAATCTGAATAAATAAAGCTAGCAGGAATGGCATTTTCATACCTCTGGCTGAGCCTTGTCCTTGGATTGTAAGCTTTGCAGAGCCACATTGTCATCCTCATCACATGAGTACTGAAACTTGTGGTCAGGGGGTAAGGAATTGTGGTGAATAGGATTGCTTGTCATCGTTTCTTGGGAGAAGCCTAACAAAGAATGTTGAGCCAATACCATAATAACCTCTGACACATACCAGGATGAGTTGATTGCCTAAGATTCATTGCACCCCATCCAAATGCGTCATCCTCATCTTTGTCAAACTCATTGCTGGAGACCTTGCCAACCTCTGTGTCTGATGGGTTATTACTCAAGGACTCTGACTCCTCTTCTGAGGAGCCCTCTGATGACAGCTTCTCTGAACTCTTGTGGCGAACATCAGTGGTTGCTGAAGTTTGTCTCAATGAGAGCAAGCTATCAAGGGAGGGGTTGATACAAGAGTCAGGGACAGTAGCAGGCAGCTGGTGGGGGATAAACCAAGACTGGTAGTTGGGCTGGGGTGTTGGCAGATGAGATGTATTACTGGGAACTTGGTCTCCCCAAATTGTGGCAATATAAGGATTATTGAGCACTTGAAGGTCAGGTTCCATCCTGGGAGGCACAATATGACCTGGCTGTTGAGCCAGAACACTGAAACCAAAGTGATGGGAGTTTGTGGGGCACTGATGGAAGACAGGTGTTGCTACTGCTGTTGAAGACTGAGGGACAGGATTCTGAAATGAACATTGTATATCAGTATGAAAAGACACTCACCAGAGGCATATCAGCTGGGCTAGGACCATTCGCAATGGAGGCATGTAGGGTGGTGGGGCGACATTGGACTTTGCAAGCAGTTAGCTTGATATTTGCAAATAACTAGAACTGACCTTCAGTTTTGCATTCTGGCCAGCACTGTGGGCCCCACCCTTTTTCTGCCAAGTGGGTGGAGGTGCAAGAGGATTTATAATGGAATTGTTGGGGAGATCCATTGACTTTTGTGGCCATGTAGCTTGGCCTTCAAGGGCAGTACCAATCCGCTCCAATTGCTCAGCCCTTCCACCTGAACCCACCCCTGCCCTTCCACTATAACAGAGTCCTGCTGTGGCAACACACTGAGACTCTTCAAGATTGACAGGTGGGCTGCCTAGACACTTGTTTTTTGTGGGTCAAGTGCTTCCATTGGCCTCTGGTTGTCATTTGGCTTTTTTGCTATCCTTCTTTTTCAGTGGGATTGTTCCAGATTGGGTGGATATCTGAAGGTACAAGCAGTTAAACAGAGAACAGTATAAGATGGAAGCCTGGGGACCATGATGAAATGACATCTTGTGAATCCATATAAATATTGACAGGTTCATCACAAGATGTAAAACAAAATGATGCATGGAGATGGTTACCCACTGCAAATGAATTGAAACACTTTACATGTAACATACACATACAGAATGTGAACTAAACATATAATTCATGCTAAGACTACATGCCTTTGAAGCATTTATTGGGTATAGGAGGGTTATCCATGCTCCTTACCTCTTCACAAAGGTGTTTAGAAGACATAATTGCCAAAGACATAACATCCATATCATTCTCCTGACTTGGACACATGCTTGAATTAAGCACTTTGTGCTGGGTGATGATCTGCTGGAATGCATTTGTCATCTCTGGTGGTTTCTTGTATGACATGCTGGCCAAGAAATGATCAAAAAGGGAGATAACGTCAGAGAACTGCACTGCAGTTCTGCTCAGCAGGGACTGCCCAAGCAATATGCACCACTCATTAGCCAGAGGGATTAGATCTTGAAAATATTGCAAGACCTCGGAATCCAGCCTTGATTCAGACAGGTCATTAAGGAATGTGAACTTGGTGCATCTGGTGATTTCAAGATCTTTGGCCACCTTTTCACTCCACAAGCCAAGAAGTGTCTTTACATGGCTGATATCTTGATGCTCATGGCCAAGTGGCCCATCATAAAGGATGGAAATCCAGATGAAAACATAGAACAGGGATTTGATATCGTCCACAAATGTATGGTGTATAGTAGTAGGGTGATCGATGAATACATGGGTGAGAGAGGTGCTTTTCCAGATCGATGGGACATTAGTCTTTCCACTTTTAGTGATGGCTTCCTTGAGTTGGCAAAGGATATTCACTGAAAGGAAGGGGACTGTCCCCTTTGCATACTATCAGCTTCAAGTTCCAAAATGTTTTGTGTAGTACTTACTGTGCCACCCAAGTCATATTCCCCCTGAAACATGACCCATACAGCAAATTCCCAGTCAAGGAGAAAGCTACATGGTTGATGCTACAATCTCGATGGAGGACACCCCTCCCGAGAGCCTGCTGTTGGACTGTTAAAGAAATTAGTATTGATTTTACAAGTGGAAGAGGATACTGTACTTCATAAAATATCTTGGATGCATGAAACGAGTTCCTTTTTTGTCTTGAACATTACCATTGGCCTTGCACACAGCTTCATAGCCAATCGCACATGAGTTCTCCGAGACTTCATGCACAATTCGCCACTTCTCATCATGATATCATTCAGTTTTATCAACAATGCCCAGCTTGACCTCAATGACCCAGTAGTGTTGCAACTTGGGAACTCTGTCAATGTCCTGGACCAGCTTCATCATGTTGACTTCAGTGCAGGGCTGTCCTCTGCTCTGAACTCCTCCACCCAATAATCCTTGATGATGTAGTATTCCCCATTGTAGCATGCAAGGTAACAAACAGTACCCCTTCCTAGAAAGCCTGTGCTCGAGAATAATACATCGAGCACCTCATAGAAAGGTCTTGTTTACTTGGATCCTCTTGATTGCTGGGATGTGTTCAAGTAATGCAAGAGTCAGGAGTGAGTTTGCACTGGGGAGGATGCCTGACTCCAAGTGAGGAGAAGGCATTGCAGGAGAGGGGAAAGGGGAGAGAGGTATCACAAGTGCTGTGCATTTGTGGCTGTGTGCAGGATGGGGGGATATCTCTATGGTCAAATCAAAGCCAAGGGTTGAGCAGGAGCCAAACGCAACAGCACATACAATGTATATGAAGACTTCTGCATCAGTGTGGATATTGATAGAGGGTGAGATTGCACCACCAGAGTGGTCATAAAAGTGAAGTCAAAGAAGTTTGCTATCAGTAATTGATAATCCAAGGACATAGCGCCTCCAGGGATGGCTGACAAGGGTTAGATATGCCTTAGTGTCCATCATCTTCCCAAGGCAGGATGCTGGCTTGAAAGACTCCTTTGAGTACTCAGCAATGACTTTGGGACTTAACCATGTAATCTCATCAAGGGATACTGGGGTGTTATCGACAAGGATGAGGTCAGGCTTTTGGGAATAACCTGTAGAACCTTGCAAGCTGGTTCTGCTCCAGTCTGCCATACATTGATGCTGGGGTTTGCTGGATAGACTGGGCATTGTGGATTTGGTGGCAGTTCCAATAGCATTGAGAAACAGAGCAACTTGCTTTTCAAAGTAGAGCTTTTCCAACTCTACTGGCAGCTCTGAGGCAAGTGGCCCAGGTTGCTCAGGAGGTGAATCAGAGCCTGGGGGTGGACGAAGCTCCCAGTTCCAGCGCTTTCTATTGTCATCATATAGGCTGACCAGGCTGTCCTCTGACAAGCCACCCTGGTTGAAGGAGGCAGAATAGCTATGGACACATGTGGGAATTGTTTTCAGAGGGACAATCAGGGACCTGGGAGCTATGGAGGTAAATGTATCTCTGAAGGACTCGAAGATAATATTTGTAACATAACTGAGGCTCTGAGGAGAGCTAACTTGTATCTGTGGTTCATGGATGATGGTGCCCTCAAGTTCTGAAGCAGTGAACTTGTCCATAACATGAACTGTGCAGCCATGTTTGGGCAGGGGGAGAGAACTGATCAGCTTGTAGGTACCATCTATTGTTTGATATCTGTTTTTGTTTGAGTCTTTGGACATCTCTGAGGGTTGTTGACAAGTAGGGTCACACATTCAAAAATGGTGCCACCTCTCAAAATACTGATGCATTTCAACATTAACATGTAATAAGCTCTGGTATATGGTAAGGTAACATGTATGTTGACTAGATGGGAGGAGAGTCCAAATGACTTAGGGAAAAGTATGTATTTTTGTCAAAGTATTTGTTGAGATAGAATTTGGTAGAATGCTCGAAGGAGTTGTATGCCATCAATCAATTATCTGCAGTTTTCCCGAAGCGAGGTATGAGATGTGTGAACACCCAGACCTGACTGAGTGGGATGACATCACCAAGACATTGGCCATTTGCTCTCTTTGTGCACCTAAGGATATGTAGGTGTGTCACATCTTCAGCTGCTATGTCAAAATGTTGAATGTAGACCAAAAAACAGTCTGTCCATGACCATCTTACCCCCCTCTTGCCAAAAGGGCACATCAGGAGACAGAGCTGGCCAACAACATGACCTAAGATACTCTTGTGAGTGACATGGAAAAATAGTGTGGACCATGAACCTTTCAGGCCACTCTCTGGCCATTTGAAATGGGGGTCCACATTGATGATAGCTGCATCATAGCAGCCAAGGGTCCAGGTCTCACAAGGTGGAGAACAGAAGAGAGTCTGGGCAGGGAGGATGTCCATGATATCATGTATCACTGTGTTCTGCAGCTGCATCTTGTACCAAACCTGCAGATCAGTAAAAGGCAGGGTTGAAGAGCTTGATCCCTGATGTTGCCCACTTATAGTGTGCACAGAGCTTGGTCCATACACCTTCTCACGATTTAGAAAATTGACAAGGGTGGCTTGGAGGTCAAGTAGTCCAAACTTCTTGGCAGTGCCATCAACACTCATGCATCACAAGGGTGGGTCATAGGAAAGGTTGATCACTGTACCATCTGTGATAAAACTATGCAAGGGGAAGGGAATGGAGTCTGGATCCTGGGTCCTGAGGCACACAGAGATGGTGAAGTAATTGGTGATGGGCTGTGCAGGACCTGGCATCTTGGAAACTAGATTTGCCTCCTTGCGATCACTGATCTCACTGTCGCCATCATCAGAACTCCCATCCTCAACCTCCAAGGACTTTTCTTCTGCACAACCATGGGAGTGAGTCTTCGATTCATATAATGATGTTGCAAGTTCAAACATCCTACATTTTTCAGTGCAATCAAGGTACCAGCAAATTTGAGGATCATAGTTATTGTTATTGCTAGCTGATGCAGGTGTCTTGATCTCTGATACATGGGTGTGTTCAGTTACATTGGCAGTCCATTGGATGGTGACCCTGACACACTTCACACTTGGTATGATGCTCTGCATGAGTTCTAACTTGGGGATGTGCCAATTGTTGATGGGCTTGTTTCCCTTACCACATCATGCACCATGATCAAGTATTGACTGCTTGTGCATGTGAAACTTGTCCAGTACAGAAGATATTATATGAAGATCATAGTCATCAATGCAGTAAGCTTGGACTCAGTAAATAACCACTCATTGATAGGTTTTCAATCTGCAGCATGAATCAAAGAGTCAGCTGAATCATGAGGCACTTCTCCTTCTTGATGTAGTGCATGCACAATGCGAAGCCTTTTGTGCAGAACAAGCTCTGGCTGCATGCATCACCCACGAATATGAATCAATGGCCAAGTTGTACAAGTACAAGGTGGGCAGCAGCGAGGTGAGAGTCCATGAAAAAGATATAGAGGTCAGCTCATTATGTGTAGCAATGAAAAAACATGGACTGGGGGAGCCTATTTTCGACATTAGTGTTCTGGCCAGTGAGCTGCAGCCATCTCTCGAGTCCAATGGTATGCTATGCTCACTCTTTTCTTTTGGGCCACTATTTTACTTATGCCAGATCTTGATAGGCACAGTTATTGAGCATGCTGGTAGTCGAATACTTGCCATTTGTCTAGACTAGTACTATCCATTACTTTCCTGTACTTATCAAAAAATGCTGTATGTTATGTCTGTGTGTTGTTGCCTTCATGCATAGGAACAAAGTTAGATCTACTGAGTTCTCTACTACAGTGGGAATCTAGGTTGCTGTATTAGCTAGGTGTGTCTGTTCCCTTGTATGCTAGGTAGCTATTGGTCTTTGGATTGCTGGTATCACTGGTGTGGCTTACTCAGGTGCTATGAGTTGCTTGGATGCTGGCCACTACTTTGGGCAAGTCTGGTGTAGTCTACTCTGGCACTATGAGTTGCTAGGATGCTTGACATTGCTTTGGACTAATATGGAATTGTGCAAATACTATGGGCAGCTATGAGTTACTAACACATTTTTGTGTTTTGCTGATGTTGTAAGTCTGGCTCAGGGGCTGACATGGCTGGTCTGGAGTCAGGAGAAAACAAGGGGAAGGCAGGGCAGGAGTGAGGGAATGGATGCATTAAGTTTTGACCACTAGGAACATAGTTCCAGGGGTAATGTGACCTGGGGGTGTGCAGAGTGCTGAGGGTCACCAGTTGCCTCTCTGCTTCAGCAGAGATCTCCAGGTTGTGCTCTGGAGTCAGATGAGAGGTAGCCTGATGGGTCCCAATGGGACAAGGTCATGGGTAGGGGCTCTAGAGCAGGACCTAGACATGATGCAATGGCTTGCACAAGTGTGAGTCAGAATATACTGTCAAGTATGGGTTTACCCTTGGGTGACTGGGCTTCAAGACTGGGTGACAGGGGCCAAGTCCAGGTGGCCAAAGTCAGGGCCAGGAGACAGGGGCCAAGTCCAGTTGGACTGGAGTTAAGGCCAGAGGTCAGGGGCTAAGTCTGGCGGACCAGACTTAAGGCCAGGAGCATGGGAAACTGGCCAGTCTTAGAGTGCACACAAGGGGAAGCTGGTCTGTGGTTGGATCTACCTCCCTTGGTCTCAGCTTATGTGCTGTACCCTTATGCAAGCCAGGGAGAGGTCCAGGACAGGGCTGGGGATAGCTTAAGGCTTGGCCTTAGCTGTAGAGCAGACTTGAGGGTAGTACAGAGTTCAAGGGTAATACTAAGTTGATATTCTGACTGAGGGTGCTATGAAGTATGTACAGGGGTTAAATACATGAGGCTGGTCCAGGGTAACAAGCATAGAACTGGACTTGTTAATAAGCTATTAGTGAGAAGATTAGCAAGGAGTGGACAGCCATGGAGGCTGTGCCAAGACTAATAGTTAAAGTCTGGGTGACCAGCATGACCAGAGTCAGACACAGGTTTGTACAGTAAGCAAAGATCAGCAAAGGGGACTAGACTAAATATAGTAAAAACAAAGGAAAACAGACTGGAGTTATGTCCAGGCAACCTGGACATGGACCTGGGAGGACCAGGGTGGAGCAGTGCAAGGCCAGGAGGCCAGAATGGACTGGAGATAGGGATAAAAGACTGGACTTGAGTTGTTCAGGCCAGAGTTGGGTTATCTAGGGCCAGAGTTGGGTTATCTAGGGCCAGAGTTGGGTTTTCTAGGCTGGACTAGGACCAGGCTTGACCAGAGATAGGGGCTATGGGTCTGGACTGGACCAGGATTGAGCCCAAGAGTCATGGATATGAGAAGTACCTCTTTTATGTGGTCATGGTGTGACTCCATGTCCTGCAAATAAATTAAAATGTCATCAAGGTATACCTATGACACAGACATCAAGCATGTCTGCAAAGATGCTATTGACAAATCACTGGAAAGTTGCAGGCACATTAGTCAGACTGAAGGGCATTACCCACCACTCATAAGAGCCATAGTGAGTGTGGAAAGCCATTTTCCATTCATCCCTTTCTGTGATGTAGACTAGATGATAGGCATGGCAGAGGTTGATCTTTGTGTAGACTTTGGCACAGCTCAGGAGTCAAGTAAGTCAGAGATGAGCAGCAGTGGATAGTGATCTTTTTTCATGATTTTATTGAGTCCTCAATAGTCTATGCACAGGCAGAGTGAACCATCCTTCTTCTTCATGAAGAGGACAGGGGCACCATGAGTAGGAGCTGGACTGCTTGATGAAACCATAGCCAAGATGCTCATCAATGAAGGCATGGAGAGCTTCAAGCTCTGGTGGAGAAGCTCCTTCCTTGAGGTTGATCTTGAGATCAAACAAGCAGTGTGGTGGAAGCTTGGTAGCCTTGTCTTTGCTAAAGATGTCAGCAAACTTGTGATACTCAGGAGGGACTAAGGAGAGGTCAGGAGGTGGAGAGGAAGTTGAGGATGCATGAAACTTCACATAATCAGTGGAAAGCTGTAAGCAGAACTGTCTAGTGTCAGGGAGAGTGCAGGCTCTGACATACACAGTAGTGTTGATGAGTGAGATGAGTGGAGCAGATCATGACAAGTTGGTCAGAGGGGCAGTCAGAGCTGTAGATGGTGTGGAGGGTGTCAGATCCAGGGAGGTCACAGTGGAGGGTGATGAAGGCATCTGGGGCATTGGCATTCCCTGTAATGGTGCTTTAAATGATATACTGCCCAATACCCAGTCAATTGATGGATTGAAGTGGGTGAGCCAGTTGTGTCCTAATACCAGTGAACAAGAAGAATCCAACAGAGTAACATAAAATGAAACAGAATTGACATTGCTGGAAGGAAAGTGGAGGGAAAGATCTACTTCTTGGGAAATGGAAGCATTTGTACTGCCATCAAACAAGTGGAGCAGAAGTGGCAGAGAAATGGAGAAAACAGGAATAGAATATTTTTTGATTATAGATGGGTCTACAAAACAATGAGAAGAGCTGGAATTGATCAATGTAGAAACAGTATCAACAGAAGAGTCAAGAAGAGTTACAGACAGAAGTAAAGAACTGGGAGTAGAGAGAGCAGATGCATTGAGTTGGATGTCCAGTTGTGCACAGCTGGGCTCAACACTTCCTCCAGGCTGTGCAGACTCCCTGGAGGAGTGGACAAATTTTTTGGCTCAGCCTTCTCTGCAGGTGGAGCAGGTGGAGCCCCAGCTGTAGTGGCACAGGCTTTGGCTGCACAAGAGGTTGACTTGGGACAGTCCTTAGCAGAGTGGCCAGCCTCACCACAGAAGAGGCAGAGGTTGTTCTTCATCCTGTACTGGCATTCAGCAGGTGAGTTTGCCACCCTTGCCCAGAAGATGGGCAATATCAGACTTGTGCAGATCTTTCTGTTTGCCTTTGCCCTTGGCATTGGACTTTGGAGCAGAGGAGGAGGATGACTTAGACTTATTGTTGGAGTTGGAAGACTGCAACTTATCCATGGCAGACTTGGTGGTGCATGAGATCTCCACTTTGTGCTCGCAGTAGCATGCATCAATAGTCTGGGTGAGGTCACAGAGTTGTGCAAGGGTAGAAGGTTTTCTGACACAAGTGATCTCATCCTTGATGTGGTCTGGAAGTCTGCTATAAAAGTGGTTGTGGAGTGCACCAACACCATAGTCCTTGACCTGTGAAGCCCAATGATTGAACTTCATGACATATTTGGTGATCTGAGAGCTGTCCTTCATAGTAAGGTTCTCAAGTTGCTGGACAGTGTTGGCTATGGCATCCTGTGGACCAAAATTAGTTGTGAGCTCATGTAAGAACTCATGGTAGTCATCCACCCACAGTGGATGGTGCAAGTCAAAGTGTGGAAAGGTGGTAAAAACCAACCAAAACCAACACCAAAGACAACAAAGAACAAGCGGTGATTTACCTCCATGGAACCCAGAGGGCAGAAAAATCTAATGTGGGGGGGAGCTCAATAGCAGGTGCTCCTGGCACAAGTCAATGGTGAGTTATGCAGGAGAAGATGAATGAATGATGACTGAGAGGGTGAAGGATGCTGAACAGAGTGAAGGTATGCAGCTGAAAGTACTCCTGGCACAAGTTGACATTGAGTTGTGCAGAAGTGGATGAATGGATGATAACTGTGAGAGAGATTCTGACTGCAGTAAGGAACTTGGATAGAATGAGCTCCTAGCACAAGTCAATGTTGAGTTATGCAGGAGTGAAAGGATAACTAATCAAATGTGCTGACTAAGCACAGATGACACTTCAGATAATAAATGAAGGTAGATAGACCCTTGATGGAGCCTCAACTGTTGACAATGAGTTAGGACTGAGATGAGCTGAACTGATTCCTGAGTGACTTCTTGATTGCTTTTTTTGTAGCTAAGTATAGGGGGTTTATATACTGTAGGGGGGAGTGCAGCCTATGAAAAATGAGGCACAAATACTTGGTAAGTAATGAGTAAGGACTGTAAGCAATGAGTAATCATGATGAGTAAGTGAGAAATGAAAAGTAAGCAAGCATAGAAGATTGGTAAGTAATGACAACAAACAAGTTGAGGATGGTTGAAATATCACAGTATGAGTCAAAGAATGTCAAAATCTGAGTAAGCACACTGATATCACATTAGGGGGTGGCAATGCATGTCAGATCTCAGTGGAGACCTCACTAGATCCAAAGATGGGATGACAGATGGATGTCATTTCCAGACAGGGAAGTATTAATTCCAGAAGTGGACAGCATGAGTCAGGTGTCAAAGGGCTAGGGCATTGGGGGTCTGTGGGGAAATGGGAGCATAGGTGATTGCAACTCCCACCCATTCATCCTCTCAGCAAAGTTAATAAAAGCTTCATGAACAGGGCTCTGATGGAGGAGAGGGAGAAGGGGGGACATCTTCTGCTGGGTCTTGCAGTAAGAAGGCAAGATTCATGTCATACTTGTCATGAATGTGATCAGGGAGGCTGGAGAACAGTAGATTATACTGCAGCTGTTGCAATATGGGGAGAATGATGGACAAGATTGGAATAAAGACATTGCAGGGAGCAGGGAGGAAGGACCCATATGCTTCATCAAGTGGGGAGACTGAAATGACCACATAAGACCTTTGTAACTGAGTGACAGACCTGAGGCAACCAAAGAACATGCTGACCAAGCTGCATGGGATGGGACAGGGCTGACAACAATGGAATGAACCAGGGGGCTTCAGGATGGAAGCTGGTGGGAACACCTGGCAGATATACATAGCCACTGTATCTGGAAAAAGAGACAAGCAAGATGATTGACAAAGAGGCAGCTATATCTGATGGACTTAGCAAAATGAGCATCTGATGGATGGAGTGCTGTAGAAATGTGTAGGGTGCAAGGATCCTTTCCAATCTCAGAAGGCAGAATCATGTGGCTGAGCACTTTACAGCTGTTTGCAAAATGATGTGGAAAATCTGTTCAACAATCAGACTGTTTGGATATAGCCAGGATAGGACCCCAGAAGTACCTTAGTGGGTAGCTACTGTCTGTTACTGTAGTACACTAAGAATCAAACATACTGCCTGCATGCCCTCTTGCATGGTATCCATCGACCTCAAGTCTCGTATTCCTGTCCTTCACCAAAATGGCTATAGCATCAAGCAAATCTGTAGTATTCTAGGCATCAAGAAAACACTCATTTACAAAACTCTCAGACTTCACACCAAGTACGGTGTCGTGTACAACCCAAACACTTATTCCCATACCATCAGTCGTCATCGCATTCTCAGCCTCAAAGACATCGCATTTATCCTTGCCATTTTTCAACATCACAGCGCAATCTACCTAGACGAGCTTCGAGAGGAGCTCTGGCTCAAGCATCAAGTTCGTATCACTCCATCTACACTTTCTCGAACTCTTCAGGGTCTCCACATCACTTGGAATGTCATCTCTGCATCTGCCTCTGAGAGGAACAAGGAGTCGCGTGCACTCTACATGAATCACATCGCAGCAGAAGCACCAGACCCGAATATGCTCGTCTTCATTGATGAAGCTTCCAAGGACAAGCGTACCTCCACTTGCCCGCATGGGCGAACAGTCAGAGGTCTACGTTGCCAAGTCAGGAGGTACTCGTACATGGAATGCACTACTCTATTCTCCCTGCCATCACGCTTGATGGCATCATCACATACAATATCATCGAGGGCACTGTTGGTGGAGAGCGATTTCTGCGATTTCTGAAGGAGCATGTCATAAGTGAATCATCTTCAAGCTGGTACATGCTAATCTATCCAACAGATGCCTTTTACCAACCCATATCCTGGCCCCCACAGCGTTATTATTATGGACAACTGCTGCATTCACCATGGTGAGGAAATTCGCAAGTTAGTTGAAGATATGCATTGTATGTGACTATCCATCAATTGATATTTCTTTTGCTGACGTCTCACAGTCTGCAAGTTGATCTATCTCCCGCCATACTCACCAGACTACAACCCCATCGAGCAAGCGTTTTCTATGATCAAGGCATACTTGCATCGCTACTCGGACGACTTATCGATGATGGCAATTGTTTGTGCATGTCAAAGTATTACACCTGAAAAGGCTGAGGGTTATTTCTGCATGTCTGGGTACATAGTGTAGTGACTGTATCACTGTGTCTAAGTAGATTCCCCCTTCAATTACCAGTCGATTTTGCGTGCAGGTTCAATGTAGTATGAATGTGAAAAATGGCCTCTAGGCCAACATTGCAATTGATATGATACCTATGTATGCGACATAGGCATTACATGAAGCAAGGTATGTAGGCATTATGTAGAAAAAATGTCATCCTCTGATTCCTACCCAGTCTCATCAACAACAAAACCCCAGGGCACAGGTAACCACTGATCTTGACTCTCGCAGTGATAATAAAGGTCATAGTCGAGTGGGGCTGGCTTGCTACCATCATCATCAGAGATGCTGTGAAACGACACCCACCACCATCCTTGAATTGCTTCTCATACGCAATCTTCTTCGATGGCCTGGTGGGTGGGGATGAGGCTTGGCCCACTTGCTCGTTGCCTGACGATGCCCCAGTGTCGCTACACTTCCTCTTCACATCAGGACCATTCCACCAAAGTAAACTTCCCTTCTTGAGACGAATGATGTCACCAGTGGCGATACCAGCCCTAGCAAGTGTCTGGTCATCGATATCCATGAGGATGTCAGGCCCAATCAACTGCAGTTCAAGTTCCCATTCATAGAGGGTGGCGTTGCAAACACCGAGGTTTGATTCAGCATAGCGAAGAAAGCAGGAGAGATGAGATGGAGATGGGATGGGTGGCGAAATGGGAGGATCCTGTGGCATGTGTGTGGGTGTCACAGGAGGCGGAACTGGAGAAGTGTGGGCACTAGATACACTGGGTGACAAGAGGCCAGAATTTGCAAGCATCTGAAGAAGGAGAACACCAGTAATAGAGTTGATATCAATATTTTGCGACGCCTGGGCTTGCACTTTGCAGGCTGGATGCAAAAATGGCGCTTTGTTGCTCCAATTGAAAGACTTGAGGTTTGGGGGAACTGACAACATAGCTTGCCCTTCATCCTACAGATAGTTTAGGGATAGAATGTTCATGAGTAGTGAAAGACTTACCAATGCACAGCACCAGTCCAGTACCATCGCAGGTGAAAGGGGGATTGGCCCCGCTGGCCTGACATAAGTCATTCCCTTGTCATTCTCATTCTTGTACTGGCTCAGGAGTTTCATGCGCCACCAGGCAAGGTGCATATCAAGGTCTGAATGTTTCTGCTTTCCACTATCCTCACCAGACAAGTTGCTCTTGTCTCCAGAGCCATCGATAGTCGGAAGTTTCTCCACATGTTTCATATCAACAGTAGATCTTCATTGGGCCAGGGTGAACGCTACAAATCCTCTTGACCATATCCTTGTAGTCAACTTCATTATTGACATTGATCGCATTACTGATGGCTTGGCTAAGGTAAAGCATGGTTAGCACAGATTTGCAGAGTGAGAAACGACTTACCTCTGTGCTTTGGGCAGTACAAACTTGAAGGGAAAATGTTTACTGCTTGAGACCCTATATTGTCCTTGACCATGCTTGTCCAGTACATGCTGTAGAAAATTGAGGTAGTTAGTATTGTTGACAGAAAAAGTAAGCTCTTTTGTCTTCATGGTCGCTTTTGGCGCAGTCTTTCCCTTCTCCTTTTTCTTGGGTCCATAGACAGAAAGTGAAATCATGAAAGAATGTAATTTTTCTGCGATGGGAGTGGGGGATCACGGACAGCGATGACATGTTGAAAAACAAGTCTGCTGTAGGGATGAAGTCTAAGTACATGCCTTACACTACACAATGTTACCATAGAGGTGGTTTTGGGGTCCTATCCCGGCTATATCTGAACAGACTAACTGTCAAACAGATTTTCTGCATCGTTTTGCAAACAGCTGTAAGTGAGTGTGAGGAATGGAGTCAATATCTTTGGAAATGGTGGAGATCTGACAAAAACTGGAATGCCATACTCAAGCACTAAAAACTTTTGATGGGTGCTTGACTCACTTTCTCTTTTCTCTTTAGCACTGACAACTTATTCTTGTGCAAAGGATGACTGCTCATGTCCAGCAGTCTTTCTATGCATGAGGGCTTTAGTCTTCATCTGCATGGCATGACATGCAACTTCTCAACAAGTTAGGCAGAGTCAGCTGTAACCATGTCCACAACACCTTTGGTGTGTGACAATGGTCCAACAGTAGGTGGTACCAAGTCTGCCAGCAGTCAGGGTGGAGAAGACTTGCAAATGACAGAGGGCAGGTGGAGAAGACTTACAAATGAAAGAGGGTGGGCAGAGTTGGTGTGGAGTGAGTGGGAACTTAGGATAAACACACAGTTGTGACACATATCTTGCAAATGGAAACTGCAGTGGCTAACCCAACCAACAACAACCTCTGCCTCTGCCAGTTGACACTGATGGTGACCTTGAGTATGAAGTGTCAGAGATACTTTACTCTAAGGTGGTCCACCATTGCATTCCACTGCCAACTCTTGTACCTAGTCTGCTGGGCTGGTTACAAGAACACCAACAAAAAACCCTCTTGGTTGCTTGCAACTGAGCTAGATCACACCTCTGGCATCATCTCTGCATTTCATGAACACTAACCACACAAACCTTGCCCATACCAACCTCCATCATAGTACTCCACCCACATAACCTTCCTCTGCAGGCCCTTTCTGAACTCCCTCAAGTACCTTAGAATTTTCTCCCCCTGTCTGTCTCACTTCTCAGAATCACAAAGAAAAAACATAGCTACTCCTCCATCTCCTGTCCTTCACCACCACCTCCTTTCCCTTCTCTGACTTCCTCCTCTTCCTCATTATCCACCTCTGCACCTTCATCTGCCTCTTCAATCCTGTCCTCTGCCACCTTTGTCTATGACCTCTTCCAACCTCCACCTGCACACTCAAACATGGCCATCTGGGCCTCACACAGGTCCTCCCACCACCTCATCTCTGCCCACTCTGCCCAGGAGCAGTATGGCAAGAACTCATCTGCTGTATGCTCCACCACATCCACCATCCTCTCATATGCTTGTGTGACCCTGTCATGTGTGAGTGCCTCCATCCTCCACCACCTGCATCCTCTGCTCCAACTCCCACTGAGTCCACCACAAGGGAGCCTCTTGTGGCAACTCTGGTTCTTCCTCTTCCTCTGCCCACCAGTACTCTGCTGTTCATCAGTATGAATATCACCTAAGTTCCTACTCTGTCTCTCTCCATTTTCTGTCTGCTGGAGTTATCTCTGAACATCCATCTGGTCTCTACCTCTGAAATACAAGGGCTGAGATCACACAAGGGAGTAGTGCACAAGCTAAACCCAATGCCCTGCCAATCCTCTGCTAGTTGGAGTTCTGTTCATCTGTGTCAGACTTGCAACCACACCTCTCCCCAGACTTGACACTTGACACTACTCCATATCTCTCCATCTTCTGTCTGGTCTCTACCTCTGAAATACAAGGACTGAGATCATGCAAGGGGGTAGCACTGTAGGGAGAGCAATTTCACTATCAGGGGAATTGTTTTATTTTCTTGTTTTACTTGGTTTTCATTATAGATACTTTTTTCTGTGAGTTGTACTTGGGTTTCGCATTTTTGGTTGCTTAGTCAGCAGTAGTACTACTTGTGTATGGTTTTTTCCTTCACAAAATAATTGACAAGCTACCACAGACAAGAGACAAAATCAAGCAGGTTGTTTCCCTGCTGTCACAAATTTGTTCAGTACCATTATGATGCTGGCAACCTTGAATGATGTGTCATTCCATTATAATGTACATTACAATACCATTCTGAGGGAATCTAATAGAATAACTGTACCTTACCTATCATTTCAATAAGCCATGTGACATTGCAATAATCTTTGATAATCAGAAGGTATTGTAAGGATAGTCCTAATGACTCTGCATCTATAATATATGTAAGTGAAGCAGCATTCCAAGCTGATCATTATTCCTTCACCATCACACACTGCTGTCCTTGCCCTTCAAGGTGTGTATCACTTCAATCTGTTGCAGAACCCACTAACTTCCCACTATTACTTGCTATTAACCTGACATAATTGACAGACTACTGCTACCATGGGGCCATCTCAAAGGGCCCACTCAAAGTACAAATATTCTGAAAAGACTCTAGCAGGTTGGATATGTGAATATTGCAACAAGACATTCAAGCCACATGGTTTCAAGAGGCATGAAGTGAGCTGCAGGAAACAAACTGAAGCCAAGCAAGAATGCAAACAATATGGCCAAGTTTTGGAGTGGTTTGAAAAAGGTGAGCATTGTTCTACATCACCTGTCCTTAAGAACCACTTCCCAATGGCTATGCCCAAGTCAGCACAATTCCATGCAATGAAGAAAATGCATAATGCTCAGGGTCTGCCTGCTGAAAAGGTGGAACCTGACATGCTACATTCCCCTTCCAGTTTCATTGCTGTTCCCAATGGCAATGAGGCTGGCCCATCTATATACTCATTTTGATGATGAAAGTAAGGCTTCCCTTCCCCTTCTTCTGCCAAATACACAACTGGCTTAGGAAATCCCATGTTGATGCCCTACTGTGCAAGTTTGTGGAACATGAATACCCTGCCAGTGCACATGAGAATGAACCTCTTGGAAGTCCAGGTGTGATCCTCAATTTAGTTTTTTCTATTTGATGATTACAAGTACACCTCTTTAGTGCTATCAGATGCTATGATGGGCACAAGATCATTGACTACTTCTCAATCCCAGCCACCATGCCCCTGGCTATTCACAGCAAGTAATAGAATTCAAAACTGAGTTTCATCCATGCAGCAACTGGCCTCCACTTTGTCAAAGTTTTGACGAGTTCCAAAGGTGCTCAATGACATTTGTGCCTCCAATGGATGACACTCCCTACCTGAACCATTCATGTGGTGTTGGCGACTTTGAGTTTATGGAGATTGCCCTGGAAGCAAGCCTAAATTGGAAGCAAGTTGATGCTTTGTTAGATCTCATTGGCCATGTTGCAAAAGAGGCCTACTTGGGTGACTCTCAAGAATGACATTGAGTTTTGCAAAGCCTGTGATGCTGCAGTAGGCAGAGCTCACACCAGTACATTAGTACCATGTTCAGTTTACTAACTTCACTGTAACTGCTCCATCATACTTACAGTTCTCCAAACATAGCAGTCATTGCAGCATATAAGAAGGAAGTGCAGACATATGAGGTACATACATGACCCATCTGGGAATGGGCACTTGACATTTTGGCTCTGCACTTCATTTGGGATGCACAACACTTGTTCAAGCATGATGGACATGGATTTGAATGCTTCTATGATGAGCCCTGGACAGGCTGACAGCTGGTGGGACATTCAAGTGTGTACTTGTTGTCGACTTGTTAGGTAGCAGTAATTTGATGTAACTACTAGTCCTCCTTGCCTGAAGTTCTGAATGCTGTACCATTTGCCTTTATTATTTACACCAACAAAACCAAATTATCATCATTTGGCACTGCAAAGGGCTATCCTGTTGTGGTCTGTTGTGTGAACCTCCCAGTAGAGATACAGAATAGCCATGCAATTTGGGGAGGCTGCATCGTTGGATGGTTACCAGCTGTACATCATCCCAGTGCCCTGAAGTTCACACCTTTTATAAACAGATATTTCCTTTGCATGTAGGTCCCCAAGGACACTGAAGAAGAGGGAAAATTAGGATACACAACTCTCAAGCACATTGTTTGGCATGAATCATTTTCTAGACTTCTCAGTGACATTATGCAGCACTCAAAAACTGGGTATATCCATATGTCATGCCATGACCAAGTAACCCTGTTGGTTGTTTCCTGTCATATTGATATTGTCTGCAGATTATGAGGAACAGTAAGCTTTCATTTATCCCAGCCCTCACTCAAGACTCAAACACAATGCAGGTGTATGATGTCACTTATCTGTGGCCACACCAGCAAATGCCCATGCCCAGTGTGTCTTGTTCCATTAGAGGAGCTTCACAATATTTCCAAAACATATCTGCTTTGTTCCATGGATGAAGGCATAGTGTGCCATGCACATTTACAGACACAGCTGCACTGAGGGTGAAAAGGTGCTTAAGGCACTCAGGTTGTGGCCCATCCATGTAAGTTTGTGATTCTTGTCCTTATTCCAGGCATTGTACCTACATTAATTAAAATGACAGAATGTTTTCTGGCTCATCTGCAATTCTGACCTTTATGGTGCACTCAGCTTTGACCACCTACATTTTCTACATGGTGGTCTATGGGGAAAGCACATACTACAGGACATCTTGAGAATTCTGAATGTCCTTGGGCACAATGCTGAAACCAATGTCAAGAACTAGTGAGTCTTCCTTCTGATACTTTGTGCCATCACTTCCTTGGCTTTCCATAGTGTTTCCAACTTCCCCCAATGGTGGCTCCTCTTTCACTTCAAGAATGTCATCAATGTAACATTTTCAGATGGAAACAAGATGTGTGATCTGGCAAAAGTAAGTCTGGTTTTGTTTGCATTCTGTGTGCTTAATATTCTATGCTACAGGCAATGTTCTATGCATTGCTGAATGTTTTTACCAGGACAGCCACACCTGAAGGCTATTGTCTTCTCTGCATCCTTGCAAGTTATCTCCAGCTGGACAGTTTGATAGGTTTGGACATGCATACTGAACGAACAATAGAAATGATAGATGCAGAGTTGCTGAAATTCAACAACAAATTGAGGGTATGCCAACTTTCTTCCATTGGCTCCAGATTGCATGTTGGCCTACACTAACTTCATTCCTAGGCATACATTGAATGTGTAAATAAATCTGGGTTAGAAGGGCTGTGGGTGGACTGGGACTTTCCAAAGGTGCACCTTTGGAAACATGTAGTGTGCAATATCCAGATGAAGGGTTCCACCAGGAACTACAGCATGCGCCCAAATGAGAGTATGCATGGCCCTATCAAGGAGGCATAGGCATATGAGCATCAATCAAATGGCAGGGACTTCACTGATCAGGTATTGCTATTCATTTCACTTGTTTGTTCAATGTTGCACCTCTCTTTTATATTCCGCAGATCCTACATGTGGACAAACATAAGCTTGCTGCCAAGCTGCTCAGAATGCATGTCAATAACTACAAAAACTGGACCCAAATGCAAGGTGAACCTGCAGGCACTGAGGGTGAATGCAATGACAATCAATCTGGATTGTTCATGGCATTTGATCATGTCTATCTTGGTTCCTCTTCCAAACCATCTACCATACAGGACATTGAGGCCAGTTGCAGTGTCTCTGACACTGTCTTTGTTGGTTTTTGCAAGAAACTGTCAGGTTTTTGTAACCAGTGCCTCCCTCAATATGGCTATCAAGTTGATAAGTGGATCACTATCCCTGCTCACTTTGAGGCAAGTGACCTTCTTATGAACTTCTTTAAACTAATGCCTGGCTTGTAGATAACAGAATACAGATACCTCAAAGTGAACTACAAGTCATCTGTTGATTGGAAAGTTGTTACTGACCATCTGCAATGCAATCTGTCATTCTATGGGCAACCTCAGTATGATTGCACTCTCATTCAACTCATGGAGACAGACACTGCATTTGTCCACCTCATTTCTATCTTCACCTGCAACATCCATGGTGTTGGCTCTATTAGTCTCGCATTCATACAGCCACTGACAGCAAAAGTTGGTGGCACCTGTCAAATTGACATCGATCTCTGGCTTATCTGCATCCAGGCTGCTCCTTGCAACAACCCCATATTCATTCCCATTCAATCCATTCTTTGTGGTGCAGTGGTAGCTCCTGACCCTTCATGCCCTGGTGAGTATTTTGTCATCAATCATATTGATGGAGATATGTTTCTTCACATGAAATCTCAAAATAGTTGCTGAATGCGAAGGATATTACAGACTCAATTCCTGCTTCCTATTCATTCCGAGCCTTTACTGCATGTAAACACATTCTTCATGATGTACTGATACAATGGCATTGTTCATTGCGCAGTTATCTGATATAAAGCTAAGTGTTTCCCTGCCCCATAGCATTAACAGTTATCTCATAGGACACACCACATGTTCAAGTACCACTTGCACTAATTTACACATGTATTCTATCCATGCAGCACACAATGAGTGTTTTTACAGCATGCAACATGTTGAAATGGTGCAAGCGATCACACTAGTGACTCACTCTTGCAGCTTGGTTTTAGTTCCAGAATCAGACAGTGATGGGTGTGATGCTTATAAAAGAGGTGAGATTCACATCTCGAAACCCAGGTGCCATGTCCCTCTCAACCTCCCTGTCTTCACAATGTTCCAGTGCCTTTTATTGTCATTCTCTTCCATCTGTTGTGCAAACACATCCCCCATGCCCCAGCTGAGTGATGATGATTTCTTCTCAAATGAGCAGATTAATATTGATAGAGAAGACAATGACTCCAACAATGATTCCTCAGAGACTGACAGCTCTGAAGCCAGCGACTTTGAACAGATGCGAAGGGTTTTACATGATCCAGGGCCAACTGCTGAAGTCCATGAGCTGCAAAAGGTGAGCATCAACTTGGTTCTTTCTTCACTCATGACTGACACTGCTTCACTCCATTTCTTATTAGGCCCTTGCAATTGCTCAGAAAGCTTACTCTGAGACACATGTTGAGCTACACAGTGTATGAAAGGAGCTCCATAGTCTGTCTTCAACTCTTTCCACTCACAAGCGCAATCATATTCTGAACAAGGCTTTGGAAAGCCTGAGTATTGATGCCAGTATCTCTAAGGAAGTGAAGAAGTATGCCCTTCTTTACAATTTCTGGGTCCCAGATGGCCTTTTTCTGCCAATGCCAAAGCCAGATGTTGATCTGCACAGCCCAACTCGCTGGATGTCACCCAAGGCCAAACTTGATGGTGCAGTAGTGGAACTCTACAGCATAGTCCCCAGCTCTCTCCATAAGTACATGGAGACCTATAAGCAGTTTGGATCTATCATAAGTGCTTTCATGCTTTGACTAGCATTCAGCTCAGTTGATGATCTTAGTTTATGAGTGCTCTCAGTCAAGAATGGTCCAACATCCTGAGGGCTATTAAAAACTGTGCTGGCATTGTTTTCATGCCATATGGGCTTGACCCCACCTGCCTTTCCAGCCATCCTTCAGGAAGGAAGGAAGATCCCAAGTTTCAGGTTCTACTGAAGAAAGATGGTGTTGGCAAATACACATGTCTTGCTCCAATTCTTTTCAAAAAGCATGACAACATGGTTGCTAGCGAGTTTCTCATGAGTCTGGCTATCACCCTTGTATGTGCATTGTTATCTTGCATGTGATATGATGGCTGATCTCCACTTCAGATAATTCATGCCCTCATCAATGGCAAAGCGAGTCTCACCAACCACAAATGAGGATGGCCAAAAGTGAGGGGTCAGCATATAGGTATAAACAGTGCTACTAGTGGTTTGATATCCAGTGCAGCAACTTTAGTATTTATTTTATATATTTGCACAGAGGTACTCAGCACTGATGACTACTACAGGCTCATTTTCTAGTGTCTCCAGATTTAGAGCTCTCTTCCATCAGTGTGGAGACTCGCATTCTGTACTGCTCTGACTATGACTTCTACATTGAAAAGCTTTTGAAGAAAAGCAATTGGGCTCTCTGTGTTTTTGATCATGTGAATTGTGAGGTGTTTGGTAAAGACTCACAGTCGAAGAATGCATCATTAGTTCCTCCAGTTCCTCTGACTGCCCAGTCACATACTTTGGAAGATGAGATGTTGTCCAAAATCAAGAATCCTACACCTCATGTCACAGCTCCCACCTCTCCCACTGTCAACACATTTGTCAATCCTGCATTCCTGAATTCTCCTTCTGCTTTGATGCAGGGCTTTGACATGGCTACCTGCTCATCCTCATCCACTTCTAGCTGTCATGGAAACACACTCTCTGTTTCCACAGTTTCTCAGCTACAACTTGAGGTTGGTCAGTTAAGTGTAAGTGGTGCCTGCACTACACCTCCACTGTCTTCAGCTTCAAGTCAACAAACCATGGCACCTACTTCTCACAGAAAGATCACCCCTGTACCCACCCAATGACAAGAATCCTCACATGCTGCCAAGGACAAAACAATTGTTGACCTGCCTGAACCCCCAAAGCGCACCACATGTAATACTACCCATGCCAGAAAGGTCTCGAAGACCAAGAAATAATGTCAACACTTATGATCTTTTCATAGCAGTTGCTCCATTGTTCTTAAGTGCTATTTTGCTTGTTGCACTTGGTCTCCAGCATAGTATTACACTGCCATGTTACTTTAAAATAGTCTATGGTTGTGTATTATACAGATTGTTGTGTGTACAATTGATTCTGTTGTCAAGTGTGGACATGTCACTAAGTGATAACATTGAATTACTTCAAGTGTGTTTAGCATGCCTTGTCAGCACCCATGATCCTCCTCCCCTATTGAGATTTTCTACCAATGTGATGCCACCCAACACTTTCACTGCACAAGGACTGTGTCTTACCCTTCACTTCATGCAATGTGCACTGGTGTAGCACTACCATCCTCCCCTGGCCCAATGTTGGGGTCCATATGGTTTCCTCTTCCCCCTGTCAAATTTTTCTCAAGCTGCATTGGCATCAAGGGTTTTCATCTTCCAACACAGCTGTTTCCAGGTTCAGATGATTGGAAAACCCCTTGTGAGTACTTGATGCACCATCTTTGCTGCTAGAAATTGAAAACTCCCACTTACAACATTGCCTCAGGCTCACCTTTCATGTCTGATGTTGGACCATCAGACCTCTGAGACTCCTCGAGATTGATGAGCTCTGTCCCATCAATATACAGTTGTCGCCATATGATATTTGCCACACCTGTGCACAGAGTGACACCATGCCATACATACCAGAATTCTCTGCTGCTATATGCTGATGATCTCAAGGCTCCTTCCTCTCCACTTCCTCATTACATGCTAGGTATGCTCACCACTGAACTTATGTCAAAAATGAAAGTATGCTTGTGTTGTGTCGATATTCAGTATCCAGATCTGACTTTACAACCACCTGCCTTTGTGTTCCCCCCATCTCTTCATTTTTTGTTGTCAACTAGATCTTTGTGGGTGCAGTTGTACTCTCTGCGATCTCCTTTCCTTTCCTTACTTGCTTTCTGTACCCAGCCAACTCTCTGTGACTTTCCTGCACTGCACATGATTCGTTCCATGGTCCCCCTATACATGCTTTTGCCCAAGGTGAGACCCCCTCATCTTCCCACTCTCTGGTTTGCTGGCTACTGTATAATGCTGGTACTCAGTCTTCTCAGTCATGTACTTCCCACTATCTTCCTACTCCAGCATTCATTTCATCTCCTTTTGCCCTCCCCACTTACTAAATCTGAGGACCACCCATGACATGCCTGCCCTGTTCCCTGTGATCACAAACTCCATGATGTACTACAGAGATCATTGTGTAAGATCAAGGTGAAGTTCAACCAATCTCTTGTGAACCTGGGGAGATGTGTGGAACTCCTGCCACACAATCTATTGGTGAACCAGCTACTCAGATGACTCTTAACACCTTCCACTATGCCAGTGTATCCCACCCATATCAAAACACCCTCACTTTCCATGTACTTGGAGTGGGATATCACCCAGGACAGGATGTTGGCAAAGAATGTGTAGCAAGAGCTTGCTTGCACATTGCTTCAGACCATCACTGCCTACAGTCAAGAACCAGTATGACCCCCACCCTACATCCACCATTATCAAAGAAGACTCCACTGCATGTTTGTCCAAATCCTTCTTCACCATCCCAGACAAGGAAATCAAGTCGAAGCTCCACCTTCAGTCACCATGGCTCCTTCGATTGGTGCTTGATTGTGCTAGAATGGTTGGTCAGAAACTAATTACTATGGCATATGTTGCCAGCTGCATCACTGAGAGCTTTGAGATGCATCTCTTCACTACCTGGAGCATGCCTGGTGTTCACCAAGTATTCTTGTTGGAGCATGACAAGATGTATGCCAATGATGAGGTGAGCATCAAGACAAGGAAAGAGTGGGCTTTGGAGACTGATGGTGTCAACTTGAAGGTGGCAATGTGCATTCCAGGTGTCAGCTTTAGTCCCACATACTTGAACAACTGTGTTGAGAGCTTCACCACACTTAGGGTTGAAGCCATGTGTGCAACAATCATGAAGAAACTGTGAGGAGCCTTTGAATTCGACAGTTCATATGTCAATTACCACCACCTGGCATTGCCCTGTGACCTCCTGACCCATTGCAGAATGCCCATGGCAATCACCTGTCATGGTATTAACTATCCTGATACTGGTGCCCTGATGCATTGCTTGTTTGAGGAAATGGTGGAGATTCTGATGGAAGCTGCTGCCATTGGTGAAAATAATGATTGTCATGGTATCACAAAAGAGGTTATGTTTGGCCAGCTTGTGCCTATGGGTACAGGTGCCTTCGAATGTCACACTGGATATCAACATACTTAAAGATGCCATTGTCGATCATCATCTGCTGGTGCAAAATATTCTTACTGCTCATGTGGACTGCAGTATGACACCAAGCCAAGTAGCAATGACACCATATGACATGAACTCCCCCACATGGTCAGAGAGTAACTGCAAGGGCGAGTTGGCAGCCCTCTCACCCCTTGCCACCAATGGCAGAGAAGATCCTGCCAACTTTTCATTCCTCAGATATGGGAAGAGTCCTTTGGGTGCAGGAGACATGTCACCTGCCAGCCCCCCTGGGTATAGTCCTGAGCTCTCCCAATGCATACTCACCTACATCGCCTTATGTCCCTCAATCTCCATACAGTGCAACAACCTCACCATTTGGTACATTGGTACATGCAACATCCCCATTCTATGACAGAAGCCAAGGGGCTACATCACTGACATACTTCCTGATGTCACCTGCTCTCAATCTCATGTCTCCCTGTTATTCACCAACCAGTCTGTGGTACAGTCTGCAACTGCCTTCCTTCAGTCCCACATCTCCATGGTACTCACCAACTGGCCCATCCTTTGTCTCCAAGATGTAAGTCATGTTTATCTGTTAGCAAACAGGTCACTAACTTCATGCCAGATTCACCTAGTGCAACCTTTTATTTTTTTCCTACTCACTCTACTGATCATTCCTTTTCTCATTGCCTCCTTCCCCCAGCTTGTAAGTAACTTAACTCAGTCATATCTGTAGTTATGTCACTCACAACTCTGCAGCCCCTGCACAAATGCCACCCTTGTCTCCAAAATACTTACCCATGTCACTGGTGTCACCCTCCTCACCCAAATATTCCAATTTCTCCAAGTTATTTTCCAGCCTGTGAGTTATTGACAATGTTGACCTCAGTTACACCAGTATTGACTGCCAATTCTTTCACAGCTCCTGCCCAGTGTAAGTGTCTTCTGTATATTAGTGAGGTCACAGCAGTTTATTCCTACCAGGTCCTGTTTCTCCTGCATATAGCCCAACATCTCCATAATGGTTGCCTTTGAGGCCTGCCCAAAATGGTACAACTCACCATGGGCACTGATACAGTACATCCCCATCATGGGGGTTGGGATTTTTCTTGTTTGTGTCTATGTCTCTTGCTGGATGTCTCCCCAGGTGACTGGCACATACCTACTAGTATGTTTTCATAGTCATACACCCCATGTAGATTACCATACATCTTTATTATGCAAACTAGACAACAACAATGTTCATACTAAGTATTGAGCCAATTTGTCTGTCAATGTAAGGTATTGAAACCCAGCCTATGGGAATTATTATATAATCCAATGGACTGTAAATACACAGTGACTTCCTTGCTTCCACACCCTTACCATGACTGTCATCATTGGTATCATCTGTACTGCTGACTTGTCAGGCAGTTTCACCCATACCATTGCAGCAGTAAGTACCCATCACCATCATGCTGTCAAGTTATTATTATTAACTGGCCCTTGTTAAATGTTGACAGTTCCCTGCTGCCCCCAATGACAAAATGGAATCACCACTGACACTGATGATGATGCCAACTTCCTTTCCCTTCATTCATCCCCAGTATTCCTATACCCAGCTGTTGTGCACACTTGTCACATTGCCAACCAACCCCCCATGCACTGGTCCAGGATTGCTATTCATCTGACCTGCAGCAAGGTTTTGACAGTGCAGGTATGTGGTCACTGCTGCTTTAAGTTACTGCAGCTCACTGACTCAATGCCAATCAAACACATCAGATTCCTCAAGTCCTACATGCTCTGAACTCCTTATTCCCTGATAGATACCCTGCACCTACTTGGAATCGCTGCATCATCATTTCGTCCTCTTATATTAGCCTCAAGTTTAGGTACTATGACCTATATCCATGTGGTTAAGTATGCTGTAGTCAATGCCATGCACACAGGATTTTTTTTAAAAATGTCTTGGAATCACAATGAGAACTGAAAGAACTGAGAATGAGAAAAATGTTACATTGACCCAAGTTGACATTGGTAGAGTGGAAGGTAGCATTGTAATGATAAATATGAAATTATAATGAGTGTCGACATGTTGGCAGGTGCCAGTAGCCTGTTGTAATCCCTTAGCATAGCTGCATATATTAAATAGCCTTTTAAGGGTGTTATAATGACAGTATGGCATGTTGATGGTGACAGAGCTTGTTGTAATGCCTTATGACACTCTCTCCTTAAATAGCCTTTTAAGGGAAATATAATGACTACATTGGGCAGTGATGATGAAACCCACCATCATTCTTATGTCATTATAACATCATCTTCATAAACTTTTCCACCATTAGCATGCATTAGAAGGCAAGGTGGGAAAGTGGGACCTTAACTTACATTGTAATGTCTCATGATGTGTGTGAAAAAGTTGGGACAGCACCCAGACAGCCCAGAAGTCCTTAGACATTCTATCAATCCAGTCCCAGGCTATAGAAGCCCCTTTTCCACTCCTGCATAACTCAATGACAACTTGCATCAGGAGCACTCCTGTCTTGAATTTTTCTGCCCTCCAGGTTCCACAGAGGCAAACTGCCACTCACTCATACTTGTCCCTGGTGCTGGTTTTGGTTGGTTCACACCAGCCTTCCACACTTTGATTCACACCACTTTACTCTTTTGCATGTTACCAGTGCCACAAAATTGGTCATTGGTCATGTCACAATGGGCTCAGATGACAGTGGACTCCCCCTGCTCACAAGAACTCCCCTACTCCCTTGCCTCCCATTGCCCACTCTTCTTCCTGTTGACCCCTCACTACATGTCTATCCTCCCCTTCCTCAAGGGTCCAAGGAGTTTGAAAGGGAGGTGATGTTACACCTCAACCTGCTGGCTTACCATTTTTGGTCACACAACACTTACATGGTCACATGCCTTGCAGTAGGAGTTGTCATGGTCATTGCAGTCATCATCTGGAGTGTGGTCTGGATCCCATTCCATCCCTGGAAGAGCCTAGTGGACTCCAACAGTCTCTACAGCATTATTACCTCATCATTGACACCATACCCTGTTGGAGATATATTCTCCCCTGTGTTCTGCTCACTTTGGTGCGATGTTTGGGTGCTTACATAATCACCTTAGCGCGCACATTTTACAGTAGTTTATTCACTGTTCCCTCAGTAGCTTGTTGCACTACTGAGGGTAAGCTCACTTTCACTACCAGTATTATACTTACTGATATCCTGTAGATACCTACAGGTTGGTCTAATACATTAGTAGCTTGTTGCACTACTGAGGATACCTACAGCATCCTTCAAAATACCCAACTGCAGTTTGATTGTTTACCTGTACACTTCTCTTATCCCATTTTTGCCTTTACCAATGTATAGTATATTTGATATGTTTCACCTTCATCATGACTTGCCCCCTCACTGTGCATGTCTGATTGTGCAACCAATTTGGGCTTCACCTTCCACAGCTCTGAGTCACTCTGACTTGCTTCTATTTCATTGTTTACTTCTGCAGCAACTTACTGCTTACAAAGTTATTGTTATTGTGCACCCTCTGCCAGGAGGTATATAGGTAGAAGTATGGTATTCTGTAACTTGAGTTTTTTGCTACCTTGCAACTGCCCTAAAATATATCCTCTCTTCTGTTTCCTCTGTGTTGAGTGTATACTCCTAACAGGAAGGAACTGTTGAAGTCAGGGTTGGTAGGTCAGCCATAGGGGTCATGACAAGTTCAGCCCTCAGTGTGTCCCTCCATCCATTCATGCTTAGTCCATTTGATGAAGCCACCATGTCAGAGCATAACAGGCACTTGACTTTCCTCAACAAACATTCCCTTGGATGAAAGTCATCATCACACAGGACAGAATATCATGTGTATTACTCAAATGTATTACTTGAATTTGACTCCATGTAGTGACCCCAGGTCACATGACTTGAGGGACTTGGCATGCTTGCTGGACATGCACTGTTTGCACAATGGACAACCAATGACTGGACAATTGTCAGGTGATTATCAGGCAATCAATATCATCTGCAGATTATACTTCAAGATCACAAACATGGTTTTTTTTGTTCTTAAACTTCAACAAAAAATGATGGTCTTTTTGTTCAGCAATATTGTAACTGTAGGCTGTCATTTAACCAATGGCAAAACTTCACATATGAGCAGATTTTCTACTTGAAGGCAACACTTCATGTTTGCACATTCATTGTTTTGGAGATCATACATCTTATTTAGACTGATGTTCAGAACACAGCCACACACTCATAAGTATTTGAAGTTTTAGCCAATATTTTTCCTATCCTATCAACAACACTTCAAATCTTGCAATCACACCAACATCAATCTAAACTTCAAATTTCACCTTCACACTTTTGACAACCTTTAAACCTGATCTAAACTCTGCTAACCACATTGTGTTTCCCTACATCAAATACAGACCCAAATGTCTGGATAAGCTTGTAGTGTGTCTAAAGCAAGTTCTTCTGTGCCTACACTGCAAGTCCCAAACTTTGCATTGGAGTCACAACCCATGTCACTATCCACCTATTGAGCCAGCAGGTCCAAGACCATTAACAGATCAAAGCACACAACAGACAACAAGAAACACCATCATTATGACTATCTTCTAGTTTGCTTAGCAGATACATTCCACTGTTTCTGGTAGTACTATAGGAGCGCACGCCGCCGTCGAAATCATGGTCCTACTACCAAGGATGATTGCACCAATAAAGTAAAACTTATATTTTACATGAGTACTAGAGCGATTGTCGAGACAGCTGTGGCCCCGAGCACCAGTGCGTAGCCCGCCCTGTAAGCCGACTTCACAGTCAAGACTGGGTACATGTTATCAGCCCCATCATAAACACAGAAAGAAAACAACAATACAATACACATACCCTTTCCCATGTCCCATGCAAGATGTCGGAGACCGTTTAAAGAGTGGAAGGCGAAAGGTGCAGCCAGGATGAATTTACCCGCATACTTCACATGTTCAGGTAGCCCCGCAATGAGCTCGACTATATGCGTGCTATCAAACGTGCCAGGCGGAAAGAGGCACGCCAAAGAGAGACCGTTGCGATAAATATACTAAAAATTAAAATGATAACTTTATTAATACTAGAGCACTGATCAGAACGTCAATAAAACATTTCACGCCGCCTTCAAACTGCCGACTCACATGCGCTAAGGGCACCACCAGTGGCACGGTCGACTATGGAGGAAAACCATGTTAATAGTGGCTGATAAATGGTAAAGTGAGGGCTTTGAGTCAAGGATGGGTTCAACGCGAGTGATTCTTCAAGGTCTGCTTTTGCGCCTCTAACATCCGAGGTAAGGAACCTAGAGGCAAACCGAATTGGTGAATCACGCGAGCTACTGCTAGAGTACCCACTTGAACGTTCCCCGTAAATTCAAAGCCTCCGCACGCCCAATATCCCATGACACACCCTGATCGACGGCCTCGTTGAAAAGCGAAAGGGCGTGTCATCCAGAGCAAGCAGTAATGTCTGGTCCCCTTGTGATGACGTCTCCGGCGGCGTAGGCCTGTGCACCTGTGAGCACAGAAAATGTGCAACTCAGCACCATAAAACTTGAGAAACCCAAGTTACGCACGTTTCCGGAAGGCAGCGAAGTAAGCAGAAATAAACGTCTGTGAGGGCAATCTCAGATCTCTCGTCTAAATGATAGCGAGATTAATGCTTCTCATCCACCGAGGCTTACCAAGCGAAGCAAATAGGCCGACTCACAACCGCGATAGTCTGTGCCTTCTCTGTCGCGAGTTTCTTGAGTACTCGTTCCACTGACTGCGCTACTGCCTCGTCTTGGAATTTGTCGAGGATAGTAGCTGCAGTAAAGTCTGCAGAATTGTTGAATTAGTACGAATGTTCAGACAAATGCCGGGCGAACGAAAGCTATATTCCGGGCATCGTACTCACCTCTCAGGGCCTCTGCGTACCGACCAAGAGCCTCGAGAGCGTTGGCACGCCTGTTCAAGGCTTTGATGTAATTCGGGTCATGCCAGAGAGCCGCATCGCAGTCCTCTACAACAAGCTCAAATTGCGGCGGTGACATGTTCAAGTAACCTTAACCGCAGACACATTTCAGTAATGAAGACAGAATAGCCAGGGAAAAAGTTACAAACACGCAACTCGGTTACTGTGAAATACAGGCACAGGTTTTGGAGAGACTTGGATGGCTTGGGTGTATAGCTCTGCTGCCTGAGTGAACCTCCGAGCTTGGTATAGGGCGTTACTCCGGGACTTGAGATGCGGCCAGCCATCTTGGTATACTCATGCCCCAACTTGGAGTAACCTAAACGAATCGGATCCTCCACTCTTCATTCCAGCGATCGCAGCCTGCCTCACGACGCCAAGATACTCTCCTAACCTCCGCTCATCCGGCTGCAGGAAATCGTCGTAGAGTTTGTACCTTGAATCAGCGACGATGTTGGTGAGTTCCAGGGCGACGCAGAGGTTCCAGTATTATTTTATGGCACGCGCACAGGTTAGACCTGTGCCCGTGTGGGGTGACGGTAGTAGACGAACCCTGGGATATGTTCCCTTGACGAGTACAACATGACATGTAACCGAAGGATCAGCTCCGGCACATATATCTGTCTCACCCTCAACATCTCCAGATGTCTTCGATCAACTGCAAATAATGCAACATCAAACACAGCTGTAATATCGCTGAGAGGCAGGATGCGCGCACCTTCTCTATCCGCTGTTTGCTCAAGAAGCATCCAATCTTCTGTCAACAATTTCACGATCGCTTCATAGCATTGTTCGATGAGTCCCTGTTCAGAAGTGAGTGATTCAGCACCAGCCGCGAAGAAAAAGAGAAAGGCATCGCCCGACCTTATAATCTTTCAACCACTCCGCCTTCGCATCCTTATTCATTAGCGATACTACCAACGAGCGACACTAAGTTACACGATCGAGAAGTTCCCAAATATTGAAGAATTGTCGATAATGAAGGTACTCCGTCGCACGATCTTCGGGTTCACTGATCGCCGCGATTTCGGGAGGGAGCCTGTCGAGAAGCTTTCGGGCGAGGTTGACGCGCCTGGTGCCTGTGCGAATGATGGTTAGGAGGAGTATGCCGCAAGTTTGAGGTGATGAAGGGTGAGATACCGAGGAAATACCGTAAGATGACCGTTACCTGCTCGAGGGGTGTACCATATGTAGCTTCCATAAATGATGTCCATTCTATCGAACGCAGAAGTAGCATTTCCACATTCGAAGGTTCAGGTTGCAATGCGATAATAGACGGTAAGGGTCCCCCGAGTGGCGGAAGATGCTGGAGAATGTCAATTCACACGTCGCCCAGAACAGTAAGGACAAAACAAAAACGCACCTCAAACGCTTTTTCGATCGTCCGTTCAGCCGTGACAATGGCAACGGTTTTCACGTCTAGCCCGTGTTCGCGGGCACGTGTCAGAGCCAGTCGTCGTTCTTTGATGTCCGCCAAGAGATCGAGGACGTGAGGAACATGGCGTATCGCTCTACAGCGTTGTCACCCAAAGCACCGGCATACATTGCTATGAGTTCTCTTTGGCCAGCAGCCTGGATGACACGATGGGACTCAGCCCAATATCGGACCATGTGACGTAGGACTGACCTCCAACACCTGGAGATATGCCTCCAGAACAACTCAAGTCGCCCGCGGTGGTGAATCTCAATCATTTGCAGAAAGAGACATAAGCATAAGTGGGCAAAGAAACGGGTCATAGTTGGGTACCTGATGTACTGTCAGAGCAATCATTAAAAATGCAGTAGCGGGACGCACTCGGATGAGTCTGGGTCGTATATGCCATCTCTCAAACCAGTTGCAAAGGTGTCGAGCAATGGCTGTATGCGGTTAAAGATGATGGCAAGTTGAGATACATGAAAGGCGTTGTCCGCCGGAGGTCTGTCAAAAAGTGAGTGAGAGTAAGGAAGAGGGTATACAAATCTTACCCGTCCTCGACCACCACTCCGCCCAGCGTTTCCAGCGCAGAAGTAACTTGCTTCTGCCACTCTTCCTTCTCGTCTTCGTCTGTGCCATTCAAAGGCACCGGCATCTCCTCAAGCGTCGCTGAAGCGCCCTCCCAAAAGCACCCTTTGAGCTTTAACATTTCTGAGCTTTGCTTCTCTTCGCAGAGAATGTTGATTTGGACCCAAAGATGATCCTACCATATGCGACATGCCGACCTGAGGACGGTGAACGTCTGCGGGGTGGGAGTGAGTGCTGCATAAACGACTCGCTCCGGATCAGAAAAGTACTGTTCATTCGCTTCGCACCGCATGAATTCCGCACACACGAATCAAATCAAGACTGTGCAGACGTACTTGTTGCTCGCCATTGGAACAACAACGATCCCCGGATACTAGCAGCTCTCCATGGCTGATGCACTCTGCGACACAGCTCAACCGCGTCGTCAAGCCGTCCAGCTCGAATGAACGAATAGATAGCTTGCGCGAGTGACTTTTCGAATGCCTACGGCGGGTCCATGATTCGCGATCCAGTATAAGCAGACACAGAATTGCACACCGCGTCATCAGCAGCGAGTGTCTTCCGAGATGTATTGATGTAGCTCACATGAAAGTCGGAGTTCTCCAATCTCCAATCCGGTATCCTGCCATAAGTACCGAGTCACATCCAAATCTCTAATAATCCTGGCGTCCAGCTGTCTCCGCCTCCTTCGCCGTGCCATCCCCAACGTCCGCCATATCGGAATCATGGCCTCGTCGACCCTCCCGTCTTTACCCCACGTCCCCGGCACAGATCCGTCGTCGTGCATACTGGATTGCTTCAGGACTGCCATCGCAAAACGCGTCTCAGACGCACTCCCCCCGCTGACCCTCGATCAAGCCTACACCGGCGTCGACTATGGAAAAAAGGGCATGGATTTTACCGTCGCCCTGCCTCGCTTCAGACTTCCCGGAAAACCTGATGAACTGGCTGCGAAGGTGCTTTCCAATGTAAGTGTCTACCTGCTTTCCGATATGCCAGTGGTCCGCGCTGTTAACGTCCCCACGAATTCTGAACGTTCCCCGTATAGTTCCAGCCCGACGATTTCATCGCATCCATTCACCCACGATAAACAATTTCTTCACTTCCAACTCAACAGCGCCAGCCTCATTCGTGAAGTCCTCAATCAAATCCATGCCCTCACGTACGAAAGCCCAACCGGAAAGCCTTCATATGGAACGAATACCTCAGGAGCAGGGAAAAAAGTCGTAATCGAATTCTCATCACCTAATATCGCAAAGTCATTCCACGTCGGACACCTTCGAAGTACCATAATCGGCGCATTCTTGGTCAACCTGTACAAGACTTGCGGATGGGACGTCACATCACTAAATTATCTTGGCGATTGGGGAACGCAGGTACCTCTTCTCTGATGCATATCGTACATATACTCCAACCCACTGGTTTAGTTCGGTATGATCGCCGTCGGTTTTGAGAAATACGGATCCCAGGAGGAGCTTCAAAAGGATGCAATCAAGCATCTTTACGACGTATACGTCAAGGTGTCCCGAGACGCAGAATCCGATCCCAACGTCAAAGTCGAAGCCGCCCAATTCTTCAAACGGATGGAAGATGGCGACGAAAGTGCTCTCGTAAACTGGCGCGTGTGGCGAGAGTTGAGCGTCAAGAAATACATCGAGGAGTACGATCGACTGAACGTCTCGTTTGACCGATACACAGGCGAAAGTGAGGTCGGCAAAGAGTGGCAAGACAAAGCCCTAGAGCAACTCGACCAGCAGGGACTAATCACCGACGTGAATGGCGCCAAGCTTGTCGACCTGGAAAAATGGAAAATGGGTAAAGCGGTTCTCCGCAAAGCAGGTAATCGTACCTTCCCTACATATAGATCATCAACTCACGACGTGATCGAAGATGGTACCTCGATTTACCTAACCCGGGACATCGCTGGTGCGATCGAACGGTACGAAAAGTACCATTTTGACAAGATGATATACGTCGTCGCTTCTCAGCAGGACCTTCACCTTGCCCAGTTCTTCAAAATATTGAGTTTGATGGGCTTCCCCTGGGCCGATCGACTCGAACACGTGAATTACGGATTGGTGTTGGGCATGAGCACAAGGAAGGGTACCGCTGTCTTCCTCAACCAGATCATCAAAGAGGCGTCGTCTGTCATGCACGAGCAAATGAGAAGGAACGAGGACAAGTACAATGCGATCGAGGACCCTGAGATGGTCAGCCAAGAAGTCGGTATCACCGGCATTAAGATCCAAGATATGGCAGCCAAGCGGTACGCAGTAATATCCGCCCCATTACCGATTTCTCCATTGACTTCCCGCCAGGATAAACAACTACACCTTCAACTGGGACAGGATGTTATCTTTCGAGGGCGATACCGGACCTTACTTGCAGTACGCTCACGTGCGCTTGACCTCAATGGAACGCAAGAATCCCGAACTTTTACCGCTGCCGCCCCCATCTCAGATCGACACGTCCTCTCTGGCAGATTCTACGCATGCACGCGATATCGCAATCCTACTCGGGTCCTATCCCGATGTCGTCAAAACGGCTATGAAGACGCATGAGCCTAGCGGGGTGGTCACGTTTGCCCTCCGCTTGTCCCACGCCATCTCTTCCGCTTGGGAGATGCTCGTGGTCAAGGGCGAGAAGGACCTGGATAAGGCGAGGGCGAGGTTATGGTTGTATCTCTGCGCGCGGGATGTTCTTGGTGCTGCGATGCGGTTGTTGAGCATCAGGCCGTTGGAGAGGATGTGATGTTATACCAGTCTAATGGATCAGTCAATGGTTGCCGGACGGGAGGAGGCAGGGCTCCATCATCCGGACTCTGGAACCTAATGTATTTCAATCTCATCGATCAAAATGTAACCTCGGAGGACAGCCCGTCTTTCCAAGACGAAGTGCTTACATATGGGAAATTTTAATACTTAGAAGTTTCAGCTCAGCTGTAATATATGGCTGATGAGGTTGGGCGTAATCAAGGTTTGAAAACACGTCGTGAGAAGGTCTGCTTTGGATCGGATTATCGCAGCTTGTGTACATTCTAATCTCGCTCATCACGGAAATAGTTGGTCATACCAACTCAGAAATGGACGAGTTGGCTTTTGCCTCAGATCGACAACAAAAATACCCCGAGATCAGATCATGGACGTTTCGGGCATCTAATTAATACCTCCCTCTAAGACTCTCGTTTCCGCGGTGAGCTACCGCCTGCTACATCTTCATCCTCCGAAACTTCCCCTGGGAAAATATTAAACCGGAAAATGTGATGGATCAATATTAGTGGACGACACCTTTAATAGACGGAGACGCATCTTCCGCCATTTCTTGGTTTCCGATCAGCAGATCCTCCTCTTGGAACACGTCGTTCCACGACAACTGCTCTTCGTCGTTGGTGGGTTTGGATTCACTCGACTCACCTTCCGAACCCTCTTCGTCTGCGTTATTGACAGCGTCACCCTCGTTCTCCAGTGGAACCACATCCTCAGCGAGGAATGTACACTTTTGCGTGATTGACTGAAGGTTCTGCTTCACGCTCTGTACGGCTGTTTCCTCCGCCTTCTCCTTCCCTTTGCGTCTCTGTTTCGCCTTGGCCTCAGCGTCGTTAAGTGCCTCGGGTCGTTCAGGAGGAGGAACGAAAAAAGGTATGCGTCCTCTAACCCAGTCGCTCAGCATAATCTTGGCAACACCATCCAGATCAGGTTCGCCGCCTTTCAACAAACGTCCCTTCATCCGAGCCAGTGTATTCAAAAAATCTTCAGCTTCCCATCCTCGGCTCGGGTTGTCCGGGTCTGGAAGAGGCACGCCGTACGTCCGCGAGAGATACACGGGCTTAATTCGTTCCATGAGTGTGGGTATGTGTTCCGAGGGGCTCGGCAATGCTTCTACGCGTACCACGCCTTTCAGAACGGTACTGGTTTCTGAGTCATGTGCTGAGGTGGGGACAATGCCAGGGCAGTCGATGAGGTATATGCGCTTGGTAAGGTTGATATACTGCCACACCTGCGGTTAATGTCAGGGATTGATAAACGGTCGGCATGGTATCCAATAAAGCTGTATATACCTTAGTTTCTCCAGGAACGGGTGCGACACGGCAAACTTTTCCGCTTTTGAGAGTGTTGATGATGCTACTCTTTCCAACGTTGGGATATCCCATAAACCCGACCGAGATCTGCTTCTTATCCGAATGAAGTCGCGAGAATTGACGCAATAGTTGGATGAGAGCACCCTTCCCAAAAGAATGGTTCGGCGATGCATGGAAGGCGATGGTGGGATACCTTGGGGTGAGGTGTTGAATGTATCGTGCCTATGCCATTACATTTCTGAGCGTTAACTCGGAATAAGCAAAACGGAACAAAAAAAACGCACCGTGACCCAGTTGGGAACTAAATCACATTTGTTGAGTACCAGTACAACGTGCTTGTGAGCTTTCTCCTTCTTCAAAAACTCTAGTACAGACTCGCACATCGTACCAATGGGATCACGGGCATCCAAAATGTGCAAAATAACATCTGACGAATCTATGACTTTATACAGTTCGCCATATATCCGCCGCGACGTTCCCTTTGCGAAGATTGGGTCACTTTGATCGGCGTAAGCGGACTGGAATCCATCTGCGGCCGGTCGGATGATGTGGGTGAGATTAGACTCGACGATGATGGTAAATGAAAGTACCGGAGGAGCTCCCCGTGGCCTCTTCGAGGGCCGCGGCGCCGACCTTGCTCAACTCCTCGAATGATCCCACGTCAAGCTTCGGACGTTTGCGCTGGGCCTTTGGCCCGAAAGTATCGCTGAACGGTTCTGTGTCTACTATATGCGAGCGCTGTGAATGGAGTAAATCGATGGCAACGAAACGCGGAGTCCCCAGAACACATGCCTTGTGCAAGTTGGGATTGGCTGCATCATCCAGCAATGCCATAGGTAATTTATTCCGATGCAAAAGAACGGAATAAGGATCATCTTTTTTAGTTGATAAACTCGATCTGAAGTGGTCAAGGGCCGACTGGGAGATAACTCTCGTGTTCCCTTGGAAATTTCAGTCTTCCCTTAGAGTTATGATCGTTGATACAGGAAAGAAACTGTACACACCAAACCACCTGCGATCAGGCTGCACACGACCGGGTTTCGTTTCGTTTTCCCCCTTCTGAAATTCGGCGGCCTGAATTATCTTCCCGTCTTTGTCGCGGACAGGCCTTCCGCCTGAAAGCATTTTCACGCGTGCCGCTTGTTTTGCATTGCGATAGAAATTTTCTCCTTTGATTTTCTTCAAGGTAACGTCTTTGGATGGCGTCTTTTGTTTCTTCGTTGCCCCCATGGTTGTACTGCCAGTCGACAGATTTTACTTTGAACCTTGTTTGTAGAGTTGTCTTGCCGGCAATACCCGTGTCACTACTCCACCTATCGGGCCAGCAGGTCCAAGACGGTCAACGGGTCAAAGCACACGACAGATAACAACTATATATGATCTGCATCTAAACACCGTCATCGCGGCCGTCTTCTAGCGTGCTTAGCAGATCCATTCCATTGTTTCCGATAGTACTGTAGGAGCGTACGCCGCCGTCGAAATCACAGCTCTACTACTAAGGATGATCGCACCAATAAAGTAAAACCTATATTTTACATGAGTACTAGAGCAATCGTCGAAACAGCTGCGGCCCCGAGCACTGCGTAGCCCGCCCTGTATGCCGACTTCAGAGTCAAGACTGGGTACATGTTATCAGCCCCATCATAAACAAGAAAAGAAAAGAACAAATCAATAGACATACCCTTTCCCATATCCCATGCGAGATGTCGGAGACCGTTTAAAGAGTGGAAGGCGAAAGGTGCAGCCAGGATGAATTTACCCGCATACTTCGCATATTCAGGTAACCCCACAATGAGCTCGACTATATGCGTGCTATCAAACGTGCCAGGTGCGAAGAGGTACGCCAAAGAAAAACCGTAGAGCACTGATCACAACATCAACAAGACACTCCATACCTCCTTCAAACTGCCGACTCACATGCGCTAAGAGCACCACCAGTGGCACGGTTGGCTATGGAGGAAAGCCATGTTAATTGTGGCTGATAAATGGTAAAGTGAGGGCTTGATGGTCGCTTGAGCCGCTGCTGGTTCAGAATTTCCTGCGAGGCTGACGGCGGAAGAGACTCCGTATGAATGCCTCTATAATTTGTTCAGTACGCAGCGCTGTCTCGTTCGAGTGCTGAGGCTCACCGCCTAACGAGCGCAGATTGCAGGGCAATGTTGCGGGCTGATCAGGTAAGCCCGCACTCAGAATTGATGGATACAAATAACATTTTACACCCACTGTGTTTTGAAGACAACGCCGCTCTTTTCAAGGTTTGAGGAATGCCGACGCGAACGGACATCATAGTGAAATGGAGACCTTCGACTTGACGCCAACTGCGGCAATAGACGGAAGGTGAGCCGTGGGAAAAATCCTGAGTTCATGCGCACTCCTTATCACATGCGAACCTCATACCACGCAAGAGACTAGGCCCCCGAAGAGTACATAGTGTGCATGCTTTTTCGATTCACTGCCCCTGCCAACGGCTCGTTTGCTATTTACGTTCAAACCAGCATCACCAAGCAGGAATCAGTGTCATCACAACAAACATAGGGTGTCCTGCAAAAGCTTCTTTAGACAAACGGAAGACTCCAGCTCAGGGGACTTCAGGGGACTCCTGCCTGTTGTTGTTGTCTAAAACGTAAGGAGTTCCTTCACTAACCAACATCTAATACTGTAATTTGACTCATGGTGCACTGATCATTAGCAAGTCCTGCGAGGAGATCAATAGACAGTACCCAGCATGCATGTCTATATGTGGTCGACTACGGCCTACACACGACTGTCTTGAGAAAGGTAACGAGTGGAGATGTGGAGAGATACGTGATATTCAGATGGGTGAGGAGAAACGTCAGGTGGGAGGAGGCCACCACATGCAGATTAATGATGGAGTGAGAGGTCGGACAGCATAATAACCAAGACCCAGGACGTGGGTGCTATCCTCACATCATCGCACTCGCAATCTGTTGTAGCTGCACCGCCATCTGCGGATAAGTCTTCACGAACTGCAATTGCGCCTTGCTAGCCTCCAGATATGTCAATGCAGCAACGAGCTCTGCCTCGCCTCGTGCAAGATCGACTTGCTTCTCGAACCATTCGATCGCAGTTTCCATTTCACCCTTTTGTAGGGCAAGTTGGGCAAGGGTTGCTACCGCTGGTTCACAAGAGGAGTCGATCGCAAGCGCTTCGCGGCATAGTACTTCGGCACGATCGATGTCCTTGTGCCATTGGAACATTGCCAAAGCCTTATTGACAAGGGGAAGTGGGTTCGGCGGGGACCTACAAAGCAGTGAGGAACGTCCGAAGAACAAACGTATACACGTTGACTGACTTGGCTTTATCGAGTTCGATCGCTCTATCGAACTTCTCTACTGCGTCGTCGAACCGTTGCTGATCCAGTAATAGCTCGCCACTACAGGTACACGTGTCCGCATGTCAGTAACCACGTTTGCAAGATCAAGCGGAGGACCCACTAATAATTGCATACTTCAGCGCGATTGGGGAACGCCGTCATGGTCCGTCTGAAGGTCGCCATACTATTGGAGACGTTTCCCATCTTGTACTGTGCTACTGCCAACTGTATATGCGAGAACACGAACGTCGAATCGAGTGACGTCGATTTGGTGTAGTTTTCAGCGGCAGCAGAGTAGTCGTTCGTGATGAAGTGGACTGGGCAGACCAACACAAACCAAGTCAGTCGCAAAAATAAAAAGACACAGACAAAAGAACCCGACGAACCCTGTCCCCGATGGTAGTACACATCCGGATCCGACGAATCCACCTTAATGGCCTGCTCGAAGCACTCCATCGCCTGTGCGTGGTTCCCTTCCTCCATATGCACGCTTGCAAGTTTAACTAGTGATTGAGTCAAGGATGGGTTCAACGCAAGTGATTCTTCAAGGTCTGCTTTCGCGCCCTTAATATCCGAGGTAAGGAACCTAAAGGCGAACCGAATTGGTGAATCGCGAGAGCTACTGCTAGAGTACCCACTTGAATGTTCCCCGTAAATTCAAAGCCTCCGCGCGCCCGATATCCCATGACACACCCTGATCGACGGCCTCATTGACAAGCGAAAGGGCGTGTGCGTAATCTGCTGCTTCGAGGGCATCCAGAGCCAGCAGCAATGTCTGGTCCCCTTGTGATGACGTCTCCGGCGGCGTAGGCTGTGCACCTGTGAGCACAGAAAATGTGCAACTCAGCACTGCAAAACTTGAAAAACCCAAGTTACGCACGTTTCCGGAAGGCAGCGAAGTAAGCAGAAATAAACGTCTGTGAGGGCAATCTCGGATCTCTCGTCTAAATGATAGCGAGATTAATGCTTCTCATCCACCGAGACTTACGAAGCGAAGCAAATAGCCGACTCACAGCCGCAATAGTCTGTGCCTTCTCTGTCGCGAGTTTCTTGAGTACTCGTTCCACCGACTGCGCTGCTGCCTCATTTTGGAATTTGTCGAGGATGGTAGCTGCAGTAAAGTCTGCAGAGTTGTTGGATTAGTACGAATGTTCAGACAAATGCTGGGCGAACGAAAACTATGTTCCAGGCATCGTACTCACCTCTGAGAGACTCTGCGTACCGACTAAGAGCCTCGAGAGCGTTGGCACGCCTGTTCAAGGCTTTGATATAGTTCGGGTCATGCCGGAGAGCCGCATCACAGTCCTCTACGACGAGCTCAAATTGCGGCGGCGACATGTTCAAATAACCTTAACCATAGACGCATGTCAGTAATAAAGGTAAAATAGCCAGGGGGAAAAAAATCACGAACAGGCAGCTCGGTTGCTGTGAAATATAGGCTCAGGTTTTGGAGAGACTTGGATGGCTTGGGTGTATAGCTCTGCTGCCTGAGTGAACCTCCGAGCTTGGTATTGGGCGTTACCCCGGGACTTGAGGCTACCCGCTCGTTTTATACGATCCTGACATACGCGAGGTAAGTTTTACATCCAGACAATGTATGACCAGGAATGGGGTGGCTTACGTCGACGGACATAGCGGCGATCTCTTCGAGTGTCAGCGGGACGTTTTCTATGCGCCTGGATGTCAGCAATAGACTATATACACGTCAAGTATATACGCACGCTGTTCCTCCTCAGGCTTGATTTCCTCTAAGATAGGACCGTCCTGGTCGCCGACAGACTTTCTCTTCTTGGAAGAAGACTTGTCTTTCCTCTTGTCCTTTTGTCTGTCCTTGCCAGACCCGGGACGGTGAGGGGAGGTCGTCGAGGCATAGTACGCCGCTGCGCCAAGTGCGACGGCGGCTGCCGCAGTGCAGACCAAGATAGCGCGTCTGTTTTCTGACACAAAGTCCTGCAGACGGTCCAGGTAAGACGGCGGGGGGGTCACGCTCAGGTCCTGAGTTGCTGTTGTTGTGGGTGCCATCGTCGACGTTGCACTCGACTCCTGCGTCGGCCAAATCTCAGAAGCGAAAACGTGGATTTTTGTTGCCGGATTCGTGGGAATCGAATTACGTCACGGAAACGGTATGTACCATATATAGAAACCAGTGTGTCTCCAAAGTTGACCACAAAGAAAAAATATAAGATAAAACATGAACATGGATCACCGCTCGCCACGTCGTTCTTCGACGACAGCTGTCACCCAGCGCACCAGAGTGACTTCTAGCATCGATTCCCACCCTTCCTCTCTGCGCGCGACAAGACGCGGATCGAAGTGGATGGGCGTTTCATTCGTAGAGAAGCGAATCCTTTGCGCTGTGGGTGTCGATGGACTGCTGGGTATACCACGGCCGGGAGATGCATTACGCGCCGGCGAGGACGAGGGCGTCATGTGGTCGGGGCGACCTGGTGCAGAAGGAATGATGAGGGGGAGGAGGTATCGCAACTTGAGGGCTCTGCGCGGCCATAAGTCAAAGAAGACAGACAGGGGGAAGAGAACTCACCCAGCCCACAGCCGAAGGTTATCGGTCCTTCTAAATGTCCATCCAGTCGCTCCTTTTTCATCCACACCCTCTGCATTCTGCTCCAGAGATATAATGTCGTGAATAGAATCGACACTGATGAACCCCCATGGCTTGCGGGAGCGCCTCACACCCGTGTTATATGCCACACACAGTGGTTGCCCCGATGACAGGACACGAAGCAAGGCAGTCCTTTCGAGTGGAGATGGAAGAACACAACGAAGGTATTCCGGTAAGAGAGCCTGTAAGAGAGCGTAGGCGCGCCCTGATATGGCGAACGGATCGACGTTAACACCAATTTCGGACACGGTTAGAATACTAACCGATGACATTATCTGTAAACGAAGACCGTTTGGCCCACTCCGGGAGATCGTCTTCGTCCGTGCTCTCCTCTTCTGACTAGGGTCTCCATTTCTCCAGGTTCCTCGGACAGCGTCATTGCTTGCAGCGAATCCATGGAAACAACCCGACGCGCCGATGACGGCCGCTCACAAGGGAAACGGAACGAATTAATATCACCTGCGCTTACTCGGCGACCCTTGCTCCGACTCTCGCGATCCCGTTTCGCAACACGTTCGCGTGCCCTCTCCCACCCACGCTTCCCATCCCTTTGCCCATCGAAAAGTACGTCATCGACGAGATCCACATACCGCTGAACGATGTCCCGTTCCTTGCCTAGATCCTGCAGCCGTACGTCCTGTTTATACAGCCATCCACCGCCTAGAACAAGCTTATCGTCCCACCGCTCACGTGTCTCCTGCTCCTCCTCGTTAACGTGAGTTTCCTGTTCAAATTCATCCTCCCACACCGGGATCGAGTCGTAGCGACCCTGGACGCGGATAAACGATATCGACATATCTGGATCAAAAGCTTGCGAATCAATCTCGTCATCAGATACGCCACTCGGTGAGGCGACACGCGAATGCGGATTCTGTCCATGCGACGAACCATGATCGCTCTGGGCATCATACACTTCGTCCGTCAACGGTACTCTCGAGCGTTCCTCGAGTTCGCGAAGTGCAGACAATACCTCCAATGCCGACTTGCGAATCATCGATAGAGGATCTGGTTGTGCGCTCTGTCTGGGTTTGTTCCGTTTGACGGGATCGCCTGCTGCGATCTTGTTGCGATACTGATTGCGAATTGTCCCAGCGGAGTCATCCGGGAGGGCGATCACGTAGTTGCGCACGGAACGAATAGCACGTGTCGTTGTCTTGAGAATGCCTAGAACATCAATGTGGCTGTTTGATGGCGATACACATGGGGTGTCAGCGGTGCTGGAGAGATCTAGTTCCCAAACGCGAGTCGTTGCGACGAGATCGTCTATGACGCCTGGAAGGAACGCGTCCGGATCCGTCTCGTATGTCTTGACAAAGGGCGGGAATGTTTGTGGTCGTGATTCGGGGATGACGGGGGACGGAGGGAGCTCGAAGTCCTGTATGGTATCTAATGACGACGGTGCATCTGTCTTGAGTGATAGCCCACCAATCGCCGGGACGAATTGGCCCTGGAGCTTATTGGATGGTCTGTGCGGGGGTGCGGCGTGAGGACGGACGCGAGAGAGAAGAAAACGTACGTCGTCTTTGCAGCAAGGCCAGTCTTGGTAAAGTAGTGCTGGAGATGCTCGATGCTCCCCAATGCCATGACACTCTGTCGTTTGGCTGCACTTCGACTGAATGGTTTTACTGGTTTGTTGCTTGCATTGCTATTGGGATAGAAGGCAATCTGGCGACGAGACCCAGCCGGTTTCTTGGCTGCAAGCAGATCCATGGTCTGTGCAGAGTCTCCTAAACCTGAGCCTGTGATGTCCGGCGTCAGTGCTGGCGGTGTCAACGACGGGTCCGACGCCATGCTCGTCGTTGTCGGCAGTCAAGCCGGAAAAGGCAGTCATGATTCCTGATCCGGGGGGGTCACTTTGTAGGGGGTCAATTAATGCCATCATGCTCGGCAGCTGTCCTTTCCCTTGCAGCAGCGGATGGAATTTCATGGCACATGCAAAAGACAGGCATTACTGGTTTCAGCTAAGAACAGCACTCACAGCAGGTCGCTGGGGCTCTGAAACACCAGCCCAAGCCCCCAATGCATCGCCGTTGTCGTGGTCGAGGTTGTTCTACAAGTTTAACAAACACTGCAAGGGCTTCCAGGACTGTAGCACAGATCGCCGCGCAGACGAGGTTGCTTTCATTGTTGCTAGGTGCAAACTCGGTGGACGAGGATGCGTTGGGGAACGAACAGGCCGGGGAGTTGAGGTTGGGAGACGAGTGTGTACTGGCACCAGAGCGCGTCGAGGAAGCAGCTGGAGGCTATCAGACACTCCAGAGCTTGGAGAGCAGCAATCCATCTGACGTGAGTTTGTCTATTTTTCTCGGGCGTGCATTGTGTAACCTTCACCTTCTCTCGCAGTCTCTCCATCTCGCGTTGGCATATTACGCCTACGCGCTCGGACGACCAGAACAGTGCTTGGCTCACTTGTCCAAAGTTTCCAAGCTGGTGGACGCTCAAAGTCACATACCTGTTACACCTTCGAGCCGAGCCGAGGGCCATACCCTCCAGATACCTGGTTCTGTGACTGCATCGTCATCCCCCTTGACGGGCAGCTTTGTCTCTGCCATTTCGTCTCCATTACTCCCCGACATCTCAAATGGGAGGGCATGGGCAATCATGGAATCACTCCGAAGCATATGCTTACAAGGTAAGATCCCCTTCTGTTTTTTCCTTACCCATCGACGAATATCGCCATTCTAGGCATGTCCTATGAGACCCTCTACCCCTCGGATCCAGAAAAAGCCATCGAAGCATACGCAGTTGCCCTTCCTCTACTGAACATTATTCAATTCACGATTCCCCGAGCACCCGATGCTCAGCCTTTACTGACGTCATTTACGCATTATCGCGAACTGTGGCGGTGGGCAGAACGACTCATGTTTCGCGCAATTACTCTTATTGCCCGCACGCGGCCTTTGGACGAACCGGAGAGCTTGATATGGATGTTCTTCACTCATTATCAAGCGTGTGGAGCCTTTTGGATACCGACGTTCAGATTCCCTTATAGGTCTATCGTGGCTGTGCTGCATCTCCGTGCCCTTATACTCAAACACCGCACCCCTTCCGAACGCGCGCCGCTGAATACCTCCCTGCGGCCTCAGAAACTCCCGCGATGGTTAAGTGTGGCGCGTTCTGTCGCACACGATTACAAATCCATATTGGACGAATGCACGCATTTCCCGAGAGCCGGAGAACGGAATGTCAAGGTGGAAGATTTTGTAGACCTATGCGTCGCTGTGTGGGAAGCAAGTCGGTCCGTGTCCGATTGGGCAGATTGGGTTATTGATGTAAGTGAAACACATCCATGCCTTATGCTTGTGCCAAAAGTGTCAATGCTGTATAGACCCTTTGGTGGGCGACGAAACTAACGTTCAACTCGTACCGCATCTTCCGACATATGAGTCGGTTGCTTTATGTCACCGGAGACAGCGAACTTCCGAAGCGCATGCTGCGATTGTATGTCGAAGTAGTCGGAAAATCTTGTGAAGCGGGCATTGACGACGACTACGATACGGATCGCCACTGGGTAGAGACCCTTGTCGAAGGCTCTAGGATGCTATGTCGTCTCGCGATCTCCCGACCTGGCTGGGATGGCGTTGAAGAGGCCAAGGAAGCCGGCGACTTCATTGAAAAAGCGAAGACGCGTTTGGATCGAAACGACAAAGAACTCGTTGCCAGGGTTGCGCTTGCGGAAGGGGTCTGGCATACTATTTCTGGAATTATTGGTGAGTCATACTTTTTTTCAATTGCTCGTGACGATCGCAGCCGCCGATGTCGAAGCTAACGGCACGCAGGTGTGGATTTACGAGAGCGTCCCAAACGATTCGCGCTTGCCCTTGAGCAGTTTGTAAAGTCCGTCGGGACGTATCCAACGCCAGCTGCGCATCATCACCTTGCTATTTCTTTGGCGCTTCCTGGACCCTCCCAGGACCTGAAACAGGCCATAACTGTCGCGGGCGCGGCGGTGGAGGGGGAGGCGCTTGAAATTCGGCACTGGCACCTTCTCGGATTACTTTTGACAGCGGAAGGACAATGGGATAAAGCCAAGAGCATACTTGAAATTGGAGCCAACATCGGTGAGGCAACCTTGGAGTCCGACGAAAATAGTACTACCGAACAAGAATCTAAGCCGAGTGATGTTAAGGTCAAGGACTTCGAGACCGAGAAAATTCCCTCTGAAGTCTCCGAAAAATCTTCCCGTCCGGCAGACGCTAGCGACATTGGCGAAATGCCTGCACCTGATCGCGAGTTCAAGTTTTGGGAACCCCTGCTTGACCCCAATGCGAGGTCTATACCACCTTCGGCGACACTGTTGCAGCCGCTACCTGATCACCCACCACCGTCGCGAGTCGATGCGTTCGAGTATGCGTTACAGCTGAGGCTGACACAGATGGCGCTTACGGAACACGTGGAAGGCGCTGAAGGTGCGGAGATCAAATGGGTGAATGTGTATGGCTGGATAGCGGAAAGGAAGGGGTCTGTATCAGAGACACCAAGTGAGTTCCTTTTCGTATTTTAATATATGGCCGGGGCTGGACACCTTCGTAGTTCGGTCTTCAGTAGACACGAGCTCCAGGACGACGACTACGCAGTTAGGATCAATGGTCATTGTCTCAACGCCCCAGGAATTGGAGAATGAGAAACAACCAAGCGGCGAGCCTTCAGGAACTCTGGGACTGATTACAGCACCAGAGGGGACCCCACCCCCGATCACTGTGACCCCAGCGACTCCGGCAGATGCTGATCACCGATTCTCTATTGGTAGCGAGCCTCAGGAACAATTGAGGCGGTCAGCGTCGATGGGTGCGGACCCTTCCACGGGGAAGAAGGTACAGCAAATGTTGAAAGACCGTGTTCACAAGGGGCAAGAGAAAATCAGTACCATATCGAGGAAAATTGGGTACGGCGTCGGTAGGAGTAGCAGTTTACATCTCAAACGGTCGAGCTCCGCTCCGGGTAATCGGGCCGTCGTATACCACTTCACACATACTCACCCAGCACCCATAGATTTTCAGGCTGTGCTTCGGAATCATCAGTATCAAGCATCTTCGATCCATTCCCGGCGAAGGTTGCGTTCACTTATTCGACATCACCATCGCCATGAGTCTCCTGTGGAATCGCCACCTGCGCCCCCGCCACCCAGTTTACCTCCCGTGCAAGAACCTAAGACGAGTCAGCGGGCGACCAGGGAGGACAAATTGCTGAGTGATTTATGGGCTGCATCAGCTGCGACATTCCGTAGGACGGGTAAGATCGACCAGGCGAAAGGTGCTATCCAAGAGGCCGAAGTGAAAAACCCTGACAACCCTAACGTGTGGGTGCAGGTGTGTCTCCTTTGTTGGTACCCTTGATGTGGCCGCGTCTGATTGCCGCCGAAGTTCGGATTATACCATTACGCTCTAGGTCACGAGCGACAAGCAACACAGGCATTCCAGAAGGCATTATTTATTTCCCCGGACGACGTTTCTGCTGCTGTTCATATGTCTCGGATATATCTTGATTCGGCGTCGGATGGCGACATCGACATGGGTAAGATAGATCTGACCGCGGGGCTGCTAGGATACATCACTCGTTCTCGAGGGTGGAACGTGCCAGAGGCATGGTATTACCTCGCAAAAGCGTACGGTCTGCAAGGCCGCAAGGAAGAAGAGCGAGAGTGCCTGGTGAAGTCGTTTAAGCTGACGGAACAGAGGTGTATCAGGGACATCGGGCTTGCAGTGGGGTGGTGTTTGTAGGCCGTGGTAGCTAGGATCTTTCTTCCGAATGGTTCTTGCATATTCCATAATTTGACTCTGGATCTACAGAATATGTGTCACACCTCCGGTATCGGGCAACACTTACATATCAGTAAGGAAAGTATTTTTTCTGTTTCGAACGGGAGTGGGGCCCGCGCGAAGAAACCGCTAAGTTGAAAATGTAACAAGAGGCACGCCACCAAATCCCGCGCACTATTAGTACACAGCGCTTGAATGAGGGGGTAACGTCTTGACGCAACTGTGGCCAACAGGGTCAAACCCCCGTTGGAAATTTTGCCGTGGTGCTGTCGTTATTGACCCCTTTTGTTAAAAGGTCGAGGCTGTATTCCCTTTGCCTTGATCGTATTTATACTCGGCCTGAATTTACCTCCAAGTCCCCAGTCAGTGCAGCTCTAATGGCATCCACATCTACCATCCCCCCCGAAACCAAAGAGCTGATTTCTCAAATAGAGGGCATCCTCCATAACCTGGATGTGGCGACGCGCAAGCTTAGAAAATCATGTCTCCCAGTCGAGGAGATACCGCGGATTGGCGCATTGCTCGACACCGCGGAGGATCGACGTACGGAGATCGTTGCCAACGTCCGTATGATTCGCGACAGGCTACGTTGAGTGAGTGTCCCCCGTAGAAGTGTATGGCCTGTTGCTGACTGGTTTTTTGGTGCCTTGCTGTGGCTAACGGTTTAGTGTCCCCTTCGCCATTGTCGAGACAGACTTCGACAACGAGTGGGTGGAGGGCATGTAGTCGGGAAAAGTAGAAACGCGAGCGGAGGAGGTTGCGTGGTGAAGTCCAACACGGGCTTGTGGCTGATGTGGCCAAGTTAGATGTAACGATCCATGTTCCTTCTCCGTGGAATACCAGGATGACAGTGACTATGCCGAGTGGCGAACTCCATATAAGGTCCAATTTACGCCAGCACCTCATTGTAGGGATTCAAAAAGCCGTCCGTTCCTCGCTGCATGCGTTGACGTGGACGAGAAAGTCTCGGTGCGAGGCAGCTATAAACAAGCTATGCTACACAAGGAGACTGACCTCACATTACACCTTGATGAGGAGACATCGATGGGTCGAGTGCCAGCAGAGTCTGTACGGTGGAAACTGAAACTAGGGAAACAGAATGATATACCCCCACCTCCCCCCGGAGCTGTTGTTAGATCTTCGGAGGTGGAACCCATGTCGCCCCCCCCGTCGCACGGTTTGACGACGAGTTGGAAAATTAGGAAATACGTATGAATTTGAATTTGAAGACTAAAAACCGACCTGCAACGAAGGAACCGCAGTCGAGAGGAGAATGACGAGGTCGATGAGACCGGGAGTCAGATCTCAGTAAAGGAGGGCTTGTTGAGTAAGAAGCAGAGGGTCGTCACTTAAACTACATCGTCTATTGTTCTGTTCATCTGTACTTACTTTGCCTGTCTCCGATATGGACATGGACAATTCTTAGTGGGTTTCCGTGGGCAAACTTTCCAACGTTAATTACATAAAGGGGCTTACTTCCAGCGCTGTTACTAGTTGTCCACAGGTAATCGTGGCAGTTACCATGATGGCGAGACGCGAATACATACGGAACTCGCAGTCGCGGGTGCAGCGCCTTTAATAGTGTGGGCACTAGCCTATCTATGGAGCTTGAGTTGCAAACTGTCTCTGGTATCCAGATTCCACCCTGCCAGTGAGTGAGCGCGGGAGCCACAATCGTCATATCCATATTTGGAATTTCAGATCTGTTTCGATCCTGCTTATGGAATCCTCTAAGATTATCCTTCAAGCCAGTGTCATGTATTTTGACAGCGACAACGGGTACACACGGTAGTACTATTATCCGAAAAAACGGGACTATAAAGCAGGCGGGGATTTAAGAAGATGATCATAATAACGGTTCTTGAACTCAGACGTGGGAACCCCTGCTTGACCCCAATGCAAGGTCTATACCACCTTCGGCGACACTGTTGCAGCCGCTACCTGATCACCCACCACCGTCGCGAGTCGATGCGTTCGAGTATGCGTTACAGCTGAGGCTGACACGGATGGCGCTTACGGAACATGTGGAAGGCGCTGAACGTGCGGAGGTCAAATGGACGAGTGTGTATGACTGGATAGCGGAAAGGAAGGGGTCTGTATCAGAGACACCAAGTGAGTTCCTTTTCGTATTTTGATATATATCCGGGGCTAGACACCTTCGCAGTTCGGCCTTCAGTAGACACGGGCTCCAGGACGGCGACTGCGCAGCTGGGATCAATGGTTATTGTCTCAACGCCCCAGGAATTGGACAATAGGATCGCTTAAAGTTGGCGCATACGCCTACAGCACGATTACCGCAGGTAAGCTGTAGGCGTAAGTATCAGCGCCAACTTTGAGCGACGCTAATGAGAAACAACCAAGTGGCGAGCCTTCATGTTCTCTGGGACTGATTACAGCACCGGAGGGAACGCCGCCTCCGACCACTGTGACCCCAGCGACACCAGCAGACGTTGATTACGATCCTCTATTGGTGGCAAGCCTCAGGAAAAATTGAGGCGGTCAGTGTCGATGAGCGCGGACCCTTCCACCGTGACGGGGAAGAAGGTACAGCAGACGTTGAAAGACCGCGTTCACAAGGGGAAAGGGAAAATCAGTACAAGATCGAGGAAAATTGGGCGTGGCGTCGTTCGAAGCAACAGTTAACATCTCAAACGGTCGAGCTCTGTGCCGGGTAATCGGGCCGTCGTGTTTCCTCCACACATACTCACCCAGTACCCCAGTATTGAGCATCTTTGATCCATTCCCGGCGAAGGTTGCGTTCACGTATTCGACATCACCATCGCCCTGAGCGTCCTGTGGAATCGTCACCTGCGCCACCGCCACCCACTTCACCTCCCGTGCAAGAACCCAAAACAAATCACCGGGTGACGAGCAAGGACAGATTACTGAGTGTCCATGCGAAAGGTGCCATCCAGGAAGCGGAAGTGAAAAACCCTGAGAACCCTAACTGTGGGTGCAGGTGTGTCCCCTTTGTTGACACCCTTGATGTGGCCGCATCTAATTACAGCCGAAGTTCGGATAATATCATTACGCTCTAGGTCATGAGCGATAAGCAACATAGGCCTTCCAAACGGCGTCATTTCTTTTCCCGGACGACGTTTCTGCTGCTGTTCACATGTCTCGGATCTATCTTGATTCGGCGTCGGATGGGGACGTCGACATGGATAAGGCAGATCCGACCGATGGGCTGCTAGGATACATCACTCGTTCTCGAGGGTGGAACGTGCCAGAGGCATGGTATTACCTCGCAAAAGCGTACGGTCTGTAAGGCCACAAGGAAGAAGAGCGAGAGTGTCTAGTGGAGTCGTTTGAGCTGATTGAACAGAGATGTATCAGGAACATCGAGCTTGCAGTGGGGTGGTGTCTGTGGGCTGCGGTAGCTAGGATCTTTCTTCCGAATGGTTCTTGCATTTCTTGAGATTGACTCTGGAACCACAGGACATGTGTCACCTCTGGTATCGGGTAATGCTTACATATCAGTAAGGAAAGTATTTTTTTCTGTTTCGAATGCAGAGCTGGGATCGCGCGAAGAAACTGCGAAGTTGAAAATATAGCAAGAGACAGGTTATGCTAGGAGGTGATAAGTCTAGTTGCCGAATCAGGCACGCCACATTCGAACGAGAAGGTGACAACTTGACCCAACTGTGGCCAACAGGGTCAAATCACCGCTGGAATGGTGCCGTTGTTATTGACCGCTTTTATTAAAAGGTCGAGGCTGTATTCCCTTTGGCTTGATCGTACTTATACTCGGGCTCAATTTACTTCCAAGTCCCCAGTCAGTGCAGCTCCAATGGCATCCACATCCACCATCCCTCCCGAAACCAAAGAGCTGATTTCTCAAATAGAGGTCCTCCTCCATAACTTAGGTGTGGCGCTGCACAAGCTTAGAAAATTATGTCCCCCGACCGAGGAGGTATCGCCGATACGCGCATTGGTCGACGCCGCGGAGGCTCGACGTACAGAAATCCTTGCCAACATCCGTATGATTCGCGACAGGCTGCGGTGAGTGACTGCCCCCCCGTACAGGCGTACGGCCTGTTTCTGACTAGTTTTGGGCGCCTTGCTGTGGCGAACGGTTTAGTGTCCCCTTCACCTTTGTCGAGACAGACTTCGACAACGAATGGGTGGACCGTATGCAGCCGGGAATAGTCGAGGCGCGCGGGCAGGATGGCCACCCCTTCTTGCGTGGTGAAGTTCAACACGGGCCTGTGGCTGATGTGGCCAAGTTAGGACGTAACCATCCGTATTCCCTCTCCGTGGAATACCAGGATGACAGTGACTACGCCGAGTGGCGAGCTCCATACAAGGTCCAGTTTACGCCGGAACCCCACTGTAGGGATTCACAGGGCCGTCCGTTTCCCGCTGTATGCGTTAATGTAAACGAGAAGGGCTCGGTGCAAGGCAGCTATAAACAAACTATGCTACACAAGGAGACTGGCCTTATATTACACGGTGATGAGAAGACATTGATGGGCCCGGTGCCAGCAGAGTCAGTGCGGTGGAAATTGAGACCAGAGAAAAAGAACGATACATCTGCACCTCCCCCCCGCGTTGTTGGATCTGCGGCGGCGAAGCTCATATCGCGCCCCCCTGTCGCACGGTTTGACGACGAGTTGGAAAATTAGGAAATACGCATGAATTTGGCGAATGAAGACCGACCTGCAATGAAAGAACTGCAGTCAAGATAGGGGGAGGAGAATGACGAGGTCGATGAGACCGGGAGTCAAATCTTGGTAAAGGAGGGCCTGCCGAGTAAGAAGCAGAAGGTCGTCACTTGAACTACATCATCCATTGTTCTGTTCAGCTGTACCATTACTATCCATTGTTCTGTTCGTCTGTTCCACTCATCCACTTACTTTACGTGTCTCCGATATGGTTATGGACAATTCTTAACGACTGTGCAAGTCAGTGGAAGATTTGGCCAAATTACCGGCCGTGACAACTCGCAGGATTCGAGGTGGTTCTCTTAACTATCAGGAATGGTTGTTCCCAGAGGCAATGTGGCACAGATGGGGACAAGAAATGGACTTCTTGCGAAAACGGATGCGATGGTCCACAGAGCTCCCAATACGGAAGTCACGACTTAGACTGACCCCCAACATTTTAATGACGGACCTTTAGGAAAACAGATTATTAACGCACCTGACACTAGTGGATTGCCATGCGGAACCTTCCCAACGTCAATTAAAGGGACCTATCCCAGCGCTCGCTCTACGCGTTCAACCAGTTAGCCAGGGGGAAAGAGTGTATGGTGCTTATGGGAAAGGATCTATGTGTACTTAGTGAGGTATGATATCGCAAGGGGCAATGATTGAAAGGACTGGGCGAAAACTGGTAGGATGTTCCAGCCCGAAGCCAAGACCCGAGTCATCGAGCTGTGCTGTGAGGGTGGGCTGGGTGCCGAACAGGTTCGCTTCGAGCAAGACGTCGAGTTTTAGGCGTCGGACAATGAGCTGTTAACTCAGCTGCTTTGGACGGACTGTGGGCGGGAGCGGTGGGTGGGAACGAAGAAAACGAGAGACTAATGTGCAGCTCAGCTGAGCCACGAGACGAAAGTGAGAGTACGGAGAAGAGAAGCGATAAGCCGACTGTATTCTCACGCGTAGACTATATTCTCAGTACGCTACGTGCCTTCGCTACTGAGAATTGCCTGTCCACTGCATGTAATCGTGGCGGTTACTACGATGACAAGACATGAACACCTACAGCACTGGCAGTCGCGGGTGTAGCACCCTGAATAGTACTTGTGGACACCGCCTGTTTACGGAGCTTGAATTGCAAGCTGTCTCTGGTATCCAAATTACACCCTGCCAGTGAGTACTTGAGTGGGCAGCGGGAACCACATATATCTTATCCATCTTTGGAATTTCAAATCTGTCCGATCCTGCTTATGTAATACTCTAAGATCATCCTTCAAGCTTCAAGCTTGCTGGCAGTGTCATGCATTTCAACAGCGACAGCGGGTGCATACAGTGGCCCTACATCCGAGACAGCGGGACTATTGAGCAGGCGGGGATTCAAGAAGATGATCATAATAACAGTTCTCAGACTCAGATCTTCCATTGGCCCACGGTGGGTCCCACGATAGGCTATTGATATCCTCTTATTGTCCGGCGTGGCGTGCTTTGACCTTAATGGTCCTCGTCCTATTGGTTTGTCATTCCTCCATAATAAATATTGTTGGTCCACATCGTGTTCCACAGTAGGGTTGGAGGCACGTCGCCAATGCACCCGACCGCCCACCGCTTTGGCACGGTCAAAGCGAGGGTCTGTCCACGGCCTTTAATTTGCTGCACAAGTGAGTACCGCGAAACTCTTCACTCCTCCCTTCCACTATCTGCATCCATCTCCCCAATTTTCTCTGGAGACTTTTCTGTCCTTCTCAGCACAGAATGCGCATGCATCGTCCAACCGCAATATTTGGTAGCGACCCCCAAGCCCTTGCTCGTATCTCTCCTTCGCGGGCCGCAGATTACCTTAGGTGCTTCATCACCACGGTGGCAGGCACGGTCCCCAAGCTTCCTGCATTGGGGCTAACCATAGAAGAAGTTAATGAAGCTAGCCTTATGCTTGACATCATCGAACGGACAGACCCCACTCTGTATGTCGTTTGCCCCGCTGTCCGTGCTGTTGAGCTATTGTCTAACACGGCACCACGTTGAAGGCGACAACTGCAATCCGTTTCCAAGCAAATCGCAGATATTGCGACGACGATTCAGCAGCAACAGACAAACATGACCTTCACGGTTGAAATTCTCTGTCTCATGGTCGAGGTCCTGCAGAACCATGCCCCCTCCGTCATTGCTGACGTGTTCAAGGCCTGGACTCGCAGCACCTGCGGCATCTCCTCTTCGGCCCCCTCCTCTCCCGACAAGGCACCCATCTTCCCTGATTCCGAAGAATTCTCTACTCGGAACGACCCCGTTGGCGAACGTTTTGCTGCCGCTGCCCCGTCTGGTGTGGAAAGTCCCCTTCCCACCCCCAATCGTAATGATCCAGGACCGCATCACCCTCTCAGTAGCTCTCTACCCCCAAGTGACCCCTGGTCGAGCAGCTCTCTGCACGAAGTACCTGCCTCTTCTCCCCAACCGACTGTCAATCAACCATTCAACGACGAAGATACCTGGAAAGTCCCGCCTTACTGGGACGCCCGCGGTCGCAGTTCTCGGAGGTTGCGGCGCGAGGGTGCATTCATACACACACCCGACTGGGATGCAATGTCGAAAACTTATGGGCGTGGCGACGATGCTGCTGAAGATGACCGTTCGCATACCCCTACAACAAATGATGTGCACATATCGACAGCTATGCCGCCTGCGGCTCATGCCCGAACCCACAAACATGAGGTCGGGGAACGTGCGTCTTCTCCTACACAGCTCCCGGCCTCTATTTCTCAATCACAAGTAGGTACCGACACCGACAATGTTCGGGCCGTTCCACAACGTTCCGACTCACCGGACGCTACCGAGCTCAGGCGACGCGTCCATGAGCTACAGGAATATATAGACAAAGGATACGAAGGACGGCTACCGCCATATCAGAACAAAACGAAGGAAGCGAGTGATGCATCTAGCTCGCACAATGTCCCCTCTTCCAACTCCAATCTCCCTGTAACCTTACCACCACCTACCCCGATGACGCCAAGAAAGAAACGTCAGCGGGCGCCCTCACAGTCTCCATCACGCTCTCCATTTCACTACTCGCCTGGTTCACATGCGGGTTCAGCAGGTCTACCCGAGGACGAGGACGAGGGCCACCCCACTGAGGCGCGTGCGGTAAAACGAATGAAAGTCTCTGCCCCCACATCAACGCCTAGACCAGCCCCCACTCCCGAGAACATCCCAGCTTCCGCTTCCAATTGTACGCCTGAGCCGACACTCACCCCTGAGATTTCGGCTATGGCTTCTGGAGTAAATTCAGGAACGAGAAGCCCCACGCCTCCGAGGAGGCGACCTCTCACGCGGACAGCAACAATGGACCAGTTCGATTAGTCTTCTGCACTTTTTGTTCTTTTATTCGCTTTCCTATTCCTCCCACCCTTCCCTCAAATTGTGTTGTAGTACTCGGTTGTGTCGGGTAGTCCATGCGTGCTACGGGTGTCCCCAATTCTAGCACTCCATATTTGTATATTTGTATCATTATTTCAAGCGCTCAACGTTCAGTGGTATTTGATCAAACTGTACATCAGCGTCTGTTCCGTTAGGAGAGACTTACAATGGCTTGCACCTACCAAGCGAAATGCTATTTTGCGGGATGTTTGACAAATACAATTATTCGTACGGGCACTTTGGGAATTATAACAAAACTGTTTCAGCCCCTACATAACTTTATCCCGCTCCCTCGGTACCACTCAGTCAGAAGTGAGGAGTCGACGCGGAGGGGGTGTTGGCTCCTCACTTCTGTGGTGATATCTTGGAGCGCTGGACACAGACGAGGCCACCTAGGAAGTATTCGAATTGGCACTAGGCTCTGGCCTCCTGGGTTCTACAGCGCAAACACAGTAGATCCACGGTGAACTTGATGAAATAGTCCTTACCAAATATGTCACTTACTGGTTTGGTCTTCACCATGAATTCTGTTTGCATGCCTTTTCAAGCCCTCAGGCCTGGCAAAGGTCTTGTTGCATATGCTGCACACTGATCTCGCCGCCTTTCCTTTACACTTGCTTTTCCTGCCTGTAGACTTCCCAATGGGCGATGCAGAGTACGATTTGGAGGCTCGTGGCCCATCTGAGCTGTTCCGCTTAGATTCCGCTGTCGCAGAAAGGTTTCTCATAGGTAGGCCGATTATGGGTGAGGAAATTCCGATCCCCGTGCTTCCACCACAGAATCCAGGTCAACAGTAGGATGAAGAAGGAATGGAAGCTCCACTCAGGTCAGAACTTTTTCGGGAAGGAGGGGCCTGCACCGAGTGTGGAACCCGGCCTGGGATTGGAAAAGCTGGGACAGCGGGGCTGACAGGTAACAATCCGACGGAAGTATGAGACGTGCGGACGCATACAGTTTGCTGTGTGTGGTAAGCTGAAGCGGCGGAATATACGAGCGACTGCGGCATAGAGGAGCGGGAGCCGTGGAAGCATGGGGGTGTTGTGGGAATAGACGGAGCATTGGGGGGCCAAGAATCATGAAGCCATGCGTCGCTGCTGCTACGAGGCAAACCATTATCAGGGCTTGCACACAAAGTCGAACGGACACCGGACGGTGGGAAATTACAGGCTATCTCAGGAGGAGATATTGTGGAAGGAAAACCAAGTTGAGCGTTCGTGGGTGACAGTAGGCTGTGTTGGGCTGGCACGAGATGTGTAGGCGAGGTGGCTGGTTCCACCACAGCAGAACTCCCAACACCTATGTGAGCCACCTGATACTCTCTCTGCCGGCGAGCATACGGAGACAAACTGTCACAAGAGCTGTTCATAGCTTCTCGAACCGGACCTGGATAGACAGGATAACGCGCAGAGCCATGGGGAGGACAAGTATTGCTAGAAGTCGAATTGTTAGCCATCTGTCAAATAACGAGACAGTGCGAGACTGGACTTTGAGTCAAACCTAAATAGGTATTAGCATAGGGGGAAGAAGGCTCTCGAGGAGTACTTTCGAGGAGAGGTCATTTAGGGTGCATAAGCCGTAGGCTCGGCTCCTCTCATGGGAAATCCAGAGCTAGGGAGGAGGCGAGTGATCGCTGTACCAGTGACGAATTTCGTGGAATCGTGAGTGAGGTTGGAGTAGACTTGGCAACAACAACAAGATCGCACTGAACAGACTCGCGCATATCGAAAGCCTCGCGTTCGACGGTCCCAGTTTGTCGGCCGTATCTTCTGCAATGTCCACCGGGCACGTTGAAAATTCTTGACCGCAAAAAGTGAACTGCTATGTGTAGCATGCCGCTGTTGGTTTTGCACGTAAGCAGCTGGGACAGTCAACAGTGTCTTGTGGACTCACCAAAACCTACGTGTGAAAGGATATCTGCTGCCTTGCATGATCCAGCCATTGTACTGACAGAACCTCGTTTCCGCAGAGAAGGTAATGTAGGTTCCATGGGAAGCTAAGCCTTATGGAAAGCCGGACAACCGCGCTTTGTTTGGCAGGTGATTTTTGTGCCGATGTCGAACGTGCGGTACGTTTTTCGAAGTTTCGAAGTTCTGTCAGCAGGGGGACACCAGACACTGCGGTAGTGCAGTCGTTGGTCACGCAGTCACGCAGAACTTGGACGTGCAGTAGCGCAGATGACGGACCTGCGGTAAGGCAGATGACGGACGTGCAGTAGCGCGAATGTTGGACATGCGGGAGTACAGATGCCAGAGGCGCATTCAACAAACATTGCAGTACGAAAATGCAAACCACCAATCCCCTTTAAGTTGCATAACGATGAGACTACAAATTAAACAGGTACCACAAAAAGAACCCTTCTGCAAGAGGGAGGCCAAGCCGTGCAAGCGCGAGAGCAAAATCCTGCTCAGTGTGTGAGGTTAAGTAGAGTTCCACAATACTCGCGACGGCTGACTGAACGTAACCATGAGCCTGTAAATACTTTAGTGTGTGGACTCCGAGAACCTCAGCGGCAGGCTTAGGAGGGGGAACACAATCTGACTGATAGAATCGACTTTCTATGACACCGTGCAAGTTGCGCACATAGCTATAGATGATAGGGGAGGGCTTGACGTCACCAGCCCATACCATGTTAGGGCCACTACCTAAAATAAGTGAGCGGGTTACTTGCAAAGCAGAAGAAAAAAAAATACCAGCATCCTTTTGACTCATACTTAACACAACAGGGGGGGGCAGGAGTTGGAGCAGGAAGGGGAGGAGTAGTGCAGAGGACACCTGATGCGAAGTTAGACATGTGGAAGGAATCAGAATAAGAGCTGTTACCTTTATACCCTTGAACTTCTGATAGAAGATCATCAATGCCCTTGGCAATCATGAACGCTAGTGCATCCCGAAACATAGATGTCTCTCCCCAGCATGGAAAGAGGAAACCTCGGAGAGCACTTATCGCAGATTCCCTGTAGATATGCATGTCAACGTGACAAAATGCAGGTAAAAATGACTCACTTTGTACGGTGTATGCCTATACGGTTTCCAACGACGACTGGGTAGAATTTTCCAGTATGGTCAGAGAACAACTTGCATACAACATCTGATCAGCCAAGAAGCTTCAAAAGCTCACTCGAATGTGGATTGTGTGGGGCTGGGTGCAAGATAGACTGTAATTGCTCATCTACCATCTTAGCCTCCGATGACGATAAGCACTGGATGACCACTGGAAGCGGTGGAGAGGAATGTCCGCAACACAGTGTGGGCCTTGCGCACTTGGTGAGTACGCGTGGTATTACTTAATCAGACACTTACCATGTGTGGTGTATGCCAGGCCTATCACCTCCGATGATGACCAAGTATTCCAAACGAGCCTCAGTGACTGGAAGCGCACTCATGGCACATGCTGGAATACAAGCTCACTTTTAGGCCCGCAATTTATATGCAAAGTAACCATACTGTACATAGTTTTTTTTTTTTTGGGGGGGGGGAAAGAGCATTGCTACGAGTGATAACGCGGCATTCACAACGAACCAAGAAGTACAGATGCGGACAGAAAATGGAGGTAACAGAAGAAGTTACAAAGCGGATGATTCATGGCCACTCGTCACCGGGGACCCAAACTGCTTTAAGCCAAACCCAGGCCACTTGCAGAACCGATTACACTTGTGGTGCTTCTCAAACAAAGCAACAGTGGACTCAAGATTTCCTTCGCTAAAAACATCTGCTCCACTGCCAACCGAGCTATCCAAAGTGTGAGAACTAGCGACCGTGGACAAGAGGAAGAGAAGACCAACGGGTCTGTCAAAATCTGAGGGTCTGTGAGCAACATGCGACTCCCTGTGAATGTGGTTAGTAAGGGCATATGAAATGTGGATTTTACTTGCCATGGTAGTCCAATATGATGACAAGACCTCCAGTCTTGCAATACTGGATGTGTTGAGTAAACACAAGAAACTCCGCAATGTCATATCCATTCATTCCTGCGGACATCATCGGCTCGTAGTCCATGTTATGAATGTACTTAGTGAATGCTCTGTTACCACCCTCAATTTTCTCTTCAAGGAGGTAAACGCCACATAACATGCCACTGAACTTGGGCTTCACAGGACCTTTGGAGATTTGGGAATGTGCTAGGGCCAAACCAGCTTCCACAAAGCGAAGGTGTGGAATATCAAATGGTGGGGGAGAGGTGGCAGATGCAATCACATTGTCTATGAAGTTGTATGTCATCGTAAGAAGTGCCTTGGCCCAATATAGAGTGTTCACTTCACAATGTAGCTTTGGCAGTTCATCGCCCAAGGAAAAGTGTATGATTCACCACTAAGCGTCCTCACCTCTAAGAGGGGTAGTGGAATTAGATGCAGGAGGGTGGGTGGGTGGCCTGAGAAATGGCCGCTTCACCATGACATTGTCATGTGGGTTTGAACCTAGGCCGGAAGGAGAAGGTGGGGTAAGCATTAACAAACCAGATTGAGCAGTCTTGAATCTGCCCATGCCAATAAATGACTTAGGAAAATTGTCCATATTCAACCTGCCTGTATAGGACTCCAATAGGTCAATATTAAATGAACGAAATTGAGGATTATCCAAGATGACAGCGAGTGGACGTGTAGGGATGGGATAATACTGTATCATTTCGAATGCCTCTGTTAGAACTACGAATTGCTGTTAGTGATTTCATGCATTGAAGACTTGAAAATCCCTTACCCTTGTTGACATTGAGCTCAGACGATCCACCAGATTTCAGTGCCTCTCTTAGGTTGTCCTGGCTAGGAGACATGAATGGAGTCAGGGCAGGTATTTTCCTGGGCGGTGACATGGTGGCAGGTGATGGACTAACGATGGTCTGTTTTGCAACAGGGTTTGTTGCAGCAGCTCTGTTGGTGCTAGACAGTGTGGTGATATCGCCGATGGGTTCGGTGGCTTTGGGAGTAGGGCATGCAATTTGTGAAGCTATACATGATGGCATGAACATGGTAGGAGCAACCCGCCCATGGAAAGATGTAGGTGCCACATTGCTGGTGGATGTGGAGGGTGCAAATGCAGATCTGGTTGGTGGTACTTCATCTCCTTTGTCACTTGAGATGACGACTGTAGTCAAGTCCTTGGAAGTTGTAGCCCCAGATTCCATAAATGCCTCATATTCAATCCATTGAGGAGCAGGAACAACTACATATAACATGAATTGTTTAGACTTAAAACCCATGGCCTTCAGGTTCCTCCATGCAGCCTGGAAGCACTGAGAATAAAAGTATGGGCCAGGGTCCTGGTGTGCCCCAAGATCGACCCAGTCTGTGTCTCAGACCACAAACTTGTCAAAATGCCATGCAAACGTCAGACAGAACATCTTCACTTTAGGGATTATTGTATCAAGTGCAATTGGCACAAGGTCATGGGCAGGGATGAGGGCATCAATATCTTTCTTTCCTTCACATATATTCTGTATAGTGAAATGAGTTTGTATAAGTTTGTGGGAGTGAGCACTTACACTGAATGGATTGCTTTGGTTGCATCCATGCCTTGCACCGCCTTCATAATGCACCAATAGCTTGAGTGATATAGTTTCTGCTGGTGGGGAGGTGTATGTCCATCTAGCCCAGTGATTGTATTCTTCAGTGTAGTGGTCATGATGAGATGTATGACCAGCACAAGGTGGTAGCATTGTCGGCATGCTTGTGTGTGCTATCCTACTTGCACCCGCTGTCTGAGAACCATGCCCTGGTACTGGCCACTGTGAAGGATGAGCAAATCGAGATGGTGTGTGATCTCCACACCATGCAGAAGGGGCTGCCACCTCTGGGCTGCAGGAGACAGCCACAACATGGGGCAGGTTGATTGATACTGATGATTCAGTCAGAGGATGCTATGGAATAAACATTCCCATAACCTACAACTATGCTGGGCAGCATTGACTGATCATTGGATTTTGAGAGGGTTGGGCAGAGCATTAGGATTCGAAGAATTGTGTTCCCCAGCAGCTAATAACACATAAGTTTGCGATTAAACACCAAAAGGGTTTCCATGTACCTGTCTTGTGAACTGTAGTTGACAACTTGTGCAAGTAATGGAGATTACAGGACGAGCAAACCCATTGCCCACTTTGACCTGGTTCGATTGTAGCAATATAATATTGGGGTTCACCCTGACATATCAATGCCTGACATTTTGGTCTTTCACAGTAGCGGTCTTGCTTGGCAAACACATCTTCAGTGAACTGGGTGGAGACTTCAGGGAGGTCGGCCATGAAAACCTGACTGACAACACCATGGCAGTGAAAGGCTTTTATATGCTCACAAATCCATACAATGATCCATACTAGCTGGCACTCTTCAGAGAGTGAGACACCTTGGACTAGTATTCATGACCTTCGAGCATGAATCACCTCAGACCTGATAGGATTCCTGCCACTGCCGGTCAGTTGACATGAGGGCATGACCCACAGCCTTCATAAATAGTGAAACTCTAGCCTACATTCATGGGTGGTGTGTACTTACTGCCTGCCATCAATGTGAAGGAAGTAGCACATGTGGAAGGTGGCAGAGACCTGAATTGTAGTCCAGGCATGGTTCCATTGGCTTCTGACATAATAGGGCAGTACCCGCAGCCTTCGTAATAGTGAAACTCCTGCCTATGTGCATGGGTGGTGTGTACTTACCACCTGCCATCGATGTGGAAGTAGCAGCACAGGTGGAAGGTGGCAGAGACTTCAATCATAGTCCTGACATGATTCCATTGGCTTCTGACACAATAGGGCAGCGTAGCAGACTTACCAATACATAGTGGGTTGATGAATGCTTGTGAAGATCAGAATGGACAGCAACATGAGTTTGCAATGAGCATGGTGAGGGAAGTTAACTGGAGAATAGAGGGCGATGGTGATGTTCTTTGACTTATCCAGAGTACAATTCTCTGTGTGTCTCCATGTCAAGGCCTCACAGGACCTCACATGTTGCCCACCTGACACATATTTGGCCATACATACACCTCACATTACACACAGAACCCCTCCATTACCACTCCAATCTCCATCATATAAGTTGACAGCAGCTGCCATCAACTGCCTGTGCAGTTCTCACTGACTGATGAAGCTCAATGCCTAATCAAAACAAACCAACACGTAAGTAAGAGACTTAGCTCAGTAGTGTGGTCCTTGACTCTCTTATAATATGTAGCACCTCTGGACGATGTTGAACCGCACATCATGCAGATGTGGAAGGCTCATCTCACTGACAGGCAAATAGTGGCAGAGCTTCATAAGGTTATCAATACAAATGAATATGGTATTGGGTGAGTGTTGGATCAATGGAGATTTTCCCATTGACTTACAACCAGTATCTCAGCCTGACGAAGTTTATCGTGGTCTGCAAGCAGATGGGCTGATTCATACTCGTGAGCAAGGCCATACTGCTGACTCTATTTGGGATGTAATGGTTGAATTGTGAGCGATGTACCCCAATGCGGGTGCTCATGAGATGATCAGTCTGTTGCACCATGAGAGGAACATGAGTGTATCTAGGTGTGGACATGCATAATGCTCAGTTCTTGAGCAATCAACCTTATTCACATTTTTGCAGGAGTGTAATTCGAGAGTATTTTGCCACCTATGAACCACACCTCATTTGCCATCGCAAGGCATGCCATCTCCAGTGTCGTCGTTTCTGGGCAGCTGGTGTCAATGATATATGGGTGGTTGATCAACATGATAAATGGAACAAATTTGGCCTTGCCTTGCACACCAGCATAGAACTGTTTTCTGGGAAGATTCTGTGGATTCGTGTCTGGCATTCCAATAGAAACCTGCAGCTCATTCTCACTTATTACCTTGATGTGGTTGAGGAACTTGGATGTACATATATTTGCAGCCTTCACAGTTGAGCACACTCACCGACGACTTGTAGTCATTCCCCTTGTCACTCAGAGCGATCCTGGGTCTGAAAATTTTGGTATCGCAAATGCACAAACTATGCTGTGCCAGTGGCATGACCCTGCCCTCGAAGGGACACTTCAACATTGGTGGATGTGTTCCAGGAAAAATATCAAACCAGAAATCATGTGGTCTCAACTTTGTAGGCATTTTACTCCCAGTTTCAAATCACTACTGGAATATGGGGTTCATCAAGGCTGGTATGACATCGATAATACACTCCAGTGGTAAGTCTTAGCATGTATCATCATGAAGTTTTGATTACTGACATTGTTATACTCAGTATGATTTTTTGGTGGATTTTTATACCCTGGCTTCAAGAAGAACTCAATGGTTATTGTGAGCATGTCAATTACACTATAAAACAGCATGATTGTCACAAGGTAACTGCTGCTTACTTCTAAGTTGCTCAGCATGTCAATTGACACTGCTTATAGGTACTCCCTCATGGTGTTCCTGAATTAATGTTTCACTCTCCACAGGACTATGGTGCGATAGATTTCAAGGTGAGTTTGTTACACATGTAGTATGAGGTCCATCAACTAACTCTGCTTGTAGTTCATGGTCAACAAGGCTGCATTGACTCAAGTTTGCAAACTATACCTCAAAACAGGCCACCCTGTGTTTGATTTAGTACCATGTCCATTGAATGGACACATAGAAGAGTGCTATCACTGCCTTGGACATCCAGCCATCACTCACTCGAGTGTTTGGGACATTTACCTCAACCTCCTGCATGTGCTTCAGAATCACACACTTTTGCTGCCTGTTTTAGATTCACTGCCCATAGACATCAATGTGGATGACTCATGACCCCATGTAGTCCATTTAGTCACAACATATAGGTAGCCTGTGTGCCAAAATGCCAACACTTATATAGACCCCATGATGGGCCTGTCTAAATAGATTAGCCATGACACATGGACAGGCCTGAGGGCCTATAGTGAGAGCAACATATGTATGGGCCTGTAAATGCAATTCCACAACATATGGGAGGGCCTGTGGAGGGTAAGGATGCTGCAACATATAGACAGGCCCATGACCAAGTAAGTATGCTAAGCTACTGTAAGACATGGATGGGCCTGCCTATTGTATCATGAAGAAGGTTGCAACATATGGACAGACCTGCCCATCATATGCTTTATAGGGTCACAACATAAAGAGGGGCCCATCTATGATAGATTACAGAGTTGGCAACATATGGACAGGCCTGGGAGTAATATCATTTATGGTGTCACAACATCTAGACAGGCCCATCCATAGCAAGATGTATGCCTGTCACAACATAAGGATGGGCCCATCAGTAATATCATTGACAGTGTCACAACACATAGATGGGCCCATCTAGTAAGATGCATCCCTGCCACAACATAAAGATGGACCCATCAGTAATATCATTTACAGTGTCACAACACATAGACAGGCTCATCAGTAATATCAATCACACAGTCACAACACATGGACGGGCCTGTCAATAGCAACATGTATGCCTGTTGCAACATAAAGACAGGCCCATCAGTAATATCATTTACAGTGTCACAACACATAGATGGGCCTGTCAGTAATATCAATTACACGGTCACAACACATGGACAGGCCCATCAATAGCAACATGTATGCCTGTCACAACATAAAGACAGGCCCATTAGTAATATCATTTACAGTGTCACAACATATGGAAGGGCCCTTCAGCAGTATCATTTATGTGGTCACAACATAAGGACGGGCCCTTTAGCAGTATTATTTATATGGTCATAATGTATGGATGGGCCCTTCAGTAATATCTTTTATATTGCCATAAAACAAGGATGGGTCTGTCTAGTAAGATCCACCCCTGTCACAACATAAGACAGGCCCAACACCAATAGCACATATAGTGTCACAATGTATTGATCAGATCACAGCAAAATATTGAGGCAAGCATCCTGACATGCTGTAATTTTCCAACAAGCTGCAAGCAGCTCACCCACTATACAACTCCGACCTCATCCACCCCAAGCATGAATACTACACAAGACACATCTAAAACCACCCACAGATGGTGAATGGGACTAACAGACTGCATTGCATCATACATGAAAGCCAGATTTCAAGAGGAGGTATTCAGTGGACCTCGCACCCTTCCAGATATATCAATTCCATTTCTGGTGTTATGTGAAGCAGATCACATATCATCAGTAATCTCACAGGCCTATCATCACCCAAGTAAGTCCATCATAATGGTGTGATGGAAGTTTTCATCTTTCCACAGTCAATGTTGGGAAAAATCAGGGTGGAAAAACCTGCAATGCAGAAGCTGCTGAGAGATACACAGAAGTGACTGAGCTGTCCATTCTGGTGACTGACTCAAACACCATCCATATTTGGTATTTGCTGGATGCTCTCAGCCCAAAAAGAAGGGTAAGGGAATGCAGAATCTCATATTCCACTGACTTAATGCAATGGCAGGCTGACATATGGAACTGCCTTCATCTTCTGAGGGAACCACTGCAGGAGAGCATAAAGGCTTTCCCACAGGCATGGTGGACAAACAAGTCATATTTCTGTGATAATGCTGAGTTGAAAGGCACCATCAACCTGTCACTGGCATGGTTTCAACAGGGTCATGGGGTGGGTGATCATTTCTTTCCTTGTGAATAAAGCACTCATCTGTCTTGAAGCCCCAAAATGGCTTCCCAGAAGCCTCACAGCTGCTCAAATCCAGGACAGAAAACACTTCTACAAGGGAATGGGTCAACCAAATGTCTGACACCAATGCCCTGTTATCTGTGATCCTGCATGTCATCCATCCATGAATGTATGCAGATGGCAGGGAAGCATTGATCTGCCTTGGCAAACAGGCAGAACAGCAGGTGGATTCAGATATGAGCTCCATACTGCCAATATGGAGCTCCACATATAGCAGCATGTCCATGATGGTGAATCAGGCAACTTGTTACCACAGGGATATCGATGGACGGGATCCATGGTATGACATGCTGGTAACCATGGGTGACTACCTGCCCTCGGATTTTGTCATTCCAATGTTGAATCTGCAGCTGCACTACAACCCAGGGATGATCATTGCATTTCCAGGTTCAGCACTGGAGCATGGGGTGGGAGCTGTAGACGGTGACAGAGCATGCCTGGCATACTACATGCATGCCAATGTACATCAGTTGGTGCACATTCCTATGTGTCAATCACCATGGATGGATGACCTACTACCTAGACCAGTTGCAACTGGACAACTGTTGATTTGAAGCTGTAAAATTTAATGTAAGATTTAGTAGGTGATGCAGATCTTGTATTTTATTAGGATATGCTGGCTCTTGAACTTTGGATGGGTGGTGTTGCCAAGATTTTGCAAATGGGCAGGTGCTTTGACATCATAGATTGGGCAGGTACTCAGAGCTAAAGGGTGTGCATCATAAACTGCAAAAATAATAAACCTGCTCAGGCCATCATGCAGATGGGCAGATTGTCAGACATTGCATGGATGGGTAGGGGTTCAGACATCATGCAAATGGGTGGCATCTCATAAATGATCGACATTTACAGCAATGTATATTCAACCAACTCCACAGCCAAAAACATGTAAACTATTGAAGCAGCATGCCCAACAACCTGTGCAATGCCCACCACCTAGTGTAGAAATGGTCAATTTGTCAACCCTGACCATTGACAACATTGGCATATTTCTGAATATTTTTGATGCAGTAGTTTACCTGCTCCTCGATATGGCCATCGAGACAGTCTGCAATTGGTGCCTCAGGCAATGGCCATAAACCCTGGGCCATCATCAACTATTTGCAGTGACAAGAATAAGCAGCATACCTTAAAAAAATCCCAGGCTGTGGAAAACAATCCCTTGCCTTGCAATCTTTGGGAATCCACTGCATATTCCTCAGAACAATATAGCCACCAAGGGAATGCAAAGCCAGAATTGGGATCAGCTGCATGTGGGGTCCAATGCAGGATGATGGTGCTGATATTGTTGATTATGCTAAATGTGCACTAAGGGGAATTAGCTGCATTTGATCGCAGAAGCTAACCTCATCATCTTGGTGTCTGAGGTACACATGGTAGCACACTGGGAGGGGAGGAGTATAACTGGCATGCAACACTGTCACCAGAATCAAGCTATTAAGCTGATTCTGAAGGAATTATGTATCAGTCCCACATTGTGAAAAATTGATGTAAAACCTACCAAGTCCATTGCTAGGTTTGCAAACCAATGCACAGGCCATCCTGCAATATTGGCAGTCTGCTTCAGATGTACAGAGGCCACCTTGATCTGGCATGCCAAGTAGAGGATACCCATCTCTACCACAGACTGGTGAGATGGGTGTGATTGGCTGGTGATGAATGGCTCAGGACAATTTTCAAAGGTGGAATGTGGATAACAAATGACTTCCATCAAATCAAGCATATTGACAAGTTGAAGGCCCTGAGAGGCTGCACCATACTGGTCCCTTGCAGCTGTGCCCAATTCTCTTGCAATGGCATTTGCAGCCCACACAAGGTGCCTATTGAGGGTGGGATTGAACATGGCATGTCACTGGGAGTGGTGTTTCCATGATAGTGAGATACTGTGGCATGTAAGGTGCACAGGACTAAAATTATCAATGTCAAAGGTGTATCAGATTAAGCTCATGCCCATACCTTGATTGCATCATGGAACAGGTGCCAATCCCCATTGTTCCATTTGAAGAGATTGCTGTGTGGATGGAAGTTCACCTACATAATCAATGGATATCACTGATCACATGAATAGAACCAAATAAATGCTCACCATTGCATATTTCCATGAAAAGATCCCTCATCTCTGATCGTTTGGGCATGCCAAAAGTCAAATGGTTTGGCCATTGTCCTCATCTGCTGCCAAGTCAAAAGATTTGATGGGTACATTTGAAACGAGTGGGGGAGGCGTTGGTTCCCTCATATCCTGCAATTGAGCAAGCAGGTTAGTCAGAGAATCAGGTTGAGGAGATTGGTCCCTCAGATTTGATGATTTGCAGGTGATGGGCAGAGGAGATGGTTCCTGCACATTCTGCAAGTCTGCCAGAAAATCAACCTTGCATAGTAACATCTTGTGCAGGTGTTGAAGACCCATGTCCATCCTGTTTAATTTCTCATGCATGACTGGCGGTGCTGATGGTTCCTGCACATTCAGCAATTGCTTGAGTAGATCCATGTTCATACCATCTGCTGGGGGAGCAGTTGGTTCCCATTCATTCAGGAACTGATTCATCAAGTTGTCTTGTGGATCTATTACTAGAAAATTAGTTTGTTTGTTAGCTTGGAAGGGCAATCATGCCAACTCACCAGCCATGATTCCACCCTCTGCCAGAGCAGTTGGCTCCCTTTCCTGCAGGAACTGATCCACCAAGCTTTTGCATGAATCTATAGCGAAAGAATGTTTGTTGTTTAGCTTGGAGAGAAATCATGTTCACTCACCAGCTGTGATATCCATGTTTGACCCTGCCATATCTGCCCTTCCACTTGAGACAATTGGTGGAGGGGTTGGCTCTTGCACAACTCACACAGTTGTACTAGCATCTCCTCCAGATTTTTGGACTGCTTCACTGCAGGAGCTAGATTGCCTTGGCTCAATTGGTCTTACATTAGCTGTGGATGGCTTAGGTCACTGGATCCAACAATGAAGACAACCTCACCTTGACAATGGAAACAAACTTGGCAGGACTGTTTGGCAGACATATTTGATGATGATGGGTTCACTGATAGGTCGATGATCAATCAAGATTTAAACTTGTAGGAACAATGGTGAGAATATCATTCACACTGTGGGAAGCAAGGTTGGACAATGGCAGACACAGCCATATTTGGTTCAGCAAGGTTGGACAATGGCAGATGGAGCCAAATTTTGGGTAACAGCAATACATGGGAGATGAGCAGAAATATCTCCCTACATAGATAGCTACCAGTCGCTTCCACATGGCCAATATGTAGGACCTGTCCCTGCTCAGCTCTCCACTCAATTGTCATACTCAACCATCCTGCTTAACTATCCCTCTCTCTGATATCAAAGACACCTCTCACAACCACCACATGTGTCATGAGCTACTGTACATGCCATACAATTGTATTCTAATGTGTCACACTAGGCTAAGCCCTCTATAGACCATACACAAGTTCCAAAAAAGGTTTCTGCTCTGACTGTTTGAGGGATTCAACAACTACTTCTACTTCTGATTGCTGCCTGTTTGCTTGCACAATCTCTTTGCATCAGGAGATGGAACATCTGCATCTGGCCTTGCAGGGGCCTTTCTGACACAAGGTGACTTCCAGGTGCTCCCAGGGACCCCCTGTTTCACATTTGTGGATGCTGCATTGGTGGTCACAGATCCATTATGGTTGGACTTGGATGAGTATTTGGCCCCAGGTGAATGTTGATTCATGTCTGGCTCACTAGATTCTGACAGAGCCTGCTTAATATACAGTGCAAACTTGTTAGCCATAACAGCTGATTCAACATGACTGAACTTGCCTGGTGTGTGCACTTCAGGGCAGATTTCAGCTTTCCACCTTTTTTTCTGCTTGTTGACCCCTCCTCAGTTGGGTGGTCAGTGAAAGGAATGCTCTCCAATCCATCTTCATCTGTGTATTCTGAGTGGTCCTGTAGTTCAGTTGTGTACTCATTCCCTGAGTGCAGATCAGGGTTTGCTGTGAATACAAGTTACAGTGGGGAGCTCACTATTCAGGGATGTTGCTGTTTTCTTTGAATTGGATAGGGTGGGCAAATAAGTGTCTTCATCAGCTTCATCATTGGAATCATGGCCATTGCTTTCCTGCCCATTATAGTCAGTTAGTGCTTTATTTCATGGATGATGCACTGGGGTCTTTGCATGGGCTGGAGGTGCAGAGAGCTGCTCACTATGGGAACCATCAGCTGGTGGGGGATTTGAGCAGGAACAAGAAGAGAATGGTGTCTTGGCATGGTTTTACCTCCTGCCAGATACCTGAAGACCAGAATCACATTAGTGCTGATCTGTCACACATGAAAATCACACATGGTGCACCTTTTTAGTGGAGGGACCATCTGTTCCAACATTGCTTGCCTCAGCCTCACTGTGATCATCCAAACTGTCATCTGCACTGTCATCTGTGCTATCATCCATGCTATCATCTGCCACTCCCTCTTCCTGTGCTTTACCCTTGCCCTTGACATTTTTCCTTCTGGGATTCTTTTTGCATTTGGGGGCAGGTGTTTTTTGGTATTTCCACTGCCTCACAACCTGTAGGGGTGCCAAAGTTCTATCCACCAGTGGCTGCAGCTCGCCAGATCAATCAATCCATTTCTGAAATCCAAACACATCATTTGGATGGGATTCCTGTTGCTTGCACCAAAAGGACAGCAGCTGGGTAGCTGTTGTCATCCACATGTGACTTGGGTTGCAGTCAAAGGCAAATCCTTCAGGAAGATGGCAGGCTGCTATCATTTCTGCTTGATGATGACCAAAATTCTTGAATGGCACTGCTGATGAGGGATTTCCACATGCTAATCCCAATAGCACTCATCAGAGATTGGGGACACCAAATACTCTGGCCACTCACAGTAGTGAGCAGTCACAAATCCATGAACCATTTTTTGTAGTTGGTCCTGGCTAAGGCCTGTGATTTCTCCTATCCAAATCTCTCCATCAGCATTTTTCACCAATTTCACAGAGTCAACCTTGCCAGTCCTCATTGCATTGGCCACTGTCTTTTTCTGAGCACATTTGGGACTTGACTTGCCATCATGCTCAGGTGGTGTTCCTGGTTCCTCAAATGTTTCCCAAGGCACTCTTGCCAGCTTCCTTCCAGTGTGCAGACATCATTGAAGGGGATTCCATCCACAATTTTGTTATTGAAGTCCATACTGTCATTGCATGAGTCTTACCTAGGCCTAGAGGAGAATATGGTGGACTCACGTGCATGCCTGTATAGTTCCCTCCTCATTTTTCCACCCAGCCATACACACTATGCACATTCTGCAATACCTCCACATCTCCATCGCAAAGTTTTGGACATACTTGTACCCATACTTGGCTGCATTCCTGGGAACCAGGATAAATTGAAGACTGGGAAGTTGACCTCATACAATCGCACCTTGCTTTTGTCTCTGGCACAGGGCCTTCCTGCCCATTCCACCTTTCTACTATATCTTCAGCTGCAGCCAATTGTTCCTCTGTCAGGTCGTCCTGAATAAAAGCCATCAATGCATTCTGATACTGTTGGATCTGCTTGCTTCCATGGGTATTGCCTTCTTCTACTTTCATTTTTGCAAGCTTCTCCTGTATTTGCTCTTGGTACAATTCACAGACCACTGCCTGCACAGAGTATTTGTAACTGGATCTAAGGGTAATGTGGGGCTTCTTTGACCAGAGGGGCTTTTTCAACCAATCTTGTATTAGCTACAAGGGTGCTTTGAATTGTGAGCATCTGAATCAGAACTTTTAGAGCATACGTTGCACTTGGTCTGGACTTTGCTCCCTCTCAACTCCTTGTTCCTGTCCAATTGCTGCATCTCCTCCCATATGGATAGCAGAACTGCAGGCTTCTTCTTCTTCCCTGCTTGCCTCCATTCCTGGTGTTGGTGCCCAAGGATCTCCAACTCTTCCACTTCAAACCTTTCTTCCTCCCTTTCCCCCACATCTGATGGTTCTATGTCTTGCCCACCATCAGCATCATCTCTTTCTGTCTGATCCCAGGCATCTGATTAGTTGCAGGACACATCAGGCATAGGTGGGGGACACAGTGAAGGAATGACTGACAGCAGATTTTATAAGGGTTTGATAGTGTTGTGAGTATACCCTAATGACATTACTGTAGTGGACACCAACATTTAAGGAGATTTCCCTGAGCAAATGGCCCAGATGGACCAGGAGGGTGGTTTCATGAGTTGTGGTACAAGAGGGAGCCTTAATGGTTACAATTCAATGTTTGGCATTGTTTGTATACTTACAAATCATTTAATAGACCATGTGATATATTATGTAAGCATTAGTAACCAACCCACAGCATTTTAAACTTTGTTAAACTCAAAACTATGCAGACTGGGTTCAAACTCAAAAAACTGTCCCAATGAGTCACCACACCAAATGGGACATACCTCCACCAGTTTTCACCTGGCCATCATCACCCATGACTTGTTAGAAAGCCCAGACCATGGGCTTCACCCCCCACACTAACCATTTGGATCAGTTCTTAAGCATTGACATGCTACACTCCCATCAGTCAAAATTGCACAAACACTGGGACAGTTATTTGAGCCACTGTAGGCCTTGATGTAGGCAGAGGGGTCTTTCACACCTTGCTGTAGTAAGGTATTCCATATGATGGATGTAGTGCCTGACTTATTCAATATATCCAACATGTTCCATTCATCTGTGATGTCCCCCAAGCCAACTGGGACATCATGATGCCTCTGTACAATACCCAACATGGAGACAGCATCTCCCCTTGCTAGTTTCTCAATGATATGTCAACCTATGGATTTGTTTTGATTGACTGTAAGCATTTTGTTGCTCAATGATTCATTGATACTTTGTGAAAGCTCATACTCCCTGAACTGATATAGCTGTAAGTAAAACACTTTGAAGAAAATACTAAACTCTGGGCTGTCAAGCCCCCTCAGTGTGACTTTGACACTCCTCTCATGTTGCACATCTCATTGCAATTCCAAAATTTGCTGTTGCATTGATATTTGTAGTGATTCTCATGCATAAGTGGCCTAGCATGGGTGGCACTGCTTGGGAGTGCTACTATGAAGTGTCATTTTGGTTGAGCCTGCCCCAGCCTCATCCCTGGTTTGCCCTCATCTCTGTCCCAGTCTCTGATTATCTTTGTCATGACCTACTAATACTATTCTTACCAATCATCTCACCAATCTTTGCAAGACCACCATTACCAGTCTCTGTACTATAGTCTATAGTTACCTCTAGCATGTAAGCCCATAGTTACTCAGTCTGTATCTCCTCAGTCTAAAATTGAATAAGTCCCCTCTGAAATCCTCTGTCTCAGCCTCAGACTTGGACTGCAACCCACACAAGGGAATAGCACTGCATTGTCAGTTGCTAAGTCCAAACAGTCCACCATCCAACCTCTGCTCCCCTCTGTTCCCTGACCCCCCAGCCTCATGCCTGCATTGGTCTCTGGTCCAGTCTTGAATCTGGACACCCTGGACTTGACAGTATTTCAGACTCCAACTTGTGTGGGTCTAACATCTTCACCTAGACATGGCTACAAAGACTTAATTCCAACCTCCCTGTGGCCATGCTGCCACCAATCCTGAATCTGCCTCAGCCAGTGGGGCTCATCACAAGGCTGCACTTGCTGCCTTGGGCACCAATAGGTGCTCCCCCAACTCAGTAAGTCCCTTCAAGGGCTTCTTGGCCCAGACTTCTAATACTCCCACCCTATGTTGCCCCATTGCCCCCATCTCCAATGATGATCCCAGAGATGATAGGCTGGATGACAACAATAACAACAACCCAAATGATGATCCTGGTGATGACAACCTGGATGACAATGATCTGGAGGATGACCAGCCAGACTTCCCAGACCTGGACACTGAACCTGGGATTGTGGTATCAATAGTCTTTCCAAAGCCATCAAGCTACTGGCTCACAATAAGTTACTTCAAACTTCTTTCTTGCAGCTTTTCTCAGTTGTTGTACCTGTCATGCTGTATGATGATATGTCCTTTCTTCTAAGTTGTTGTCTATTCTAGAATAATGTAACCATAAGTAAAAAGTCATGCATCTAAAACAAAAACTTGGGTTATTGTGCTCAGTATCCATGCTCATCAGATGTCATATCCTTGATGATTGCCATTGTAGTTTGAACCATAGTTGTTGCACTTGTCTTGCCATACTTTGTTCATAGTTAGCTGTAGATTCTTGAATCATGATTGCTTGGATGTCAGTTGCACCTCATTGCAGGTGTCCATCTTCCCTTGAGTGTTTGAGCTCATTGGCTCTCATTGCACTTCATTCCCTTTGGATGGCCATTCTTGCCTCACACAGCCTTCAATCTGCATCAAGTGCTGTCATCCTTGTTTGCACTCCTGTCATTGTCATTGTCATCCTTGTTGCCATTGCTAGTCTGTACATGATTTCCTCAGGAGTAGTTTTCTGTACTGAACAAAAAGAATAACACCACCTTGGAGCCTTCAGCTTTCCCTGACCACTCACCCCATTCATAGTAACACCACCATATCATGTTGCATAGCTTCTCCTTGATGGTCCATTGTCTTTCCTTGTAGGTTGTCATAGTCCATTGTATTGTGACTGCTTGGATGTCACTCATGCATCATCTTGTACATCCATTTTCCCTAGAATAGAGTAATTGTAAGTACAATGTTCTAAAACCAAAGCAAAACCTTGAGCCATTGAGCTCAGTACCTGCATTTGTCAGATCTCATATCCTCAATGATCACTGTTGTAGTTCAAACCATAGTCCTTGCACCTGTCTTGCTGTACTTATGCACAACCTTTGATTGTAGTTCATCATAGGTGCTTGTATCATGATCGTGGTTCATTGTAGATATCCATCTTCCCTAGAATCACAAAGATGTAAGTAAAATATCCTGAAATAAACACAAAACCTTGAGCTGCCAAGCTCATCATTTGTCTCCACTGTGCCTCATATCCATCATATGGCCAATCTTGCATTGTGCAGCCTTCAATCTGCACCAAGTGCTGCTGTCATCATTGCTCACACTCTTGTTGGTGTTGTTGTCATCCCTGCCACTGTCACTGTCACTTGTAACTGCAGTAGCTCCCACACAGTACCTCATTCACCCCATTCTTCATGTCCTTCGATTGTAGCAATCTTGTGTAGTTGACCTGTAACACTAGTCTTGTCAGTATGTAGCACTTGAGTGCATGCAGCCTTGACATGCAGAGTGGTCACATGACTCCACTTAGTCAACATTGCTAGATTTTCTCTGCAAGTCCCAATACCAAGCATGCATGTCAATACTCTTGATGGATTCCAAAATAAAACATGTAATGCTGGCACTTTGCAGTTGCAGAACATTTTGAGTGTGAGGTCATCTATCATCACTGTGTGCTTCAACATTTTGACTCACAAAAACTCTTCTGGTGGCTTCCTTCATCTGACAAGCCTTGATGGCTCCTCAACCTTGATTCTCTCCACTATAACTTTCATCCTGACCTGTTCCATACCTTGTAACATCCTGTGTGTGTTAGTATTCCCTTTGTATATTGATTTATCTTCCTCATGACCACTTGTGAGTACTTCTAGTGCCTCATCTTCAACCCTCTTTGACTTTGTGTGTTCTTCAAGTCTTTCCAATTTGAACCTGAGTGGTATCTTTGACATGAGTGACTTGTCCACCAACTGTTGCACCTCTTTGCTGACTGCAGGAGCTTCAATGGTGTCCTCTTTAAGACTTTGACATCTTAATTCAAAAGTATCAGCAGCCAGTTGAGAAATTCAGTGAGAAAACATTGAGTGCTATCACTCATCTTGAATATGAATGGCACCTTCATTGTGAGTGGTTCTTCCACTACCACTGGTTTGACTTGCTCATGCTTTGCTACTTCCTATAATTCCATAGTCAGTAGTTTGTTCATACTCAAAGAAAATTCCTTTGTCTCAAAACCTGACATTTCTGCCATCTTGTCAAGGTTGCCTGGGCTTGGGCCTTCACTCTTTGTCTTCTCAGGTGGACTGTGTGGCTGCACACAACTCGTCAAAACTGATTCTGGCACTTGCTCACATTCCATGTGCCCTGGTAATTCTGTAGATCCCTGTATATTGGTCATCAGTGAGTCATGTGTAGATGTAGTTGGAAAACAATTTGTAGGCAGTTGTTGCTTGTCCACACTCAATTCCTGGTCACTTCATGGTCAAATGTATCCTTCTGTGCTTGTCTGAACTTGCTCCAAATGAAATCCTTTCTGTAGTAGTCTTGTAGCTGCAGTTGTTACTTGTGCTATGGGCCATGGGTCATCTGAATGTTGCTGTCAATCATTGCATCGCATTTTCTGCACAATTTTGTGCCAGAATTCTTTATCAAAACCCTGTAGATAAAGGTCTTTGAGCTCATCAGCCTTGAGTTGCCTTGAAACCCATAGATACATTGCTAAATCAAGAAAATAAAGCTTGTAGTTCATTAGTTCCTCCTCTGTATGAATCTCTCTGCTTGCTTGACTGTCAACAAGACCATAGAGGTCATCCTTCAAATGCTGCTGATCCAATTTCTGGGACCCAGGATACAAACATGCAATGGCCACCACAAATTTGGGCCAACTGAACCAGTCCTCTACAAATTCAAGCCAACTTTGCCACCAGCAAGCCCATTTGGCCCATTCTTGGTCATTGAAGCATTTCTCATGCTCACAAAAACTTCAAACCACTTCAAAATATGTAAACAGGTCAGATGCATTTCCTGAGAACCATGGACTATGTTGCAATTATCAGCAAATGTCCTATCTGCCCTCAATTTTCACACCTGCATGGCAACTTGGAACAGTGGTGATTGCAGTATAAATGCACAAGTATAGATGAACTACTTATTTCACCCCCAAATTCACATATTCTGGAATCTTGTAGCCAGTGGCCTTGAGCCTCATCTTAACCCACAACATTCAGTATGTTGCCAACTGAGTGGCAGCATTCTTGTAACCTGTGACATAGGAGGATTTCTCTTCAAACAACATTTGCAAGTGGACCAGGTTCTGCTCCAAAAGGTTCTTCTCAAGCTCAAATATCAATGCACATGATTTGTCAAGACTTTGGCCCTTGGGATTGTTGAGAGCAGGAAGTGTCTTAGAGGTACTGTCTTGCACACCAGACATTAGATCCCACACCACATCTTCAAGGCCAGCCATCTGCAAGCACCACTTCTGAGAACCACTAGAGCTTCCCAGGGAAGCCACTGTGGATGTGGTGTTGAGCTCAGCAGTGGCATCACTTTTGTGCTTCTTGCTGTGAGATGACAAACTAGATGATGGATTGATGGAAGTGCTTACTGATGTCATTGTGGAAGACAGTGGTGATGTAGGAATGCATGAAGGGGAAACCATGGGGCCAGACAGGGATACAGGTGGCACACTGGACAGGGCCTGTGAAACACCCTGTGGTACAGGCATACCTTGAACATTTATGGTGGGCTACACACTCCAAGGAGTCTGTGTGATTTGATGTTGATTGGGAAACACAGATTGATCCTGCATGAAGGTAAACTGTGCAGCAGGTTGCACAGATGGTGGCCAATACTGCATGTGAGGTTGTGTGAACAGTAGCTGATGCTGCACAGCAGGCTGTGGGAATGATGGTGGTGGGGGGGGCTGCATAGATGCAGGCTAAGGCAATATGACAGGGTGTGTGATGGAGCCAGGAAAATTGGATGACATGGAAGTAGAAGCCTGGGACCTTTGGGCAGGGGGTTGGGCACTGGTGGCATGGTGTGCATTGGTGCCCCTTGCCTTGTCAAGAAGGGTAAGGTCTCACATATGATCAAAGTATTTGAAGCCTGTGTTTCAGTACTGGGCAGTATCTGGCCGATTCTAGGGGAAGGTCAAGGATTTTTGTGCCACACCAGGAAAAAAACTCAGACATACCTTGATGACATCATCCATCATAAGCTGCCCTGCCTCAGTTATGACATCAGCACCTTTTGCTGCTGAATATGCAAGTCCTGATCCCCTTGCAACAGCTGAAGCTGCATAGTAGTCCTGTTTCAGCTTTGTATGAGATGGGTGATACTGAATGCAAGGATAAATCAATGCACACTTTCCCACTTGTCATAACAGCTTTTTGTGGTTTTACAGCAGCCATTGGCTTGGACAGGTAACTGAGATACCAAATCATTGAAGTGCCCTAGCTGAAAGACCATATGATCACCTGCCTTGGGTCAGATTTCCTCCACAAAATTGAGAAACATCTCAACATCTGCATGGGGCCATACAGCTTGCAACTTTGGCTCAGGCTCAGAGCTTGAACTGACTGATGGGACCTTTCCTTTTGACCCAGAACCTCTACCTTCCATCTTGCTGTGAAGTTGATGTGAGCAGCAGGTCAGGGACATGGAATGGTCTAGCCTGTGATAATGGTCAGTTCATTGAGGTGGCATATCATACTATGCATATGTGGGTAGCTGTGATTCATCACCTGATCAGTAAACACCACAGTCACAGATAGTCTGCAGTTATCAACTTAGAAGTCCACTGAACTCTGCACAGAGTTGGTTTGTATATGTTTTGCATAAGGAAGTGGAAATTCTGCTACTGTTCAGGCCCTAAGTGTATATTTGTTAGTGCATGGGTCAAACCTTTGCATCATTTTGATTCTTCCCCCCCCCCCCCCCCTTCCATCCATCTGTTACTCACACTATGTCTGCTAACCATCTCCCAAGACTCTCTCAGCTCATGTGGGTGGCTACACCCAACCTGGTAGAAGCAGAACAGGCCATGCTGAGGGAGCAGTTCATCACTTGCCTCTGCAGCTCTGGTTGCTAAGGCTAGGTGCCTCCTGGATGACAAGGAGGAACTGTGGGAGGAGAAGGTCACTTGGATGCACCTGTGGGAGCAGAGAACAGTAAGCATGCACATCCTGTCTATGGGTTGCATTGCTGATGTTGGCCAGGGGGAGGTCCATCCCCTTGTCAAATGTGGTCAAGTGCTGGGGGTTGACACAAGGATAGATGCCACAGATGGGCCAATCCTGGCAGAGGCCAACAAGGCTTATGAGAAGTGGTCTGTGGAAGAGACTGCAGCAGCAGCATGTGGGGGTGGTGATGAGGATGTGTGAATGGGAGAGGAGGTCTCATGAGATGTTGGTGAGCTGGGAGTGAGCATCACAGTGCTGGTGGCAACAGAGAAGATGTCACATGTTGAGGTTGTTTCCTGGCCAGTTCAGAAGGTAAGCATGTGGTCTGAATGGTGTGGTAGCAGCTGATACTTGAGTCCAAAGCAATCACAGCAGACTGTCACAGAGAGCAAGGACAAGGACAAGCCCAAGATTGTTGTGCCACCCAGTGTCAAGTCTGGGATGTCCAGGTTTGAGACTGGACCAGAGACCAAAGTGGGCACTCAAGGCCAAAGGGTCAGGAACAGGGGGAGAGCAGAGGTACAGAAAGTGGACTGATGGACTTAGCGACTGAGGACACAGCACTATTCCCTTGCATGGGTTGCAGTCTGAATCCAAGGCTGAGAGAGGATTCAGAGGGAGACTTGTTTGATTTCAGACTGAAGAAGTACAGGCTGAGTATCTACAGGTTTATATACTTGAGACAGACTATAGTACAGAGACTGGTAATGCCAGTCTTGCAAGGATTGCTAAGATGATTGGTAAGAATAGTATTAGTAAGATATGACACAGATGACCAGAGACTGGGACAGAGACAAGGTGGGCCAGGGACAAGGCCAGGGCAGGCTCAACTGAGATGTCACTTAATAACAGCACTGCAAAGCAGTGCTTACCATGCTAGACCAACTGGAGGTAAGAGTTTGGGGAGGCTGAGGCCGAGTCTGGCTGGGGTCAAGGCACAGCTATGACACCCAGTTCAATCCTCCATAAGGTCCCATGTGTGCAGTGCATGGTAAAGAAGGTGGCTTGCATCAGACCTGCAGAGCAGACATGTGATGGCTGCATGTGCATGAAGCAGGGATGCAAGAAGTCAAACAAGTCCACAGGGAAGAAAGTGCAGGCAGGCATATCTACCAGTAAGTGGCAAGTCTACCCCAGGAGATTTGTGGCTAACATCAAGTAGTGCATTCCTTGAAAGCTGTGAAGGCCAGCCCATCCAGGAAGGCTGCTGACAACAATGATGACAATGATGAAGTGGAGGTAGTGGAAAGCCATGCACTGTCACACACCAAAGGTGTTGTGGACATGGATACAGCTGACTCTGCCTAACTCATCAACAAGTTGTGCACCATGCCATGCAGATGAAGACTAAAGCCCTCATGCATAGAAAGACTGCTGGATGTGAGCAGTCATCCTTTGCACAAGAATGAGTCATCAGTGCTAAAGAGAAAAGAGGAAGCAAGTCAAGTGCCCATCAAAAGCTTTTAGTGCTCAAGCACAGCATTCCAGTTTTCATCATATCTCCACCATTTCCAAAGATATCAACTCTGTTCTCACACTTGCTTAAAGTGCTCAGCCATGTGATTCAACCTTCCAGGTTTGGAAAGGATCCTTGCACCCTATGCAATTCTACAGCACTCCATCCATCAGACACTCATTTTGCTAAGTCCATCAGATATGGCTGCCTCTTTGTCAATCATCTCACTTGTCTCTTTTGCCAGATACAGTGGCTATGTATATCTGCCAGGGGTTCCCACCAGCTTCCATCCTGAAGCCCCCTGGTTTGTTCCATCATCATCAGCCCCATCCCATCCCATGCAGCTTGGTCAGCATGTTCTCCTTGTCAGTATGACTTCCAGAAGGATGTTCTTTGGTTGCCTCAGGTCTGTCACTCAGTTACAAAGGTGTTATGTAGTTGTTTTGGTCTCTCCACTTGATGAAGCATATGGATCCTTCCTCCCTGCTCCCTGCACTGTCTTTATTCCAATCTTGTCCATCATTCTCCCCATATTGCAACAGCTGCAGTATAATCTACTGTTCTCCAGCCTCCCTGATCACATCCATGACAAGTATGACATGCATCTTGCCTTCTTACTACAAGACCCAGCAGAAGATGTCCCCCCTTCTCCCTCTCCTCCATCAGAGCCCCATGCATGAAGCTTTTATTAAATTTGCTGAGAGGATGAATGGGAGGGAGACATGATTGCCTATGCTCCCATTTCCCCACAGACCCCCAATGCCCTAGCCCTTTGACACCTGACTCATGCCATCCATTTCTGGAATCAATACCTCCCTATCTGGAAACATTGTCCATCTGTCATCCCATCTTTGGATCTAGTGATGTCTCCACTGAGATCTGACATGCATTGCCACCCCCTAATGTGATGCCAGTGCACTTACTCAGGTTTTGACTCATACTGTGATATTTTGACTGTCCTTGACTCATTTGTTGTCAATACTTACCAATCCTCTTTGCTTGCTGTCTTTTCTCACTTACTCATCATGATTACTCATTGCTTACAGTCCTTACTCATTACTTACCAGGTGTTTGTGCCTTGTTTGTTATAAGCTGTGCTCCCCCCATGGTATATAAACCCCCTGTACATAGCTACAAAATAATCAAGAAGAGGTCACTCAGGAATCTGTCAGTTCATCTCAGTCCTAACTCATCATCAACAGTTGAGGCTCATTCAGAAGGGTCTATCTACCTCCATTCATCTGAAGCATCATTTGTGCTTAGTCAGCACATTTGCTTAGTCATCCATACACTCCTGTGTAACTTGTCATTGACTTGCACCAGGAGTCCTTTTGGCTGAATACCTTCACCCTATTCAGCATCCCCATCAAGTCATCATTCATTCATCTACTCCTGCATAACTTGTCATTGACTTGTGCCAGGAGCACTCTGCCATCAAAGATCTTTACTCTAGCCAGTGTCCCCCTCTCAGTCATCATCCATTCATCTTCTCCTGCATAACTCATCAATGACTTGCACCAGGAGCACCTGCCATTGAAACTCCCCCCACTTTAGATTCTCTCTGCCCTCCAGGTTCTGCAGGGGTAAACCACAACTTGCTCATACTTGTCTTTGGTGTTGGATGTGTTTGGTTTTCACCAGCTTTCCACACTTTGACTCACAGTGTGCAGGAAGGGAAAGGCCCCTGTGCAAGGAGGGCTGGACAGCAAGATCACTGCTGATCTGTTGCAGTCATTGAGGCTGCTGTGTGCCAAGGCTGCATATCTTTGACTTCAGGTATGTGTCGATCAGCTTGCTGAGGCACTGGAGAAGATTGGGGTGGAGTAGGAATGACTATAGTTTGCTTAGACTTGTTACATTGTCCTGTCTGCACATCAGTGCACATAGCACTAAATATACCACTATTTTCCCTTCTGCATGAGGCTGCAATGCAAAACGACCTAAAGTGCTTGAACACTCTCCACAGGACAGTTTGGCCATGGTAAGATACACTGTGTGGGGTACTGCCTGACTTGTCTTCTTCATGCAACTTTCAACCTCTCTCAGCAGTGAGTCCTCATAGTATGGTGTTGACAGAAGGACATGACAATGTCTTGAAGAGAGGATGAAGGGACTTTTTATTGGGTAACTGGGACAGTTTTTGGGTATCAAGTGTAAGGAGGCAGAAAAAGAATTGAAAGGAAAAAGGATCAAGGGGTGCTCGCTGACTATGCATTCAAAGAAGAAATGCACAGTGTAGTTGTGAGTATCTGTGGTATACAATGGCCAAGGATGGCATCAGTGGGACTAGTAAGTGAAGTAACAGGAGAGACATTGTTTTAGTTATATACTTATTGGGTGTTTTGTTGTTTTTCTGGACAGTTTTGGACTTTTTGTTAGCAGTTTTCATGTTTTGTATGTTTTTTGAGTGTGAACTAGCTATCAGTAAGATCACTGGACGAACCCTGGGGTGGAACAGAGGTCTCCAGACAAAACACAGGGTAAAACAGATAAGGGGAAATGAACTGTGTCTGGTATCAGATGGACTGAGTGGTATGTGGGTCTCCCCTGTGGGGGACTTTGAATGCTGACTGTCCCCAGTCAGTGCAGAAGGCAAAATGGCAGGAGTGCAAGAAGTGGTGGGTGGGCAGGGAATACTGTGGAAAGGAGTATCATGGGATAGAGAAGAATGGAGACAGGTAGGAAGGGAAGAAGGGGAGGTGCAATGCACAGGCTGTGGGTGCTGGAGGGGGCAGATAGTCAGCTGTCCAAGGCATAGGCCTCAGCTTCCACAAGAAGGAAGTCTAGTGCCTTGTCATCCAAACCAGTAATATGAGCCATGGTTGTGCAGCTTTGTAACTGTGGATGGTAAGGGAGTAAGCAGAATGCAGTGAAGCAGAGTTTGGAGATGGAGCCATCTAACTCAGCCAGCAGGTATGAGCCCCCAGTGGTCTGATGAAGGATGACCATGGGGCCAGTGTGCCATGGCTTCATCTTCCTGATGAGTTCTTTCTCTACTTGGGAATTGCAAATGAGCACAAGGGTGCCAGGTGCAAAGTTATTGTCTTTAATATGATGTTGGAAGGCAGCTTCAAACTGTTGGACTGACTGGAAGCACATGTGGAGGATGTTGTTGCAGACCTGGTGCAGGTCATCCTGATGCTTCTGTAGCTGGTGCATGTGCCAGGCAATCAGTTCAGTGGTGGTCAGTGGCATTGCATCATCATGAGATAAGGGTAAACCACAGGTAGCCTCAGCAAGGTCAAATGGGAATAGTGGCTTGACACCATGTACCATGAAGTAAGGGGACAGACCCATGGACTTCAATATGGTGACCCACTTGGCCCAGAAGACAGAGTGTGCAACAGAGTGCCAGAGGCAGTCATCATTCTCACAGCTCTTCATGATAGCTTCATGTACATCATAGTGGTGATGCTCTACAATACCATTAGCCTGAGAATTGTAAGGAGAGATGTGGATGTGACAAATATGATATAGCATGGCCAGGACATCTAAGGCTTGAATGAATGTGGGACCATTGTCTGTGACAATTTCAGCAAGTGGGCCCCAGTGGCATAGGATGTCCTCAAAGATGAAGGATCCAAGTGTGGTACTGTTTTCTCCATGCAGCATGCACCATTCTGGGTATGAGGTGAGTGTGCATTGAGCCTGTACTATGTACTAGTAGCTGCTGGCTTTGGGCATCAGCATCATGTCAATGTGAGCTTTATGAAAGTGGCCCCCTATCATGGGCACAGTGGGAGGTATGTGTAGTTTCTGTGACTGGTAGATCTGGCATTCATGACAAGTATGAACATACCATTTTACATCCTCAACAAGCAGAGGCCACCAAAAGTGCAGAAGGAGGCAGGTGCAGTTGGTGAAGACACCTTTGTGTCTGAGGTCATCATGCACTTCTTTGATGAGGCAATACTGCTTGGGTTCATTGACAATGAGCTGGTGCCATCCATGTGGCTCTCTACACCATAATTTGCCATCAAGGAGGAAGAAGCAGCTGGCAGAATTAAGGAAGGATGAGTACTGTGCATCAGTAAGGTCAGGGGGTCCCTCACAGGTTGTGAGGAATGCATGGATGATTGCTATTTTTGCCTCACACATCCAAGCCTTTGTGGACCATGGGATGGCTGGGTCATCAGAGGTATCAGGGGAGCAATCTGTATCAGTGGTTGCAGAGAACACAAGGTAGAAGGATGCAGGTAGTGGGAGGCACACCTGATGGTAAGCAGGTGGCAGTAAAGAATGATGATCTTGATTGGAGACAGATATAGGGGGTGGGCAGTCATTGATAGCCTCTGTAGAGTGTCACATCCATGACTGTTGGACCCAAGCCAAGTCCAGTCCAGACCCCTAGTGTCATGACCATGCATACATCCTAGGTCCTCACTCTGCACCTGTTTCTGCTGGTCATTCACTCACTCTGCACCAACTCCACCCATCCCCTGATGTTTATGGGTCATCTCTGCTCTGACTGCTGTCAGACTTGTACTGCTCTCCTACCAGACTGCATGGTGTGAGTCAAAGTGTGGTTCAGTGGTGAAAACCAACCAAAACCAACACAAAAGACAAAAAGAGTGAGTGGTGGTGTGCCTATGCAGTACCTAGATGGTAGAACCTTTTATTTGGGTGGGTTTTTGCAAGCTACAACACTTAAAGATGAGTGCTGAGGGTTGGGGGTGCTCCTGACAAAGAGGGAGCAAGAATGCAATAGAGAGCAATAGGGCAGACTGCTGTCAGCCTACAGAAGGATGGATGGCAACTTAATTCAATGTCCTAAGCTGCACTGAGCTCAGGGAGGGCTTGGAGCAAAGTATATTGATGATAGACAATAACAAGCAAGTAGATGATAGTTAGACCCTTAATAAAGTCTCAACTATTGAAGCTGCTGAATGAATTACTGAGTGATGATAAAATGTGAGCAAGAGAGGGCTCTCTGATGTCTTCTTTTTTTTTGCTATCTAAGTACAGTGATTTATATACAGTACAGGGGTGTTGCCCTTGGAAAACAAGGTGCAAACACTTGGTAAGTGATTGGTAACTGATGAGTAAGGAATGTAAGCAATGGGTAATTGTCTTGGAAAGCATTGGTAAGCATTGGTAAGGATTAACAAGCCAAAAAGTGAAGGATCAGTAAGCAAAGTCAAAAGATTGGTAAGTATTGGCAATAGGTGAGTCAAAGACAGTCAGAATGTCAAAGTATGAGTCAAGTAATGTCAGGAACTGGGAAAGTGCACTGGAATTGCATTAGGGGGAGGCTGTGCATGTCACATCTCAAAGAGATCGCTTCTAGGCTGAGGTGGGATGACAGAGAGGCAGTGCTGATCTGATGCCAATACACAGGGTGAGTCAGATGTCAACAGGGGTCAAGCTTTGGGGGTCTGTGGGGTGACAGGAGCATAGGGGATCACAACTTCCCCCCCAAACCATCCTCTCAGTGAAGCAAATAAAAACTTCATGAACGAGGCTCTGGTGGAAGAGAGGATGAAGGGGGAGTGTCTTCTGCTGTATCTTGCAACAAGGAGGCAAGATGTGCATCATACTCATCATGGATGTGATCAGGGAGAGTGGAGAACAGTAGATTATACTGTAGCTGTCACAATCTTGGAAGAATGATGGATGAGACTGGTATGAAGACATCGCAGGGAGCAGGGAGGAAGGATCCATATGCTTCTTGGACTGGAGAGACTGAAATGACCACATAAGACCTTTCCAAGCAAATGACAGACCTGAGGCAACCAAAGATCATCCTCCTAGAGGTCATACTGACAAAAAGAACACACTGTCCAAGATGGATGGGCTGAGAGGGCACAGACAAGGGTGGGATGTACCAGGATGCTTCAGGACAGAAGCTGGTAGGAATTCCTGGTAGATATATGTAGCCATGGTCCCTAGCAAAGGGGACAAGTGAAATGATTGATGTGGAGGCAGCCATATCAGAAGAATTAGCAAAATGAGCATCTTTTGGAGGGAGTGCTGTAGAAATGTGTGGAGTGCACAAATCCTTTCCAATTTTGGAAGGTAGGATCACATGGCTGAGTACTACAAGTGAGTGTGGGAATGGTCTTGGTATCTGCAGAAACAGTGGAGATATGTCAAAAACCAGAATGCCATACATGGGCACTTGAGAATTTTAACCAGCACTTAACTCACTCCCTTTCTTTTTCTTTGGCACTGATGACTCATTCTTGTGCAAGGGATGACTGCTGACATTTCTGGCTGTCCTTCTTTGCATGAGGGCTACAGTCTTCATCTCCATTCATCAGCTGTATCCATGTCCACCCCACCAAACACCTTTGGTGTGTGACAGTGGGCCATTCTCTGAGGAGTCATGTGACTACCCTTTGGACTTCTCCCTGACAGTGGGTGATCAGGTACTCTGCAGTGCATGCACTGCATGGTCCAGCACCTGGACTGTTTCCTCTTTGGGATGCTCTGTGTTACCCATTTGTGTGTCCTCCATCTACCCTTCATTTGTCATCTAGGAAGTTTTACAAGTCTCCATATATCAGTTCTGATTCCAATTATTGTACTTCCATAGTAGTATAAAAGCATGTATTGTACTCCACTGTTCTTCAGTACAAATATTGACTTAGTTCCTACTCCCTCTGTCTCTGTCTTCTGCCTGTCAGAGTTACCTCTGACTGTCCATCTGTACTCTCCCTCTGAAATACAAGGGCTGAGATCATGCAAGGGGGTAGCACATGAGCTAAACCTGATGCCCTCACTCTGCCCTGCCTTTATCTCAGTGGACTTTGTTCCTGCCAACACTCTGCCAATTGGAGTTCAGTTCGTCCTGTCAGACTTGCTTCCAAACCTCTCCCCAGACCTTGTCAAGTGTCAGAGTTGGTTGGAGTAGGCCCAGACTTGACACCTAGCCCCTATCTCTGGTCAAGTCCGAACCTAGTCTGACCTAGAAAACCCAACTCTGGCCCTAAATAACCTAACTCCAGCCTAGATAACTCAAGTCTGGTGTTTTACCCCTATCTTTGGTCCACTCTGGCCTCTCAGCCTCATGCTGCTCCACCCTGGTCCTCCCAGGTCCATGTCTGGGTCACTTGGATATAATGGCCCCTGACCTCTGGCCTTGACTCTGGTCAACCAGACTTAGCCCCTGTCACTTGGACTTGAAGCCTGGTCACCTGAGGGTAAACCCATATTTGACATAGAGAAGGAGTAAAAATGGTCCAACCAGTCCTCATGGTTGTCATCCTCAGGTGGGTTGAGTTCTGACCACAGGCAGTGGGAGAGGCCATCAGGGCTGGCATGTTTGTCTGCAGGAACATGCATGAGTTTGAATGAGAAGAGGAGGACACCAGTGATCCAGCAGTTGATTGTTGCATTAGGCTGTAGGTCTGGGTTGTTTGTCATGCTTTTGATATATTTTGCATCTACCTCCACAGTGAAGTTAGTGAGACCAAAGATGTATATGCATAACACATGCAACATGTGGAAGAGCCCATACAACTCCAGCTTAGCCTGGGAGTAGTGGCTTTCCACTTCATTGAGGGTGATGGACCCAAAGCAACTGGGGTAACATTTTCTGTCTTTGCCAAGCTGGTAAAGGATGTAGCTGACCATGATGACCAAAGTGTCAACAGCTAAAATCACTTTGCAACCACACTCATAGTCAATCTGCCAGAGTGTGGGGGACTTAACAATCTTGTCCTTGAGTCATTGCATGGCAGTGCATTGCAGGTTGTCCCATGTGAATGGCATGTCCTTTTGCATAAGTGCAACTAGTGGCCACACAATCTTGGCAAAGTCTTTGATGAAGATGTGGAGGACACCACAGACACTGAGGAAACTGCAAACCTGGGTCAGGTTGTGGCACTTGGGCCAGTTGCAGATCTTCTGTGCCTTGCTTTCTTTGGGAATGCAACCCTTGAAGGTGCACTTGTGCCTGACAATCACAGTGGAGGGAGTGGCTAGCACAAACTTCTTTGCTGAGACAGTGGCTCTGACGTTCTGCAAATGCTGAAGGATGTGGTTAATGACTATAAAGTGATTCTGGATAAACTTTCTGATCCCATGGTTCTCTGGGATAGTCTCATGGGAACCATCTGCACACTGATAGCAGGTGGTCTCAGATTTTACAGGGACATTGTTGATGAAGGGCAAGGTATGATGTGGGATCTCATCTTGGAGCATGAATGCAGTATCTCCTTGGTACACCTGTACTGCATTTGCATTGCCTTGTGGCAGGGTAGTAAGCCCATGTGGTCTGAGCAGGGTACCAAAGGTGGTAAGGTTGTGGGAGTCAACATGAAGTGCATGCTGATCATACCCAGAATAGAGGTCCATCATCGCATATACCACATAGCCAGCAAAGGATTCTGTGAGATGTTCTATGAAGGGTGGAATGGATGCATCACAAATTGTCACTGTGCTAGGGGGCTGTAAGTCATGCACAAGGTGAAGAGACTTTCTGTCTTTCTTTACTATGCAGAACCAGCAAGAGCAGTAAGCCACCATAGATGGCTCATACATCCCAGACTTAATGCAATCATTAATCATGTTGATGACCTGGGCATGGATCATGCTTGGAATAGGGATATTGTGCTGGACCCAAGGTGTGTGCAGGATCATCAGGATCTTTACAGGGGGAAGTAGCATTCATCTAGGTGTCTGCACTCTGTGATGTCCCAGGCAAATGTGGGCTTGTGGACCACAATGAGCCAGGTAATGAGTTTGTGTTCCTCTGGCCAATGTCAAGTCCAGGCCTACTCCAACCAACTCCAATGCTAGGCAAGGTCAGGGGAGAGGTTTGGAAGCAAGTCTGACAGAAAGAACAGAACTCTGACTGGTGGAGTGTTGGCAGGAATGAAGTCCACTGAGATAAAGGCAGAGCAGAGTGAGGGCATCAGGTTTAGCTCATGTGCTACCCCCTTGCACAATCTCAGCCCTTGTATTTCAGAGGGAGAGTACAGACAGACAGTTGGAGGTAACTCTGATGGACAGAAGACAGAGACAGAAGGAGTAGGAACTAAGTCAATATTCATACTGAAAAACAGCAGAGTATGATACATGCTTTTATACTACTACAGAGGTGCAGTAATCAGAATCAGAACTGACATATGGAGACTCATAAAACCTCAAGTAAAACTTCCTAGATGATGAATGAAGGGTAGATGGAGGACACATGAACAGGTAACACAGAGCATCCCAAAGAGGAAACAGTCCAGGCACTGGACCATGCAGTGCACACACTGTGGAGTACCTGATCACATGCTGTCAGGGAGAAGTCTGAAGGGTAGTCACATGACTCCTCAGAGAATGGCCTGTGTGGTCTGGTAGGAGAGCAGTACAAGTCTGACAGCAGTCAGAGTGGAGATGACCTGTAAATGTCAGGGGATGGGCAGAGTTGGTGTGGAGTGAGCAAATGACTGGCAGAAAGTGGTGTGGAGTGAGTGAGGACCTAGGACAAATGCATGGTCATGACAGTGCCCCCCCCTTAGGGCCTGAACCCCTGAAGGCTGCATGTACAGGATGAGATCAACATGAGTTGATCATTTGAAATTATTTTGATGCCTCAAGGGTAATGGCTCTAGCTGTGGTGGAGCTCCATCAGAGTCTGAAGAACTGCTTAAAAACATGTGCTAGGGTTCTGAACCCTCATCCCTTCCCCCCATCATCATGTCCTCCCAGTGCCAGAGCAAAACCCCCCAGCCAACCCCCAGCCATGTCTGCAACTATTCCCAAGTTGCAGATGAAGAACTGGTCATCCTCACTGATGACTCCACCGACACCAAGCAGGAGAAGTCTGCAGAGAAGGCATGCTGACAAGAGGAGACTGAGCAGAGAGAGAGAGAGCACAAGGCCAAGTGTGAGGAGGCCAAAAGGTGGAAGGCAGAGGAGGAGAGGTTGGAGGCAGAGCAGAGGAAGAGAGCAGAGGAGGAAGAGGAGGCCCAAAGGAAGAAGGTGGCAGAGGAGGAGGTGGAAAGGCAGAGGCAGAGGGCCTCTGAGGAGAGGGCCCAGGCCAGGTGGGACAAGGCTGCACAAAGGTGAGTGGCAGAGTACTATGAGTCAGGCAGAGCTGACTCACAATTTTTATTTTTCTTAGACTATGTGGCACAGTGTATGATGTCAACACTGCCCAGAGGGTCCCTGGGACTTCTGTGGTGGTCACTGCAACCAGGCAGCCCCCCTGCACTTGCTGTGTAGTGAGTCTGACAGCAGGGTAGTGTGAGCCAGGATGAGGCAAGACCAGGGCCTGCATGCCCTGCCACAAGAAAAAAAAGGTGTGTAGTTGGATGAGGGAGGATGTGGTAGCAGGACCATCATGGAAGAGAGTGGGGACAGGGAGTTCCCGAGGAGAGAAGAAGAAGAGACCACAAGGGAAGGGGAAAGAGAGAGCAACAGAGACAGAGGAGGTGGATGATGAGCAGGAGGTGGGCAGAGAGGAAGACAAACCAGCAACCCTGCTCAAGGGTCCCTCAGGACAGCTGACAAGTGGGCACTATACTGTGCCTGGGAAGGGTGGGCAGAGATGAGGAGGAGGGAGGATGCATGAGAGGCCAGGATGGCTGAGCTTGAGTGCACAGGCAGTGGTTGGAAGAGGCCTCTGTTGGAGGCAGTGGAGGAGCAGTGCAAGGAAGTGGATGAAGGTGTGGAGGGGGATAATGAGGAAGAGGAAGAAGTTGGAGGAGAGCTGGAAGATGGAGAAGGACAGGAGGGTGGTAGAGAGCAAGCAATGGAAGAGTAGTGTAATTTCTTTCTTTTTTTTTTTTGTCTTTTGTTTTTAGTTTGTATATTTTGTACTACTATGAAATAGACTTGTGATCTTGCTTGTGATTCTGAGAAGTGAAATGGATAAGCAGAGAAAATTCTAAAGTACTTAAGGTAGTTTGGTAAGGGGTGGAGTTGGCCCATGGAGGAAGGTTATGTGAGCAGAGTACTATGGCAGAGGTTGATATGGGCCAGGTTTGTGTGGATAGCATTCATGGAAAGCAGAGACTATGTTGGATGCATGATCTAGCTCAGTTGCAAGCAACCAAGAGGTTTCTTTGTCAGTGTTCTTGTAACCAGTCCAGTGGACTAGATACAAGAGCTGACAGTGGCAGTGATGGCAGTCCACCTTTGAGTTGAGTATCTCCAACACTTCATACTCAAGGTCACCATTGACATCTACTGGCAGAGGCAGAGGTTGTTGTTGACTTGGGAAAGGGTTAGCCACTGTGGCTTCCAGTTGTGAGACATGGAAGACCAGATGTACCAAGTGCATAGAGTCAGGGAGCTTAAGGGTGATGGAGTGTGCACCTGGCCTGGCCAAGATGGTGAATGGACCTAAGTACTTTTCAGAGAGTTTTTCCAAAGGATGAGTGGAGTGGAAGTACTTGGCTTTGATGTAGGCCTGTTCTCCAACCTTGAACTCAGGCAGAAGTATGCATTTGGCATCTGCTGGACCCTGGTAGCACTGCTGAGCAGTGGACATTTCAGAGCAGAGGAAGTCATGAAGGGCAGAGAGCTTGATGACATAGTTGTGGGCCCTTGGAGAGGTGAAGTTTTGGTCAGGGACCACAGACAGGTTTGGATGATATCCCTTGTTAGCAAAGAAGGGAGAAACTCCAGTTGTTGCACTTGGTGCATTGTTGAAAGTGAACTCTGCTAGAGGTAACAACTCAGCCCAATTGTCTTGTTGGTAGTTACAGTAGACATGAGGGTACTGCTCGAGGGTCTGGTTCATTCACTCAGTCTGGCCATTGCCTTCTGGGTGGTAACCTGAAGTGAAGTGAAGATGCATATCCAGGGCCTTTCCTAGAGAGCAGAAGAAGTGTGAGATGAACTCAGGACCTCTGTTGGAGGTGACCTTAGCTGGTACTCTGTGCTTGGAGAAGACATGGGTAAGGAAGAGCTTAGCAAGTTTGGTGGAGGTGATGGAGTCATGGGTGGGGATGAACACCACTTGTTTTGAGAGGTGGTTCACTACCACGAGGATGGTGGAGTAGCCATCAGAGTTGGGGAGGTGTTTGATGAAGTCCATGGAGTTGGAGTTCCAAGGTCTCTCTGGGATGGGGAGTTGCTTCAGTAGACCATAGGGGCAGTGCTGCAGAGCTTTGTTCCATCCACAGGTGGTGCAGGACCTGACATATTCTTTCATGTTGGAGCAGAAGTTAGGCCACACATAGTCCCTGCAGATGAGTTCTAGGGTGCAGTTTCACCCAAAATGGCCTGCTAGAGGATGGTCATGCTTGAACTGAAGCACTTGAAGGTGGAGGTCATCAATGTCAGGGACAAAGATGTGACCATCAAGGTGGAGTAGACTGTTGGAGTCTAGGGACCACTGAGGCTTAGTTGGAGTTGGAAGATGGCTGGTGGAGACAGGGTCAGATGGTAGGGTGGAGATGATGTCAGAATGCAAGCACTCAACATCGAAGACCATGGCAGTGTGGAGCACAGGTGCCATGAGGGTGGTGGTATGGAGGGATGATGCAAGTTGTTCCTGTGTAAACATAGGGTGGAGATTGTGAGGATTTACCTGTGCATAGTCCCTATCCCCCCCTTTTGGGTAGATGTCCCAACATTGTGTAAGTGCATCAGGTTTGGCTCCCAGGCAGCCAGGTCAGAAGCAGATGGAAAGGTTAAACTGTGAGAGGTACTCCAACCAGCAGGCCTGTTGATGAGTGAAGACCTTAGAGGTGGAGAAATACTCAAGGTTTTTGTGGTCTGTTGCCATGTTGACCAGTAAGGTGGAACCTTCCAGGTAATGCTGCCAATGGCAGAAGGCCTCAAAGATAGCCAGCAGCTCCTTGTCATGGGTATCATAGTTGAGTTCTGGTGCAGTCATGGTGCAGGAGTAGAAAGTGACTGGGTGGAGTTCACTGTTGGAGCAGGTAATCAACAGAATACCAGCAATGGCATAGTCAGAGGCATCAGTTTCCACTGTAAGTGGAGTGTCAGGAACCCAGTGAGTGAGGACAGGAGCAGAGCTGAAGGCATCCTTTAGGTGGAGGAAAGCAGAGTGGCACTCCTCAGAAAAGTTCCAAGGAGCACCCTTTTGTGTGAGGTGAGTGAGTGGAACGACAATGTCAGAGTAGTTATTAATGAATCATCTGTAGAAATTTTCAAAGCCAAGGAAAGACTGGATGTCTCACACCTTCTGCAGCTCAGGCCAGTTGTGGACTGCCTGAACCTTCTCAGCAGACATGGTGAGACTGGAGGGAGAAAGGACATAACCAAGGTACTTGATGGAGTTGGAGTGAAACTTACACTTCTCCAGCTTGGCATAGAGACCATGCTTTCAAAGGTGGTGGAGTACCTCTTTTACATGTTTGCAATGCAATGCCATGTCCTGCAAATAAATTAGAATGTCATTGAGGTACACCATGTTGCAGATATTGAGCATGTCTGCAAAGATGCTATTAACAAACTGCTGGAAAGCTGCAGGCACATTAGTCAGACTGAATGGCATTACCCACCACTTGTAAGAACCATAATGAGTGCAGAAAGCCATTTTCCATTCATCTCTGTCTGCAATGTGGACTAGATGATAGACATGGCAGAGGTTGATCTTGGTGTAGACTTTAGCACAGCTTGGAGAGTTGAGTAGGTCAGAGATGAGTGGCAGTGGATAGTGATCTTTTTTCATGATTTTGTTGAGTCCTTGATAGTCTACACAGAGGCAGAGTGAACTGTCCTTCTTCTTTATGAAGAGGACAGGAGCACCACAAGTGAAGGTGGACTGCTTGATGAAACTGTAGCCAAGATGCTCATCAATGAAGGTGCAGAGAGCTTCAAGCTCTGGCAGAGACAGAGAGTCAATCATGCCAATGGGCAGAGAAGCTCCTTCCTCAAGGTCAATCTTGAGATCAAACAAGCAGTGTGGTGGAAGTTCAGTAGCCTTGTCTTTACTAGAGACATTGGCGAACTCATGATACTCAGGAGGGACTGAGGAGGGGTCAGGAGGCAGAGAAGAAGCAGAGGATGCACGAAACTTTACATCATCAGCAGAGAGCTGCAGGTGGAATTGTCTAGAGCCAGGGAGAGCACAGGCTCTGACATACACAGCAGCATTGATGAGTGAGATGAGCAGAGCAGAGTGTGGTGAGTCTGTTGGAGGTGCAGATGGAGCAGAGGGTATCAGATCCAGAGCAGAGGTCACAGTGGTGTAGGGAATGTAATTTCCCTACCAGGGGAATTGCCTTATTTTGCTCATTTTACTTCATTTTCATTCTAGATATTTTTTTCTATGAGTTGCACTTAGATTTCGCATTTTTGGTTGCTTGGTCAGCAGTAGTGCTACTTGTGTATGGTTTTTTCCTTTAGAAGGAATAGACAAGTTACCACAGACAAGAGACAAGCTTGAACAGGTCATTCCCTGCACAAAGACAGCCATAGAAGCCTTCAGATGACTACCAGGATCCAGTCCCATGCTATAGAAGCCCCTTTTGGCCTACTCATTCCCCTCAGATATCCCTACTAAACCTCTCTCCTCTCTTAAAATCCTTTTCCTACAGCAGAAGGTGACAAAGGCACCTGGGGTGTCAGAATTCCCTGTAACGATGGTTTGAATGATATACTGCCCAGTACCCAGTCAATTGACAGATTGAAGTGGGTGAGCCAGTTGTGTCCTAATACCAGTGAACATGAAGAATCCAATGGAGTAACATAGAACAAAACAGAGTTGACATCGCTGGAAGGAAAGCAGAGGGAAAGATCTACTTCTTGGGAAATGACAGCATTTGTACTACCATCAAACAAGCAGAGCAGAATTGGCAGAGAAATGGAGGAAACAGGAATAGCATATTTTTTGATTATGGATGGGTCTATGAAACAATGAGAAGAGCCAGAATCAATTAACACAGAAACAGTATCAACAGAATAATCAAGAAGAGTGACAGATGGAAGTAAAGAATTGGGACTAGAGAGAGCAGACATGTTGAGTCAGATGTCCAGTTGTGCACAGTTGGGATCAATGCTTCCTCCAGGCTGTGCAAGCTCCCTGGAGGAGTGGACTAATTTTTTGGCTCTGCCTTCTCCACAGGTGGAGGAGGCAGAGTTCCAGCTGTAGCTGCATGGGCTTTGGCTGCACAAGAGGTAGACTTGGGACAGTCCTTGGTGGAGTGGCCAGCCTCACCACAGAAGAGGCAGAGGTTGTTTTTCATCCTGTGCTGTTGTTCAGCAGAGGTGAGTTTGCCATCCTTGCCCAGAAGATGGGCAATATTAGACTTGGATGTGTTGGACTTGGGCAGGTCTTTCTGTTTGCCCTTGCCCTTGGCATCGGACCTTGGAGCAGAGGCAGAGGACAATGATTTAGGCTTGTTGTTGGAGTTGGAGGACTGCAACTTCTCAGTGGCAGACCTGGTGGTGCACAAGACCTCCACTTTATGCTCCCAGTAGCATGCATTGATGGTCTGAGCAAGTTTGCAGAGTTGTACAAGGGTAGAAGGTTTTCCAATGTGAGCAATCTCATCCTTGATGTGGTCTGGAAGTCCACTATGAAAGTGGTGGCAGAGTGCACCAACACCATAGTCTTTGACCTGTGAAGCCCAGCAATTGAACTCCATGACATATTTAGTAATTCTAGAGCCATCCTTCATAGTAAGGTTCTTGAGTTGTTGGATGGCATCTGCAATGGTGTCATGCAGACCAAAATTAGTTGTGAGCTCTTGTAAGAACTCATGATAGTCGTCCATCCAGAGCAGATGGTCATAATTGTCAGGGTTTAGTAGGTCTGGCTTGAACCAAGCCAGAGCCATACCCTGAAGGTAAGACTGAGTGAAGGTAACCTTCACCCTGTTGGAGCAGAATGTGCAAGGGTGGTCTTGAAAGTTTAGCTCACATTGTACAAGGAACTTGCAGAGTTTCTTAGGGTTGGAGCCATCAAAGGTGTCAGGCTTGTGGACTTTGGGTTTCATAGCAGAATCCCCAGTGCATGAACCAGATTGCACAAGCACATGGACAGCTCTAGCAAGAGCTATGAGGGGATCCTCTGGTGGCTCAGCTGGGTCTTGGGGGATATCCCTGTCACTGCTGCCCCCACTGTTGGGATCACCATCAGGATAATCAGGGTTGGGGTCAGGTCCATCATCTCAGTTATGAGGAGATGGAGTATGGAGGTTTGTTGGGTGGAGGTTTGAGCAACCAGCTTGTGAAGTGCTTTCACCTTCAGCACAGGAGTGGTGTCAAGCAGAGAAGGATTGGAATTGTTTGACAACAGAAGGGAGTCAACATGGATTAGCTAGCACTGCAGTGAGGTTCTCAGTGACCTCTCTCTGGGATTGAGCTGGAGTTCTCATAATAGTGTAAGTTTTTTGGGAGACAGAGAATGAGATCATACAAGTGTGAGTATGAATATACTGTCAAGTCCAGGCCTACTCTGACCAACTCTGACACTAGGCAAGGTCTGGGGAGAGGTTCAGAAGCAAGTCCAACAGAAAGACCAGAACTCTGACTGGTGGAGTGTTGGCAGGAATGAAGTCCACTGAGATAAAGGTGGAGCAGAGTGAGGGTGTCAGGTTTAGCTCATGCGCTACCCCCTTGCATGATCTCAGCCCTCATATTTCAGAGGGAGAGTACAGATGGACAGTCGGAGGTAACTCTGATGGACAGAAGACAGAGACAGAAGGAGCAGGAACTAAGTTGATATTTGTACTGAAGAACAGTGGAGTATGATACATGCTTTTATACTACTATGGAGGTACAGTAATTGGAATCAGAACTGATATATGGAGACTCATAAAACTTCAAGTAACACTTCCTAGATGCCAAATGAAGGGTAGATGGAGGACACACAAATGGGTAACACAGAGCATCCCAAAGAGGAAACAGTCCAGGTGCTAGACCATGCAGTGCATGTGCTGCAGAGTACCTGATCATGTGCTGTCAGGGAGAAGTCTGAAGGGTAGTCACATGACTCCTCAGAGAATGGCCCATGCAGTCCAGTAGGAGAGCAGTACAAGTCTGACAGCAGTTGGAGTGGAGATGACCTGTAAATGTCAGGGGATGGGTGGAGTTGGTGTGGAGTGAGCAAATGACTGGCAGAAAGTGGTGTGGAGTGAGTGAGGACCTAGGATGAATGCATGGTCATGACAGCCAAAGCCAACCTGCTGGATCAAGATCAAGCTCTGCAGCCCTTTCAGCAGTGAAATGAATGCCCAGAGTGAAGTCTGGTGGGTGTGTGGGTAGTGGTTGGAGGCCAGCGAGTGGATTGTCAGGCAGGCTGCACACAATGCAGAACTCTTCCACCATCAGGGCAGGTACTGTCCAAACCTTCTTGGCAACTGGCTTGTACATGAGAGCACAAACCATGGGGTCCATTTGGTAACAATATTGAAAGCAGCTATAGCAGAGGGGTTTAGTATCATCTGAGTGGAGGAGAGGAAAGTGAAAGCAGGTGAGGGTATTCTGGCAGGTATACACCATGGCATGGGTACTGTGGGTGAACTGAAGTTTGTTGAAGTGAAAGCTAGGGAAGACACTGTGGGACTGAGGAATGGGTAGCAGCAGCTGAATAGGAAACAGGATGTCTTAGTAGGCTCTCCCCAACCATTTGGTGGATCACCAATATTCAAAAACCCCATTCAATGATATTCTGGTGACTATGGCAGTGCTTGCCACACTTACAGTATAGGCAGCCCTTGCACCATGGGCATGTGGGTAAGGCATATTCATGGCCACCATTTGGGTCACATAGAATGATCTGCTGTCTGCCATTGGGGTAGTTGTTTGTTACTGCACTCTTGAGGCAGATGAACAGGTGACCAAGAAGCATGTCAAAGTTGGTGTGCTCAATTACCTGGACTTGGAGCATGACTGGCCTGGCACTGAAGTCAAGTTTCAGGTTCTCTAGAATGCCTACAGTAGTGTCCTTAGACACACTAGCAGAGGTCATAGTCATGAGATGGTCACTGTACAATGGGAGCCCAATCTTTTCCCAGATGCACCTGGGCAAGGTGATGATTTCCAAACCAGAATCAAGCACACAATTGATAGTGACATTGGTCCCAGGGACTTTGGCTGTTCAGCATGAGGGACCAGGTGACCATGGCACTCTTGGCAGCCTTGCACCACATCTGGGATTTGATCAAGATGGCACCCCAGCTAGAGGAGAGTTTTGAAATGATCTATGCATGGGTGGAGGGCTGGGACAAGACTTAGGTGAGTGAGCCTTCAGCAGTAGTGTGTCATGTGTTGACAAAAATCCACAGGCCACAGGAGAGGTCAATGAACTTGAGAATGACAAGGATGAATGCCCACCTAACCCCAACCCATTGAAAACTGGCACTCTGGCACCCAAAGCTAACCTTCCATGTGGGGAGTGCAAGAAGGCAAAGGTTGAGTGTGGAGGTCAACCTGGGGAGTCATGTGAGCAATGCAGGCAGGCCAAGCAGAAGTGCAGCTGGGCACTCAGGGTAGGGAGAAAGGTGAGTAAAAGCCATTTGTGACATGTGGAATGAAGGCACTGAACCATGACACAGCACAAGAACTCAGGCAGTGGGGAGATGGCAGCTGGGCTGTTGCACAAGCAGACCAAGTCTGTTATGGTGATGACAACAAGTGACACACCTCCAGCCATGGCTTCAGGGCCAGCAATGACAGGGCTGAAGCTTTGAATTCCAGCATGCAAACCTCCCCCCAGTTGAAGTTCCACACCAACTCCCAACCACCCTTCTCCACCTCTTGCCAATTCTCCTTCGAATTTGAACATGCCTCCTCCCCCCACTTCACAACCACCTCTCTTTCTTCCATCTGCAACTCCAGCACCTTTATGTTGTGCTGAGCGAATGCCTCCTCCTATGGATGAACCTGAGGACTTCAGTGGCAGTGGGATCTTCATTAATCAAATCAGCCTACTGGATGTCCCCCCTGCACCTGACATCAGTATGCAGGACAAATCTGAAGTCCCACCAATCAAAGAAATCTGCCAGTTATAAACCCAAGTGAATTAACTATGCATGAGGCTCTAGTTGAGTGCATTCAATTTCTGGAGAGCAGGGTGGATGACAATGAGTTTGAGCTGAACCAGATCCATCAGATGCTGGGGTTGTTGGCTATGTGAGTAGAGCAGCAGATCAGTGTGGTTCAGGGGCAACATGAAGAGCTGAAGAAGTTGAAGGATCAGCTCAAGGATATGTGAGTACATGTACAGTAGCATAAATAGACTGCCAAATTTTGTTTTTGTGTATCTGTTGGCATCTTGAACAGAATTATCACTAAGTAAGGAGCAGGAAAACAGAATGAATCATCAAGAGATGAGAGAGAGATGAGCAGAATTTTTTTTTTGATTGTGTGTGCAGAGACAGTTTCATTCTATATGAGACAAAGATGATATATATATCAGCAAAAGGAAAAGCAGAGGAAGAGAGGAGAGAAAGGAAAGAAAAAGATAGGGAGAAAGGTGTGCTACCCATCTGACTCATCCACAGGGACACCAGCTAGCACAGGATCTGGCAGCGAATTGTCTTCCAGGTGATCTATCTCATGTGCAGAAAGTCCAGTCAACTGTGTGACTTCAATACAGGAGTTGTTCTGTGGGAAACAGGGGTATAGATGGAAAGCAGTGAAGCAGAACTTGGACATGGCACCATCTAATTCTGCCAGTATGTATGAGCCACTTCTGGTACACTGAATGATGATCATGGGGCCTAGGTACTGCAGTTTGGTCTTGAAATCTAGTTCTCACTTGATATGTGAATTCTGTATGAGGACAAGTGACCCAGGTTTGAAGTCAAAGTCTTGGATGGTGTGTGCAAAATGAGCAATGAAGTCTTTGACTGACATAAAGCAGGATTTCAAGACAAGATCATGGATGTGAGCAAGGTCTTCTGGATGTTTTTGAAGTTGGCAAGCATGGTGAGCAATGAGTTCTGTCATTGAGTAAAACTCTGCCTTGAAAGGTGCTAGGAATGTCACCTTGGCAAGGTTGAAGAGGAGTCTAGGTTCAATGCCATGAGCCATATAGAACAGAGAAAACCCAGTTTCCTTGTGAAATGTAACCCTCTCTGCCCAGAACACTGCAGGAGCAACTTCAGACCATTTTGACACCTCTCCTCCACAACTTTTCACCAATGCCTCCCTCACATCAAAGTGCCATTGCTCAACAACTCTGTTAGCTTGCAAGTTATAAGGTGAGATACATATATGGCAAATTCTGAAAGTCTTGGAAAGCCAGTCAAGGGTGAGAATGTATGGTCCATCATTATCTGTGACAATTTCCACAACTGCACCCCAGTGGCACAAGATCTGCTCAAAGATGAATTTTCTGATGGACCTGCCAGTCTCTGTGTGAAGCATAGCCCACTTTGGGTAGCTGGTGAGTGAACAGCAGGCTTGGGTGACATAGCAAAATCTGTTCAACTTTGGCATTAAAAACATGTCCATGTATGCCTTGTAGAACAGGGGTTCTGGGATAGTGATGACTGGCAGGATATGTATGCAATCTAGATGGCAGATTTGGCATTTGTGGCATGACTTGACAAACCAGCAGACATCCTGCTCTAGCATAGGCCACCAAAAGTGGGTTAGCAAGTGCATGTGGGTCAAGAAGATACCCTTGTGCCCTAGCTTGTCATGGGCCTGGTGAAGGATTTCAAGGTGTTTATAAGGCAGAACCACTAGTTGGTGACATCCCTGAGGCTCTTTTCTCCACAGCTCTCCTCCTTTAATGAAATACTGAGTGGTGAGATGTACTAGGCTCTCTAATTCCCCTTCCACCAATCCCTCTGGTGTCTTTATTGTCTCCAAAAACTCCTTCACCACTTTCAACCTCTCCTCTCTTTGGATTGCTTTCTCTGATCATGGAATTTCCATTTTGTAGTTATGCAGCAAGGATTGTTTGGAGGAAAAGATGCCTAGACTCTGTGGTAAGGCTGAGGGTGAGCCTGACAGGTACTCATAATTTCTGTAGGGTAAGGCTGAGACTCAAAATGGGCCTCCCTACAATTCAAGAGTTTGACAGTGAAAGTTCCACACTCATCTATCCAATCCTCATGGTCCTTCTCCCCATCCTCATCTTGTTCTGCTCTCAGTCTCCTTGAAAGTCTGTCTGGTGCTGTATGCTTGTGGGCTGGAATGTGTATGAGCTCAAAGTTGAATAAAAGAATTCTGGCAATCCAACAGTTTATGGTCACATTGGGCTGTAAGTTGGGATTGTTAATCATCCCTTTTATATTGAGCATTGACCTCTACAACTAAATTCTGCATGCCAAGAATGTAAAGTCTGATGTCACGTAAAGCACAAAAAAAGACCAAAGAGCTTGAGTTTAGCTTGGCTGTAGCAGTGTTCACAGTCATTGAGAGTTATCAAGCCAAACCTTGCAGGGTAACATTTTTTGTCTTCCCCCTCCTGCATGAGGAGGTACCCTACAGCAATGTTCAAGGTGTTGACTGCTAGAATGACCTTTCTTTTGGAATAGTAACCAATAGTATGTAGTGCAGGGGACAAGATGATAGCCTGGTGAAGATATTCCATGGCTTCTCTGTGTTCATCACAGAATTCAAAGGGAACATCTTGCTTGGTGAGCTCAATGAGGGGGCATGCATGTTTAGTGAAATCTTTGATGAAGATCCTGCAATATGAGCAAAGACCTAAAAATCTGTGCACTTCAGTAACATTTGTGCAGTAAGGCCAATCTTTAATTTTCTGGACTTTAGCTTCATCTAGAATTCTCCCTTTGAACGACACCTTATGCCCAACCACTATGATAGACAGTGCTATGATGACACACTTCTTGGCTGAGACAGTAGCTCCTGCATGACATAGATGGTGTAAGACTCAGTTGACATTCTGTAAGTGTTCCCAGATGAAATGTCTGATCCCAGAATTTTGTGGGATTGTCTTGTAGGTACCATCAGAATTTTGGTAACAGGATTTTGGACCTTTACTTGGGCAGTCATTGATGAACAGGATGATAACCTTTGGAATTTCATCCTTCAATGTCCAACAGACATCTCCATGGGAAATCTGGATGGCATTTGTGTAGCCCATAGGTAGTTTAGTGAGTCAAAGGGTGCCAATAGGGGTTTGGAAGGTAGTAAGTTCATGGTATTCATCATGTATAGTATGATGGTTGTATCTGACCATAAGATCTAAAATTCCATAGACAGAATGGCAGGCAAAGGCTTCTGCAATTGAGTCAACAAAGGGAGGAACAGCCAAATTCTATATAGAAATGGCATTCAGGGGTTGTAAGTTGTGGACAATGCACAGAGATTTTCCATCCTTCTTGACTATGCAGAACCATTTCAATTGATAGGATGAGGTGGATGGCTCATAGACACCTGCAGAAATCCTTTCTTTGATCATGTTGATGATGTCACAAAAAGTAGCTGGGGGTATGGGGATATTCCACTCAACCCAAGGCTTGTGAGCTAGCATAGGTATCTTCAGGGGTGGAAACATATCTTCTTGAAAAGTTACTCTTTCCAAGGCATCCCAAGCGAAGGCAGTCTTGTGTGTCTTGACCAGCCATCATACCAGATTTAACTCCACAGGCCAGAGGAACCTTGTGGGGTCCAGATCAAGCTTGTCAGCTCTTTCCTGGGTAAACTGGGAGCCTGGCATGAATGGGGGAGGATGAGTAGGTAACACAGGTTTGGTAAATGCTATTGAGGGTGGCTATATCAGAGTGGTTTAGTATTGTCTGAGTGGAGGAGAGGAAAGTGAAAGCAGGTGAGGGTATTCTGGTGGGTAAACTCTGCAGCATGGGTACTGTGGGTGAACTGAAGTTTGTTGAGGTGAAGGCTAGGGAAGGCACTGTGGGACTGAGGAATGGGTAGCAGTGGTTGAATAGGAAACAGGATGTCTTAGTAGGCTCTCCCTGACCATTTGGTGGATCATCAATATTCAAAAACCCCATTTGACAATACTCTGGTGACTATGGCAGTGCTTGCCACACTTACAGCATGGGCAGCCCTTGCACCATGGGTGCATGGGTAAGGTGTATTTGTGGCCATTGTTTGGGTCATGGAGAGTGATCCACTGTCTGCCATTGGGGTAGTCATTTGTTACCATACTCATGAGGCAGATGAACAGGCAACCAAGCAGCATGTTGAAGTTGGCATGCTGATTACCTGGACTTGGAGCATGACTGGCCCAGCACTGAAGTCAAGTTTCAGGTTCTCTAGAATGCCTACAGTAGTGTCCTTAGACATGTTAACAGAGGTCACAGTCATGAGATGGTCACTGTACAATGGGAGCCCAATCTTTTCCCAGATGTGCCTGGGCATGGCAACAATTTCCAAACTGGAATCAAGCATACAGTTGATAGTGACATCAGTCCCAGGGACTTTGGCTTTGATGCAGCAGAGCAGTAGGGTGTGGTGAGCCACAATGGAACTGTCATCACCATGGATGACATGGTCTCCATATTCATGTGTGGTTCAGTGTGGGTCATGGCTAGTTAATTCATTTACATGCACTCCCTCATCATCCTCACTACAAACTACTTCTATCTCATTTGTGGTGATGCATTTGGCCATGGTGCTGTCCCTGAACTGTTTGTGAAACTCAGGGGCTACCACAAATAGTTCCTTGACAGGCAAGGCAATGCTGGTTTTGAGCACACACTCCATGATATGCTTGGGTGCAGCTTCATCTTTGAGTGGGAATGAGTAGTGGTACTGGTTCTGGTTGTGGGTTGGAGTTGGGTATGATGTTTGTGATGGGACAATTGCTGTGGGTGCAGGGTCCTTGTGCATGGATGCCAGTGCAGGATTAGTTGCTGAAGCATATGGTTTTGCAGTTGCAAGTGGTGGCACAGGTGCAAGGGGCTTGGACCCCTGACAAGCAGCACATGAGCTTTGAACACCAGGGCAAATGATTTCTTCTTCAACAGTGGCTGCACAGGGATCCACACATGGAGGGTTGGTCAGATGTGCCATGGGTCATGCTGTAATCTCTACCCCATTGAAGTGGGCTTTCTTTCCACAAGAGACTGCACCTTTGATACCTTTATATGCCTGATAGGTAGCCCATGCTTGAACAACATATGCCTGAAAGTCAGCAGCACATTCATTGACATCCTGAACAGTGTTTAGAAAGGCAGATGGCTGGATCTCCAACTGCACATCAACCTCTGGATGAGCAATGCAGAATAGGTTGGCTGTCCCCTGTGAGGCTGAGTTGCATGGAGCAGCAGGAATCACAGCATGTGCACTGGCCTGGTCTCTGTCAGCCATGACATGGTCAACAGCATCTTTCAGTGAGTCACCTTCAGGGAAGTGTGGAATTCTGCTTCTGTCTGCCAGATAGAGATGGTTATCTGTACCCCATGTGATCTTACCAGCATGGATATAGACTTCAACAAGCACACACATTCTCATCCAGTGGTTTGGGTCTGTGCAGAAATTGCAGCCAGGCCTGCATTGCAGTGGCAGGCACTGTGTTTTGAAGTTGTATTCTTGTTTGACAACAGTACTGGCAGGTGGCACTTGTGGGAGGTAAGTTGGTGAGTGTGCTGGGGCAGACAGCACTGTGGTTGCTAAGGTCAGAACTGTGCTATGGAGGGTGGACCTGGTCAACAGGAACTTGGCAGCTTGGACAATTTCTGCCAGTGGGTAAGGGTCATCTGGGTGGAGGTCAGTTCAAACTATAGAGAGCCAATGATGTATACAATCTGTGATGGCCCTTGAGAAGCCATTAAGGAACATGGAGTCCCATTCTGTCTCTGCAGGCTTTTTAGTTTTAATGAGGAGAGCAGAGATCTTAGCAAATTTCTGCTGGTACTCTCTGAGGTTGTCCTGGCTTCACATGGGCTTGGACTGGTATTCTTTGACAAGATACTGCAAATCTGCACAGCAGTAGTGGTCATCACCTTCATAGCCAGGGTACACACCCTTGACAGCAACTACAAAGGCATCCCAGTCATTGGCTGCAGGAGTGGCTTCTGGAAGAGTCTGCCAGACCTCAGCTTCTTTGAGGTCAGCATAACAGATTGCAGCTCTGATCTTGCCATGGTCATTGAGAGCAGTGAGAGTACCAAGGAAGTCAATGTCCTCAAGGTAGCATGGAAGCTGCACAGGGGAATCTCCACTAAATTTAGGTGAGTTCTGTGTACTGCAGAGTGGCATCTGAAATTGGGGATTAGCCATTGGTGGGTTCACTTGTGGCAGTGGTGCTGGATTGGTAACAGGAGGAGTGGATATTGGCTGCAGGCACAGAGTGGGTGGTATTGTGTGTGAGTGAACTGGCAGAAGCATTGGCAGGTTACTAATTGGCTGATGGGTGGTCTGAAACCAGGTGAGTGGTTGCAGCAGTGTGGTGGATGTAGCTGGAATTCTGGGTATAGATTTGGAGATGTCAAAGAGGTGGGAGAAAGAGGGAGTTGGTGATAATGAATCAGATGATGTGATGGGTGTTAAAGATGATGGCAGGGTTTTGGGTCTTCAGGGAGTTGAGTGGATAAAGCCACCAGGAAAATCAGGGGAAGTGAGATCCAGGTGATCCAATGTGACAGATATCTGATCTGCCAAAATATCAGGGGGAGTGATCACAGGTAGTACCCACAGGATGTCAGTGGGTAATTGTGTGTGATTCTGTGTTATGGGTGAAACAGGGTGGAAAAAGTCAGAGTCTGACAGGTTCAGGTTGTGGAAGTGCAGGCATAAATTTTCTACTTCAGAGCATTCAGTGGTGTGCCTGAGCAACCTTCTGGAAGTGACAGCAGAATCCCTTGCAGTGGGCTCCAGTTGTAGGAAAAGTCCAAGAAGTTGTATGGCACAAGCTAGATGGCTTAGATGACAACAATAAAATGAAGGGAATTGCTTGTCCCAAGGGATTCTGAACTGTTGAAACTAGAAGGCAGGACCCAGTACCTTGTAGCAGTAGTGGTTTGTGGTGTGTGCAGCATGTTCTGTGGGGTAGTACTGGCAATGCAAGTGGTGCAAGCAGTATATGTAGTTTGTGTGCAGTGTAGCCAAAGTAAAAAGAAACTCATAGTGACCTTCCAAGTGCCAAAAGGTATCATTCTGTACCTAAGTACAGGGCTTTATAGTCCAGGCAAACCCAGAACCTAAGTAAAACAAGGTACAAGTAAGGGAAAGCTGTGTGACAGTGCATACCCACAAGACAAGATGCAACAGGGGCCAAGGGTATACTACTAATGTAAAGGAAACAGAGACTGTGGTAAGAGAAAAGAGTCTGAAGGAAGGGAAACAACTGGAACACAGCAGCTGCAGATATAGCAGTGGATGGGAGGGAGCAAGGGCTTGGGAAGGTAGCAAGTGAGTCATGGCAGGAGCAAATGATCTAGGGACATAATGACAGTCACAGAATGGTTGATGATAGGGGCTTATGCATCTAGGGAATCCAGATTCCTTACATCATGCAGCTTCCTGGAGACCTTCTCTTGTGAAGTACCACATATGGATGAATTTGAATGATTCTATCTTCTTAATGGCATATTCTGCTGGTTGCATCAGGAGGTTTGATGAGACCATGGCATCTGGGTTGAAGGTGGGGGGGTTCTGTTCTGGGACTCATTGGGGGGGGGGGGAATTGGGTTCCACAACTGGTGGTTGTGCTGGGGGAAGTGGTGGCCTTCTTTCTTCTCCCTGTTGTGGTTGGTTTTCCTGCTGTTCATCTCCCTGGGGGTTGTCCTGCTTCCAATGTGCTTCCAGAGCTCTGATGGCCTGTTTGCAAGTTAGGTTTCCTCCTGCCATCACAAGGTCGACCATGCCTTGGAAGGCTGGCAGTGTGAAGTCAGGACAGAATTGCTGTTGTGGTCATGGTGCATCCATGTTTGTGGCCCAGGATGGGGTGATCTGGTTATGGATAGTGGGTTTCTGAATGAGAAAATTATGGAGTGACACAGTTAGTGTTAAGGGAGCAGAGTGGCTGGAGGTTGTGAAAAGGAACAAGGTGAGGCCTGCACTGTGGGCCAAATTCTGATGATAGTGGAAGGAGAGGGAGAAGGTGTGAGGCAGCACAGCCACTCATGCAAAGACACTATTCTATTACTTGTCATATCTCCAATGTACTAGAATTGCTAGCTGTACAGTTCTGAAATTCTGATGGTGAGTTGGAGCAGCCTTGAGGCATGGCAGTATGGCCCAGTAAGCCAAGAGGCATTGTAAGGAATCTGTATTCCGTAGATGTGTAAGCCCCTGTCATCAACTGCTCCATGACTATCATTGCATCCCCAGACCACTCACATCCACTGCTGTTCACATGCTACCTTCCCACCTACCTTGCTACCTTCCCATGCCCTCACTCCCTCTTGTGCACCACTACCTGTGGCCACTGTGCTCTGGTCATTTCCTTTCCTTCAGACTCTTTTCTCTTGCCACAGTCTCTGTTCCCCTTACATTAGTAGTATACCCTCAGCCCCTGTTGTGGCCTGTCCTGTGTGTATGCACTGTCACATGGCTTTCCTTTACTTGTACCTTGTCCTACTTAGGTTCTGGGTTTGTCCAGACTATAAAGCCCTGTACTTAGGTACAGAATGATACCTTTTGGCACTCAGAGGGTCACTACAAGTTTTTCTTTTCACTTTGTTTACACCACTTGCCTCACAAGTCACCACACATGAACTATGTATACTGCCCACACCACTTGCATTGCCAGTACAACTCTGCAGAACATGCCACAAAACACTACCACTTTCAAGTGCAGAGTTCCACCTTCTAGTTTCAACAGTCCAGAATCCCTTGGGATGAGCAATTCATTCCCTTCATTTTATTGTTGTTATCTAAGCCATCTAACTCATATTATACAGCTACTTGGACATTTCCTACAACTGGAGCCTACTGTGAGGGATTCTGCTGTCACTCCCAGAAGGTCACTCAGGTGCACCACCAAATGCACCAAACTAGAAAATTTACACCTTCATTTCTGCAACCTGAACCTGTCAGAAGGCTCCAACCTTTTCCACCCTGTTTCACCCATAACACAAAATCATGCACAATTACCTGCTGACATCCCATGGGTACTACCAATCAGCTAGATCTCACCTCCCCTGATTTTCCCAGAGGCTTTATCCACTTGACTCCCTGAAGACCCAAAACCCCACCATCACCTTTAACACCCATCACATCATATTCATCATCACCAATGCCCTCTTTTTCCCATCTCTTTGACACCTCTGAATCTATACCCAGAGTCCCACCTGCATCTGCCACACTGCCATGACCACTCACATGGTCACAGACTGCCCATCAGCCAATTAGTAACCTGCTGACACACCCACCAGTTTGCCTGCACATGATACCACCCACTCTGCATCTGCAGCCAATACCTGCTCCTCTCATTACCAATCTTGCACCACTACCACAAGTAAACCCATCAATGGCTAATGCACAGTTTCAGATGCTGCTCCATGGTACCCAAAACTCACCTATGTAAATTTAGCAGAGACTCCCCCACACAGCTTCTGCACTACCTCAAAGACATCAACTTCCTTGGTACTCTCACTGCTCTTGACAACCATAGCAAGATCAGAGCTGCAATCTGCTATGCTGACCTTGAAGAAGCTGGCATCTGGCAGACACTTCCAGAAGCCACTCTTGCAGCTGATGACTGGGATGCCTTCATAGTTGCTGTTGAGGGTTTGTACCCTGGCTGCAAAGGTGATGACTACTACTGCTGCACAGATTTGCAGTATCTCCTTGAAGAATATCAGTCCAAACCCAGGCAGAACCAGGATGACCTTGGAGAATACCAGTGGAAATTTGCTAAGATCTCTGCACTCCTCATTAAAACTAAAAAGCTTGCAGGGACAGAACAGGACTCCATTTTTCTTAATGGCTTCCCAAGGGCCATCACAGATTGTATTCATCACTGGCTCTCCATAGTCCACACTGACCTCCACCCAGATGACCCTTACCTGCTCACAGAGGTTGTCCAAGCTGCCAAGTTCCTGTTAACCAGATCTGCTCTCCATAGTGCAGTACCAACCTTAGCAGCTACAGCTCTGCCTGCCCCAGCACCCTTGCCAGCTTACCTCCTGCAAGCACCACCTGCTGGTACTGTCATCAAACAAGAATACAACTATTAAACACAGCACCTGCCACAGCAATGCAGACCTGGCTGTGGCTTCTGCACAGACCCCAACCACTGGATGAGGATGTGCATGTTCATCAATGTCTATATCTGTGCTAGTAAGATCACAAGGGGTACAGACAACCATCTCTATCTTGCAGACAGAAGCAGAATTCCATGCTTCCCTGAATGTGACTCACTGAAAGATGCTGTTGACCACATCATGGCTGACAGAGACCAAGCCAGTGCATGTGCTACAACCCCTGCCACTCCATGTAGCCTGGCCTCATGGGGCACAGCCAACCCATTGCTCACCCCAAAGTTGAGGTGCAGTTGGAGATCCAGCCATCTGCCTTTCTAAACACCCTCCAGGATGTTGATGAATTGGCTGCTGACTCATCCAACCCTGACTTTCAGGCATATGTCACTCAAGCTTGGGCTACCTACCAGGCAGATAAAGGTAACAAGGGTGCAGTTGTCTGCCATGGAAAGAAAGCCTGCTTTGACAGGGTAGAGATTACAACTTGACCTGTGGCATGTCTGGACAATCCTCTGTGAGTAGACCCTTGTGCAGCCACTGTTGAAGAAGAAATCATTTCCCCTGGTGTTCAAAGCTCACACACTGCTTGTCAGGCATCTAAGCCCCCTGTACCTGCATCAGCACCCATGCCTGTGAAACCATATGTTCCACCTGCTAACCCCACACCAACATCCACATGAAAGGATCCCATGCCCACAGTGCAGGGAATGTGGACCTTTTCCCTATGAAAAATTGTCCCTCTGGTGTATCAAAGGATAGGTGTGGGAGTAGCAGGTGTAGCTGAGGTTCAAGGAGGATTTGGACTTAGGGGCTGTGGCTGAGTGATGAGGGGACCTAGTGTCAAGAGAGTGAGAGGTGACTAAGTGTGTGAGCAGCCATGGCATGCACCACATCACATAGAGATGAGTACAGTACAGCACAGGCAAGCAATTACTGGACAAGAAGTCTCTGTTCATTCTGTGGCCCTTCTTTGAGGAGCAAAAGAAGATCATTCCTGTAGCTCTTTTGTGGAGTTCCTTTCTGTGCCTAGAAAATTCCCTGGGCAAGTCCCCTTTTTGTTTTTCTAAGCATTTACCCTGCATCCAGACCAAAGCCCCTTCAGGGTCAACCCAACTTGAGCAGCACCCAGCTCTTCCAGAGTCAGAGTTCTCAGCCATTGAAGATCAGTTCTTACAGTGGCAGTTGTCCAATTTCAATCATCATACCCAGCTCCAGCCCACAACCAGAACCAATACCATCACTCATTCCTGCCTGAAGACAATGCTGCACTGTAGGTTATGCTTAATGTGAAGTAGGGGAGAGTTGGAGACTCCCAAGGGTGGATAGAATTTTATTTAGTAAATAACATAAGAATTCAACAACTTCTGAAGGATGTTTTGTTTCAACCTTGCCTGATTATGGAATGTACATAATCTTGAGCCATAAAAATGGCTTGGGTCCCACACAACTAACCCTACTTCACCATGAAATACATTTTTGCCTTTTCTAGGGCAGATATCCATCTTCTTTCTGAATCTGACCTTTCTGCTCATCAAATTTCCTCTAAAACTGGTCTGGGGAGCTCTACTGTGTCCAGGGTCATCAAAGAGTTCCAGCTAGACAAGGAAAACATCAAACTAGGATATCCTCCTCACCAGCTTTCTTCTACTGTCATAAGGAGGATAGTCTCTAGTGTGACCTCTGGAAGAGCTGAAAATGCCATCCAGGCCACACATATAATAAGTGCTTCCCTTTCCTCTCCTGTCTCTTCCAAAAATGTTTGCAGTGGGCTCAATTCTGCATCCCTGAAGGCTGTAGTCAAGCAGGAACATTATCCTGCAAATGCTTTCCTATCATTTTCAACACAAATTTCCTTCCTATCTGACCTAAACCTATTGATCCTGGGTCAAAGTGACCAGATGACCCTATTCCAGTCCTCCAAGGTCAAGATTTGGTGCTTAAGAGCAAAGGCAGGTCCCTGTTGCCCATGCTTGCCAGATGAGAGTGGCCCCTCCTGCATGACTAGAGCCTTCAGCAATGCAGAATTGAGCCCACTGCAAACATTTTTGGAAGAGACAGGAGAGGAAAGGGAAGCACTTATTATATGTGTGGCCTGGATGGCATTTTCAGCTCTTCCAGAGGTCACACTAGAGACTATTCTCCTTATGACAGTAGAAGAAAGCTGGTGAGGAGGAGCCTTGAAGCTGGCCCTTTAATTGGAGAGTTGAGTCTCCAGAGAGGGGGTAGGCACCCCTCTCACATCCATGACCTGTTCTCTTTCTTGAACAGGTCCTCCATCATCTCACCCTCCTTGATCTCTGCATCTTTCATAGGGGAATTTCCCCTGCTGGCAGATACCCCCCCACAAGGGCAGTGAGGGAGGTCATACATGAACACCACCATGGCAAAGGTGGAAATGACCTGCAGGTTGTCAACCCACAAGGGCAGGTGGTCAGTCAGGAGCTGACTGACTGCATATCCTCGACTATGAGCCTGTCACTCATACCACTCCTTCGAGCCAGTGTCACCCTCAGGGCAAGGTTTGTCAAGAGCCTTTCTCAGGGGCTTGATCTTTGCCAAGGCCTGAGGGTTATTATCCCCTCCACTGGCCATAATGCAGCCAACATATTCTCTGGCTGCTTGATGGGCCCACTGCAGCATGTTGTCAGCCTCAACTGCACTCACTCAATTAGCAGCAAGATATGCTGTGATTGTAGCCACATTGGCAGACACAGTGAACTCCCCATCCCAGGGGTGCCTCATGCCCTCAACAGGGCTAACCTCGACCCAGTCGAGGAGGGACTGGTACCACCCCCTAACTGCTAGCAGACTGGCCAGCTCATGTGTCCAATTATTGTGAGCTTGATCCAACCAAGGGACTGGCACTAGGTGTTCATAGAGGAGGAATCCTCAAACATTTTGTAGTGATGGAGGGTCTACCTCTGCTTCAGAGTCATCAGGCCTGCTGGGGGCACTCAGCACTCCTGGGAGCATGGACATGAGCTTAGACTCATTATCCCTGCCCCAGTAGGAGTGCCTCTGCTCCTTGTTGATAAATTCCCTCCAAGACTCAACAGAATTGTTGAGGGAGGGGGCATTTGGTGGGAGCTCAGGAACACCCTTGGGTTTGGCTCCTTTTGTGCTACAAGGCCATTGAGTCCTCATAGAGGACTGAGCTCACAAGCTCAGTCCTGGGCATTGACCAAGGGCTGGTTGGGTCTTGACTGGTGTGATGTGGTCAACAAGTGCTGTTGACCCTACTTCAGAGGCCCAAGCTGGAGTCACAGGAGCATCTGCTAGCTGCTCCTGCAATGCTGGATGCCCTCCAAAGGGTCCAGGCACTGGTGGGGGTACTCCTGCTCTGGAGGCTTGTCCTTCCTCCATTCGATCTGCTTGCCCCTTTCCTTCCAGTGCTTCTCTCTTCTTGCATGACTTCTTGGAAGACCAGGCAGGGGGCTTCCACTTGCTCAATGCAAGGTCAATGGCCCTGTTCAACCCCATTCTGCACCTCTTCCACAAGTTGAAGAAGGTGATGAGGTCCTGTGCCTTCCTAACATTGGGAGCCTTGCCTTCTGGCTCCTTTGACACTTTCACATAGAGTTGGCAGATAGCATCTGTGGTAATGAAAAGGGCAATGGCACCCAGCATTCTGTTATCAAATCATACAACCAAGCTGTATTGCCATTCACCCACTGGGACAGGTGGGACGATGGCCAGTGTGAGGTTGCACTGGATGCTCTCAACCTTCTCACCCTCATAGGCATAAAGGTTGTTGTTGACCCTTACAAAGAGGATGGGGCCCCTCCGAGGGTTGAACCCCTCTCCCAGGTAGAGCACCCAGTAGGGATTTTCAGTCCCAGTGAACTCAGGAAACAGGGTTTCCTGAACTTGAGCAGAGGGTACACCCTCATCTACAGTCATGTGGATATTATCAATGTCCAGGAAGTCAGCAGCATGGTTGACCATCACTACATCCTCCAGAGGAGGATGAGTGGGCCCATCCTGCTGCACTGAGAGTTTCCTCTGGCCTGAGACATCAGCAGGCTCAGCCTGCACCCCCCCTGGAAACAAATGTCATGGCAGGGGGGGCATCTTGTGACATGGAGGGGCCAGTGCCAGGCTGGTCATAGGTGCGGTGGTCATAACTACCAAGGGAGGCAACTCATGCACATTTGAGATCATGTGCTTCCTGCTCATCTGACACAGAAGCAGGACCAGAACAACAAACTCCAAGGAGTTTGTTGACTTTATCCTGCAGATGATGAATCTTGTCATCTTGGTCATCCAGGTCTTCCTGGAGGTGCATGATATGATGACACATGTCATCATAGAGGGAGTGCCAGACTATGTGTGCAGCCTCATTGGTGAGGTTATGAATTGCAGGCATCAGACCTGCTTCAGAGAGGGCCATGCCCTGGGAGATGTGCAATGTGTAAGCATTGCACATACTGCACCTGGTATCATGGTGCCAAAGGAAGGGCAACTGTGGGTGGCACACCCAGTAAGGCCCATGGGGACATTTGTCATGATGATCATCATGCTCTTGAGATGAGGCACATGATGAGGTGATGGAGGGGGAGCAAGCACATTTCTGACCACTGCTGATTGTACACATGCTGCACTGGGGAGTGGGAGATGGTGAGCAGCAGGCCCCGCCAACAGGACATGCATCTGGACATGTCAAGAGTTCACCACAGTCAAACATGGCTGACTCCTGATGAGAGTGGCATGGGAAAGGCTGGAGGGAGCAAGAGCTCTGGGTGTTGTGATGGTGATCATGGGAAGACATGGATGGTAGCTATGGGGTTGGATGGTGTGGTTGCTGTGAGTGAAGAAAAAGTAAGAGAAGAAAAGAGACACAAGGTGTAACTGAGCAACCTCAGTAATTTCTAAAGAGAGAAAAACATGTGAAAAAGGAAAAGATCAACAATCTCCTACATTACACTATCTACCTTTGACAGGATGCTGTGCTTGGCAATTTAGGCTTTTGTTTTTATCTGTATTTTTATGTTTATTTTTATGTTTATTTTCTATTTTTATTTTTTGACTTTGTTTGTTCTGAGTCCATTTACTTCCATTTGTAGTCTATGACTACTCATAGCCCCTTATGTGGCTACTATGCATTTCTGCATCTCCTGTGCCCTGTGAGGCAATTGGCATATGTTCCATATGCTGTGAAGTTTGAGGTACCTGTCTAGGGCCTCAAGTGTCTTGCAGTAGGACATTGGCTCCCATGTGGAGTCTCCTAGGTTCCACTTGACAAGGAATTCCACCTTGTTATTGGACCACTGATGGGCAAGTATCTGATGGGCAAGTATCTCATCCACTATCCATTTGTTGTCATTGGTTACACCAACATCATAGAAAGCATGTGCATCATGCCTCAGAAACAGTAAGTCATCATTTGGTTCATACTTGCACAGAAGCCCAATGTGAAATGTTGGGTTTATGCATCTCGCTGTTAGCTGCTCCAGCACCTCGAGCATATATGTGTTGCTCACACTATCATGGCACAGGACCTTCATCAGCCTGATGAACTTTGGTATGAGCTTGTGAGCTCATCCTTTGGGCATGGTCAGGTTCTTCATGGAGAGATATACCATATCTCCAATTTGAAGGTGAGTTCCTTTTGCTCATTTCTTCTAAGCATGGTATGCCTGTACCACCCTACTCTCAATTATGGCATCATGCACCATCTCCAAGTTTTCTAGTGCCTGTCAGACAAACATCCTTACCCCTGGGGACAACATTGTTGTCCCCTTCTCAATGCATTGCATCATTATGGGCATATGTCCATAGTTCAGTTCAAATGGGGAAAATCCTGTAGAGTTGTTGATGCTCAAGTTTATTGCAAAGTTGATCATCAGGAACTTGGACATCCAGTCCTTTTGGTCCAGATGGACCATTGATCATAGCATCTGTGCTACATTTCATATAGCTCATTCTGACACACTGTCTGTTTGAGGATGAAATGCAGTTGACATTAGGAGCTTTGCTCCTAACATTCTGTGCATCTTGTGCCAGAATTTCAATGTGAATTTCACATCTCTGTCCAAGACAATCATCTCTGGTAGCCCATGCAAACAAACTACCTCCTTTATGAACATCCATGTGAGCTCTGAGGCTCACACCATCATCTTCACTGGTATTAGGTGTATCATGGTTGTTAGCCAGCATAAGACTACCCACAGGTAGTTGTATCCTTCACTTGGTGGGAATGGCCCACAAAGTCCATCACAATCAACCCCTACAGTTGTTTCAGCACAGGTAGACTGTGCAGCAGCCCTGGAGGCTGCTGATTGTCGGTCTTTGTCATCTGACATATGGGGCAGGTTCTACAGAACCTGTCTACTTCTTGGCCAAGTTTCAGCCACCAGTACCACCTGCAGATGTAATCTGCTGTTCTCTGGGACCTGAAATGTCCCAGGGTCCTGTGTGCCTGGTCTATGACCCACACAATTATATTGTCATCCTTATATTTTGCATGTGGGAGGCACAGTACCTCCTCTCCTCCACAATTTTTCATGTACAGCAGGCCATCTCTCTCCTCAAACTGAGCATGATGTGATGGCTGTGTGATAACTTTTGTGAGTGTAGGCTCATTCTCATATCCATTACAGATGATGTCCAGGAATTCTGGCATGTCTCCATATGTTATTGGTGAGGTTTGTGAGGCCTCAGCAGATTTGAATATCACTGGATCCTCCTCCACAATGGTGAGAGGGGTATCCTTGTTGTTCCTTTCTGCAGTTGAGGCCATCTCTTGGGCCTCCATGATGCAGTTCTCCTGCTATTCTCTCTACTGATTGCTCTTACAAACAGTTCCTTCCACTTCTTTCATTGCTGATAACCTCAGATCCTGCCGATGGTCCTGGGGAAGGTCATCTTCCTCTGGATCTAGACATATATTGGCATTCGCCCATTCCATGTCTTCATTGGAGGCATTATCTCCTCCCTCTATCTCGTAGTAGCAAGATAGGCAATCTGCCACTTGGTTCTCAGAACCTTTGGCATATGTGATTTTCATGTCAAAATGCAACATGTAACCTATCCATCAGACCTGTCAGCTCAACAGTTTCTGTTGGGTCTTGAGGTACCCTAGTGCCTCATGATTGGTCACAATTGTGAATTTAAATCCGAGGAGTTTATCCTCCCATTTCAGCAAAGCTTCAATTATTGCGAGAGTCTCTTGCTCAAAGGTCCTATAGTTTTGTTGGACATTGCTCAACTTTTTGGACATGAAGCCTGCTGGTCAGCAGGTCTTCCATTCAGGCCCTTGCCCATACAGTGCACCTACTCCATAGAGTGATGCATCACAAACAAGCCATATTGGCTCTTCCTTCCTTAGGTCAATCAGCCATAGTACCAGATACTTACAAGCCAGATCCTTAATCATCTGGAAACATCAGTCATGGATTTCCCTCCACATGAACAGGTGTCTGTTTCATTGTATTCCTGTTAGTGGCATCATATATGCTGATATGTCTGGCATAAATTGTGCTAGATATTCCATGAGGCCAATGAATCATTGAACCTCATTTAGCATCTTAGGTACTCTCCAGTTCCTAATCCAAGACATTTTGTCTCTATCCACATGTATGCCCTTGGCATTGATTATGTGCCCTAGGCAGTCAAGCTTTGTGGCATACAGGTTGCACTTCTCCTTCTTGAGGTAGAAGTCAGCCTTCTGAAGTGTCTCAAACACTATCTGGAGGTGCCATTCATGTGCTTCCAGTGTATTGCTGTAGATGAATATATCATCAAGGTATACATATATGAAATGTCCTATGTGGTCTCTAAAGATCACAGTCATCAGACATTGGAACATCAGAGGGGCATTGCAATCCCCTTGCTGCATGACCTGACTTAAGAAGGTGCCATATATAGTAGAGAAGGCTGTCTTCCAGATGTCTTCAGGTTTGATGTGTACTTGTTTGTATGCATTCAATAAGTCGATCTTCAAGTGATATTTCGCTCTAGCCACATCCATCCTGATCTGATCTTGATTGGGGAAGGGAGTTACATCCCTTATTGTGTTGTCATTTCTCTTGTGACAGTCAATGACTGTTCACAGTTTGCCATTCTTCTTCAGGATGTGTAGCATCGGAGCAGCCTGTGGGACACTCTTCAGCACCCACCACTCTGCATCTGTATACAGGCAGATTTTGTCTGACAACTGCTGCTTCAGCACATCAGCACAGTGAGGCAAGTGATACAAATATTGCTTGTTTTCATCAATCAGGGGAATCCTGTGATTAATCTCCCATAAGGGAGGTAGCTTTGGTGCTATGCCTTCAAACCTTCACCTGAACCTCTTGAACCACCTCTCCCTAAGGAGAGGTATATTTTTGTTTTTTAACACTTTTTTTTGTACTGGTTTTATTCCTGCGAGTGTAGGCTCACTTTCCGACTCTACTACTGCGAGCACAAGCTTGCTTTTTGACTCCAACTTCCCTCCCCCCAGCAAGCCCTCACAGGGCTGTAACAGCCTCGCAGGGCATGCTAGTCATTTGCTTGAGAAGGTGGTGGCCTTAGAGAGGTGTGACCACACCTCTCTGGCAACCTCAGGCTCTACAAGCATGAGGACCTTCTCACCTGCAATTGTCATTGACTTTTCAGTGAAGTCGGGCACTACCTTATGCTGCCTGAGGAACAGAATTCCTAAAATACAGTTGTAGCGATCAATATTAGCTACATTGAAATAACAGTCAGTCTCATGGTGGCCTATCTTTATCATGGAGAGTCCTCCATGTGTGATTTTTCACCAGCTGCCTATGCAGCCTAATTGCAGCATAAGCTGCTGATCAAGTGGAAACACCTTCATCTTTGTGACCTTGGCAAATGCTGGGCTCATGAAGTTTCTGGTGCTTCTGGTGTCAATCATTGTATAGGCCTTACAGCTGTTTATGATGGTGTCTACCATTGCATAGATGTGTAGTTCTGGTGCTATTTGCAGGCAAGCTCCCACTTCTTGCCTAGTATGCATCGCATACCAGAAAGTGTGGGTCAGCAGCTTCACTATTGGGTGCAAATCCATAGCTGCCATACATGGGTTATCGCAGATATGACATCCTTCAATTATCATATCCCCGTGTGGTGTTTCCACCACCATATTGTCAGGGTAGATCCTGATTTCATTGTTATTTGGATAAGGACAGCTTATGCAACATTCAGTCATATGGAGCTGGTCATACAACTCCTCAGGAATATTGTTCCTGTTCTGTGCTGCCATGCACATGCATTGCATGTCACATAATGCTTGCACTCATTGTGCTTTGAGGGATCTGATGCAACTAGCCATTGCATGTATTGTGCACTGAGTGCAATCAATGTCCAGGCCATGCCCCTCCATTTGAGTGCAGTCACAGTCTTCCCAGCCCCTATTATACTCATGGAATGTGAGTTGTGCAGGGAACTGCAGGGCGATGGCAAGTGAGGTATTCTCCTTGATTTCCACCTCATCAATGTGCTCCATTCATTGTTGACATGCAGGGCAATGCTTGGAGTGGGTTGCTCCATAAACAGGTGACCAAGTCCAGGTCTCACCTGTGATTTCAGGTCATTCTGATTCATGAGGGTCTAAATCCATTTTGTCCTCACTTATCCTAAGTGATGCATTCCTTGTTACATTGTCCTCTTCCTGGGAGGTGGGCATGTGCTCCACCATCCCATCTCTGTTTATCCACACCATACCCCATGGTGTTTCGATTACCACTGCATCTGGGTATATTTGGACATTAGGGGCCATGACACTCTGCAGTTGCAGGTTGATCATAGCATTTCCTATATGCTCATCCAAGGTTAATTGGGGTTGAGCTGCATGACACACATCTTCATGTGCTATCAAAATCTCTTGAAGGGCATCCCTTCGATGTCCTTCCATGCACCTGAGGTGATATGCCAACAGGTGGAGTGCCATCCTAGTGTGCCAGGCACTAAGGTTCAGCATCTCCATCAGAGTGCACCTTCCATCTTCCCTACCCCTTTTGTATTCCCATTGAGCATGATTCTCATTATTTGCAAGAACTCTCACCAGGGACAGGTTACCACTCAGTAGCCCCTCAGCTACATGATCCATGTGGTGACTGCACTCATCACATGCAAACTTGTGTACAGCTCTGTACAATTCTGACCAATCCCCTTGCTTGGCATCTTGTATTGTGTCAGGGGTAGATCTGGTCGATCTGGCCTCAGTTAGGGGAATATCATCCTCAGGGTTGTCCTCTCATACCAGAGGGCTACCCTCTAGCATCAGGGCATCACCCTCAGAGGACAGCTGCTCTTCCAGGCTTTCTGTGTGCATTGATGCACAATAGACCACCTCTTCCTTGAGAGGTTCATCTTTGTGGTGCATTGCTCCAAAGTACACCACCAGCTCGTCTTCCTCATCCACCTCTGAGTATATCTTGAAGGTGTCGAGAGCTTTGTCAGAGCCTACTGACTCTGCATCTTTGGGGGCAACCTCTGCATTTCCCTCATACACTTTTACTTCCTTGTCTTTGTCAGGCTCATCCAAGGCTTCTTCTGCCTTGTCCTCTACATGTGCATGCTCATGCTCAGCATTTTCTTGAATATGAATATCAACTGCAAATAGTCACAGCTTGGCCACACCTTTTCCTTTATCCTTGTGAGGAAGGGGGCAATTAGGGGCCATGTGGCCTTCTTTGCTGCAATTGTAGCAGGTAATTCCTGTTAGGAACTTTTGGGGTTGTCTCCCCTTATCATACAAGTGATTTTGCTCTTTCTGACAAGGTTGATGGTCTGATCCATCCCTCTTTATGAATCTATTCCCCCTTGAGGGGAGACTCATCTTTTGTCGATAAAGGGTGTCCCCTTTCTTTATATACTTAAAGTTCTCACTCATTGAAGAGTTATGATTACTCTTCTTTCTGTGTGGGTATGAACCACTTCGTCCCTGGGAGGATTTCCCTCCAGAGCTAGTGTGGCTCATTCTCATATGCATATTTATGGCCTTTTGCACCATTTCCATGTGGCATACCTCCTCAAGGATTTCCTTGATTGTTGAGTGTTCAGTGGATATTCTGTGAGCCTCAAATATGCTCTTGATTATTGTATGCAGTAATCCATGCAAGAATTTCCTCCAGAATGAGTAATCATCTGGGGGTTGCACCATTCAGTGCACACAACACTTTAGGTTGTTGTAGAATGCGAGAGCTCCTCTCTCATGTTCATATCTAGTGTGGTCAATTTGATCAGCCACATTCTGTGCCAACGCTTTGTGGATGAATCACTTGAAGAGTCCACAGATTAGGTCCTCAAAGGACCAGTCCCTGATCTGTTGATTAGGGGATTCAACCTCCTGGCCATACCATTGGGAGGCCAGTCCATCCAGGTATGCAAAGGTGTACAAGACTCAGTCTGCATCACAGTCCAGGCCAGTCACCTTGAATGTACAGAAGTACTTTAGCAACTGGCCTAGCCAGTTGTTGAACTCTTCAAGGTCATCTTGACCTTTATATTTCCCCAGCTTTGGTACTCCCATTGCCTTGACTTCAGGTCCTATTTGACCTGTTTGTTGCCTGACTTGTTCCCAGATACACTGCATATCTGTCCTGCATGAAGTCAATGTATCTCATATTTCCAGGGGTGAATCCCCTTAGGTAGTTGGGTCAGTTCCCAACACCTCTGACAAGGCCTCCATGGTCTTGGGGGTCATCCCCATCAACATCATCATCATCATCATCATCAGGAGGCAGCCCTCCTCCAGGGAATCCACCTCCAGGTGGTCTGCCTCTCAGAGGTCTCCTATCCAGAGGATCACCTCCTGGAGGTCCATTTGCTCCTTGTGCAGGTTGACCTTGTCTCCCACCTTGTCATGGAGGGTACCAACCCTCATTATCATCATCTTCTCCATCATCATCCAGTGGGCTGCCATCTCCTGGGTGTCCACCAGCGGTTGCATTTCTTGCTGCAATGGCACAGTACCATGCCATCTGATGGAGGATGGCTGTTCCTCTTTGCATTCCATACATGTGATGGATTATATCTGAGCTTCAACCAGATAGATATGCCAGTCAATTTGGCATATTAGGGGCCAATCAACCCCAAGGATTCCTTCCCACTATTGGGGCACTATGGCTCCAGAATGAGGATTGTCCTCTGGGGTTCAGCAACCCTCATGCCATTTGGTGCTCCCAGTCTTCTGGGTAGGTTTCTCTGTGGGCAGGCCTATCCTGCATGATTGGAGGGGTATCCTCCTCTCTCTTAGTTGGCATTCTAGCCCCTGGGCTACCAGCCCTACTAGATTGCTCCTCGAGGTTCTCAGCAGCAAGAGCTCACCTCATGTGCTCTATCATGTGGGTATGATGCTCTCCTGGGTTTACTCCATGGTTGTGGAAGCCTTCAGGTCCATACCTGTAGTTCCTCCACTGTTGCTGGATATTCTCCAGAAAGTCATTCATAGCCATGAAAGCTGCTCAAGGGTTGAGGGGAATCTCCTCTTCAAGCTCTCTCATAGAAGGCACTTTGCCTTCAACATATATTTGAGAAAAGGGGCTCTTGTCCCCTTGAACTGTACTCAGGTTATTATTGGCCTGTGAGTTATCTAACTCAGTAGGCTGAGGGGTCAAAGGACTCATCACTTCAATGAACACCTCAGCCACACTGGTCTCTCTTGTACCTCCTCCTGTACTTTCTCCCATAGTCTCTGACCTATGGAATTCTCCAGGAATGGGCACTTTGCTCTCAGGCTGATAGGCGCCTGTTTCCAATTTAGTGCTCTGTGCTGTAACCTGTGAGGTCAAGGCCTCCTTTTGTTTCTTTTTCTTGTCTCTTCAGACCTCAGCAGGTCCTTTATTTTCCTGACAAGGATTCTCATCTGAAGGGGGCTTGCCCTCTCCATTGGGCAGTTTAGCTGCAGTCACTCATGCATATGAGCAGGTAGTGCACATCATCACAAATACTCAATAACCCACTTCAAAAAATTGTATGGTTGTGTTGGGGTTGTCTCAAGCTCACATGCATGAAGCATACCATATGGTATTCACACAGTAAGATGTAGAGACCAAAAAAGATGTATCTAAAATTTTCAAGACATTGTATATATACAAGGAGGCATGTGATACCTCTGGTATCACATGCCCATACTAAGTAGTTACTCCTTTTTTGGATATAACCCCTAACATGGAGCAAAGTATATTGATGATAGGTGATGATAAGTGAAGTAGACATTAGTGAGACCCTTGATAAAGCCTCAACTACCAAACTTGATGAATGAATAACTTGAGAGATGAAGAAATGCAAGCAAGAGGGGCTCTCTGATGTCTTCTTCCTTGTCAGCTATCTGAGTACAGTGGGTTTATATACAGTACAGGGGCATTGCCTATGGAAAACAAGGTGCAAACACCTGGTAGGTGATTGGTAACTGATAAGTAAGGAATGCAAGCAGTGGGTAATCAATTTAGAAAGCATTAGTAAGCATTAGTAAGGATCAATAAGCAAAAAAGTGAAGAATCAGTAAGCAAGGCCAAAAGATTGGTAAGCATTGGCAATAAATGAGTCAAGGATTGTCAGAAACTAAATAAGCACACTGGAATCACATTAGGGGGAACCTGTGCATGTCACATCTCAAAGGAATCACTTCTAGGCCAAGGTGGGATGACAGAGAGGCAGTTCTGATTTGATGCCAATATAGGACATCCATAAAGGCACAGCAGATGTCAGGTGTCAAAGGGCTCAAGCTTTGGGTGTCTGTGGGGTGACAGGAACATAGGGGATCACATTTTTCCTCCCCACCTGTCCTCTCAGTGAAGCAAATAAAAAAACTTCATAGATGAGACTCCATTGGAAGAGAGGACAAAGGGGGAGCATCTTCTGCTGTATCTTGCAACAAGAAGGCAAGATGCATGTCACACTCATCATGAATGCAACCAGGGAGAGTGGAGAACAGTAGATTATACTGTAGCTGTTACAATTTTGGAAGAATGCTGGACAAGATTGACATGAAGACATTGCAGGGAGCAGGGAGGAATGATCTGTATGTTTCATGGACCAGAGAGACTGAAACAACCACATAAGACCTTTCTAACTGAATGACAGACCTGAGGTGACCAAAGAACATCCTCCTAGAGGTCATACTGACAAAGAGAACACATTGTCCAAGCTGGATGGGTCAGCCTGGACAAGGTGAGGGTTGGTTTTCTGATGGTTGCTGATGTGCCACACAAGGATGAACTTAATTTCACACCAAGAACCTCATGTTATTTAAGCAAGTCCTTACTTGATCACTGTAAAGCAACCCCCAACCACCCTGGAGGAACTCTCTGGTGCCTGTCAACTGGCCCACAGTACAAAACCTAACACAGAAGCAACAGCAGTGGACCTGACCAGCCAATGCCATTCTAAGACAAGTGGAAGTGATGGCCAATCCAGGGCTGTATACCAGAAAAAAGTGAAAATGGATGGACTGGTGGTTCAAGATGTGAGTATTGGTCCATATGAACAGAGTAGTACTCCCACTTGATTCTGATATGTAAAAGGCCCTAAGATGCTTATCCAAAGACAATGCTTATTGGGACACCTGCCAAAAAGGTGGGGTGTGGAAAGAAAGGGAAATGGAGAAAGAAAAACTTCTTAACCCTGAGGTCTGGGTATAGCTAACACATCCAGTGTCATTGTCAGGATGATAGAGCAATGGTTTGAGTGTAGATTTGAATTCCAGTGAGATAATCCTAAAGAAGACACTCTCAGATTACCCTACTGTCACTTGGAGGAGAGGAATAGGGTTGAAAACTTTAGAGCTAAGACCCCAAAGAGAACCCAAGTGAAGTCTCTGAACAATGTATTGCAATCCTTTACACTACAGACATGTCCCTACACATGTAAAGTGCATGTAGCCAAAGCAGTGTTCATGACATCACCAGTGACATCAAGGGGAAATGTAAGGAAACAACATGTAAGTAAAAGAAAGGCCCAGAACAATGTGCACCTTGTGTCAAGATTAAATGAAATAACTATGACAAGATAAAACAAGATGAGAGGGGATAACAGACTCAGGAAGCTGACAATGCCCAAGTCAGATCATGGAGAATCACAGGCACAATATCCACAATAGTGTTCACTCAGCCCTCTTCATTGGCATCATCATGAAAGATCAGGACTAGTGCAAGTAATGATTCCCAGCAACCAGCTATGACAAGACTGTTGAGCTTTGCCAACACTGCAACCTCTATGGTTACATTAGCCATCAAGAACAATGACCATACCATATGCCTTCACATTCACAATGCCCTACATGCTGGTGAATGTACCAAATTCAATGTGCCAATCTACCAGAATCAAGAAGAAATGGTACAGGAAATGGAAAAAGAGCTGCATACTATGATGAGGTGCTGGAGATTGGTATAAAGACATCACTTGGGTAAGAGTCATGACCAGGGGGATGACACAGGGCTCAAGGAACTTTTGACAGTATGTGACAGCTTTCTGGGAAAAAATTATTGTAGGTAGTGAGCACTGTGAGTTTGTTGATACCAGGGGGGCAGAGGGATGGGAGAGAATACACACTGGCAGTTTCAATGTTATCACACACTCTAAAGAGTATTCCAAAGCAAATACAGCACATTTTATTATGAATCAAATTATGAGACTCTTGTAAATACTGATTTTGAGCAAACATAAAATTTATCCAAAGTCTACATTGAGATGTGTATCTGAAGACAATTGAAAACTATATATTGCAAGAATGTCACAAGGTTATTGACAATAATATCTTCCTAAAAAGCTGGTAACAACAGTAAAAGTTGAAATTTGGAAATCACTTTGTAGGGGATGCATAATTCAATATTACACAATCCATTCTGAGATTATCAAAACATAAGATTATCTGTGTCATCAAAAGGTGTTACCAAAGTAAATAACTAAATATCAGTTCTGAGATGCTCAGAAGACATTGGGCAGAGAGCAGACCAATGATTGGCTGGTGACTGCCCAGTGATCTCCATATTAGGCATTCTTTTTGTATCTCCAATGCAATTAAGCATATCTAGGCAACAGTGTGATTGACTAATCTCTAGTAATGGTAGTGGAGGGAAGTGTGCAGCCCAGGCAGCATGTAATATAATAATGGGGAGTGCACCCCCTTTGTTGTTATAGTTGTAGGTAAATTGACCATTCTAAGGGATGCACCTCATTTGGTCATTTTCATGTCCAGAGGCATATCAACACAGCTCACAAAGGTGATGTCTATATACAGATCCTACATCTGTCTATATGATGTAACTATACAAAAAGCACTGAAGAAATGTCAGTAAATCAATCATGATTAGGCTGAATGGCCTATCTTGCAGCATCAATGAGTCACACAGTGATGACCAGGCAAACATCATATAATGGGAGCTGAGTCCCATTCTCTAATACCACCCCTTTTGGGGTTTTTTTAGTTTGACATTTACTGATGCAGTGAATTTTGTCTTTGAGCATGCCCTTCAGTATTAGGCAGTGCTGACCAGTACTTGTCAGGTTGGCAGGAGAGTGTGATGTTTGATGATGGTGCTTGAGGTCACAGTGGCCAACACATGCCCAGGAGGTGCCACACCATGCTTCTCTGAAAAGGAGGCAGAGCTGTGAGGACAGGCCAAATGATGTATAGGCAAAGCCATCAGTGGCTGGGAGCTTCAGCTGCAGGTGGCCCAAGGTAAAGATTTCATAGTGATGGTTGCACCTAGTCAATTAGTCTTGTATAAACAAATTAATTAGCACTAATGGCAGTCACCATATTGGCCACTGACCAATGTGAGTAAGCACACTGACTTGGATAAGTACAGGACCATCAGTGACTAGGGCAGTGCTATGAGGACACTCGAATGAAAACAAGTAACACTAGAAATACAGTTTTGTAGCTGAGGAAAAATGACAAGCATGAAAAAACCCCAAAAAAGCTGAAAGGCCCAAAACTATGACTCAAAGAGCTAACAATACAGGGGCAAAGGCTGACAAGCTTGATAACTAATAATGATAGGAGGAATGAAAATGGCCTAACATGAACAAAAACAGCATGACAAGGGACAGGTGGGCAGGGAAATGGACAAAATGGCACTGGCAATGTGGTAGGGCAAGTCAGAAAGGAGATCTGACATGTGAGAAATATAACTCACCTGGCAATGCAGTAGGATGGGTCAGAAAGGTGATGCCAGATAATAAGGGGCAGAGAGGTATGACACCATACCTGAGCTGTGAGGTCACACAAACAGGGGGTAATGGGACCACTCGATTGCACCTCATAAGAAAGAGAGAAGTCCCATGTGATGTGCCCCTTGGTGACCCATCAGCTTAGTAACAAACCAAGTTTATACTCCAATAAACAAATTAATTAGCACTAATGGCAGTCACCATATTGGCCACTTACCTATGTAGTGGTGGTAAAAGGGAAAAGGTGTTCATGAGAAAAGTCATTGTTGATATACTGAATGCCACTCATGATCACATGCATGTGTCAGGTTTAGTGCTTTGCTTAAGTGGCTACCATGTGATCATGAGTTGCATTCAGTATATCAGTGGCAAACTTTCTCATGAACACTTTTTCCATCTTTTCACCATCCCACAGTCATGTCATATCCTTTGTGGAAAGTCACTGGCATGATGTTCAATTCACAATCACTCATTTCAGTTCAAGCATTCCACCCAATAAACATGTGTGGTAGGGTATTGTGAGTGGCATCTGACTTGATTGCCACTGCAACAGTGATTGGCAACTCAAAGTACAATGTCTGAGTGCCATTGAGCATTTAACCCAACAAACATGCATTTGTATATACATAGACACTGTCAACCATAATAATTAAGGTAGCTTGTAGTAACTTATCAAAGTGGGTGTTACAGAATTTTAATAATACCAGTGTAGACCAAGATATGATGAAATTGCACATGCTTGAGGTGATGACTTGGAAGCAATGATATGAAGCACATTCAGTAAAAATAAGCACAATGTGCACTGCATACTTGGTTATCAATCTGACTACATACCCCTAGATTATTTTTATTGTCCACATCAGAAGATACTGCTGAAGTTCATACATGTTAAGTCAACTAGGTTGCTCTACTCCTCTTACTGATGAATTTGATCATTAAATCATTCTCCACAGTGGCCCCCCTATGATCTGCCTTTGGTCAGTCGATATTAACTTCATTGGGTAGGCAGTAACTAACCACAACATCATAGGTGAGCTTCACTGCAAAGGCAATGGTGAGTAGTTGTGTTAAGAATTGTATTGTGGCACATATAACCCTGAGCAGGGCAAGCATTTTCTCTGCCCTGGCCACAATTGCAAATCCCTCTTTGGCTTCTTCCAAACTGTTATCATATTGTCCACATCATTATTGGAGGATGCCACAACAATTCCTGTGTGATCCTCCCTGTCATATGTCTGATGTGTGTGGGTGTAGGATTTTTTCTACATTTGTGAGGATGCTCACCATAATCATCTGTGTACATGCCATCCTTGAGTGCTGTAGCACCTGTTGCTGGGTTCCAGTATTCATCTCAAAGATATATACTAACCCATTGTCAGATCCCCCAATGATCATCATGCCATCCTCTATGAAGGCTACTTGTCTGGGGTATGTTTTTAGCAGTTTGGTATCATATGTCCTTATGCAGCTTCCATCATTCAGTCAATGTAGACTAAATCCACTTATAGTGTTGTCTATGACAAATAAACTTCCCATCTCATTGACACATGCAGAGCCCCTAGGTGCAGGTCAGATCAATTGGTTTGCTGAAACAGTAAGACCTCTTACTCATGTTGTCATTCCTGTAGACCTCATTTTGATGACCATCCTGTTGTCACTTTGTAGAACATGTCTTGCAAAGGGCAATCTTATTAGATCCATATGCACAAGTCTCAGGTCCTATCATCTTACATGTCTCCATGTACATCCCAAAAAATATGATGTCACAGCCTCAGAGGTACACAGCATGAGGAATGGATGTTGTTAACTTGACACTGAAGATGTTTGACAGTTGATTCCTAGAATCTATCATCCAGGCCTGAACTCATTTGTCCCACATCATTACAACAATATGAGTTCCTGTGCTGTTACTTGTGTCTGGAGCAATGGCCATGATTTCATGGCCCCCACTAATCCTCCTGGCAATTACTTCCTTGAATTCAACCACAGTATGTGGGCACTGCCTCCAGATCAGCAAGTAGCCCAGTCCTGTCCTGCAGCACAAGGTTGCTTGTATACTGTCATTTTGTGCAAGCCAAGTAATAGTTGTAATGGGATCTTTGGGACTTTGCATCTGTGGAGGTTGGGGTAACTGAACCTCTTTGTGTAAGTCCCATACCCTCAGTCCATCAAAATCTGCTAACTAATATGCATGGGATTTGAAAATAACACTACTGAGTTCCTACCTCCACTTGCCAACAGTGTTCCAGAGTTTGACACTGCTAGACAGAGGATGGCATCCTGGTGCCCCCACAAGCAGCACCCAAGTGCATACTTTGTCAGAAACTTGAGAATAGAGCTGAATACCATTGGGTAAATTGTTCATCAGTCAGGCAAAGTTGTCAATGTAAATACATTGTATCCATTATTGTTTTCAATGGTACCTACCATGGCTAATAGAGGTGTGTTTCCTTCTGACTACAACCATTATGACATTGACCATTACTTCAGCTCCTCATGACATGTAATTGTAGGAAGAATCCCCAATCTGATTTTAACAATGTGAACAAAAAGCTCAATGTGAAATGCAATTTACATAATGACATAAGTGGTGCAACTAAAATTACTACTGTAACTACAATCAGGTAGCAGATGCCTGTGACAATGGAGTTGCATTTGCCTGGCCATGCTGGAGACTGACCAGATCTTTATCTTTACTTTTGAGCGATTAGCTGCTCCAGACCCATTCTGTTCACCTGACTTGGGTAATTATTGGTGATTGGTCCATACTGTTGCATGTGTCTAGATCATTTTGGTTCCTTGTACTTGAAACTAATACCCAATACATACCATGCCAATGACAAGCAAATCTTGTCCTGATGACAGGGAGGGCCCTTGTCCATATACCATTAAAAAATCCTTGTACTCAATATGTACCATGCCAATGACATGCAAATCTTGTCCTGATGATGGGGAGGACCCTCATCCATGTACCATAAGAGAAGTGGTAAGGGGCACAATTTGACACAATTTATGAACTAAATTCCTCTTCCCCTTCTGCTCTATGCCAGCTCAATCTCAACATTTTCAGTGTCTCTGTACATTGTGTTGTGAGGTTGATGAGCATGGAACTGCAGCAAATCCCAGAGGAAAACCCCTCCCTCTAGCACACTGTGCTATACTCCTTGTTGACATCCAGTGAAGGGAAGAATTTTTGAGCCAGAACCTTCCCAGCAAATCTGCATGTGCTAGGTTACATCTTGCCAACTGTGTATCTTCCACCTTGCAGCCTTCACTGCAGGCAGAAGTGGGTGAACTTGCTTCTGCCCTCCCCACTTTAACTATCTCCAAACCCATGTGTGCTGTGTCAGATCTTGCCTACCATATATCTTCCACCCTGCAGTCTTCATTACAGATGGAGGTAGATGAACTTGCTTCTGCCCTCCCCACTTTAACTATCTCTGATGCCCCTGTGATGGCAGGTACAAACATTGCACACAGGTAACATGGCATAATTGGCACATACAATTTGGTAACTGAATGTTATGGCACAGCCATATATCCAATCATGAAAGTAACAACTGCACAGTGAAAGCACACAAGGTACTCAATGCTATTGAGAAACAGATCCAAACTCTACAACAATTCCCCTCTACCAGCTATCAGCAACTTCATCCCAATCTCAAAGCAGTTAGGAATGCCTTGGGCAATGTAACAAGACAAGTGGATTCTGCTACAAAATGCAAGAGAGAACTTAGCAGTTTGTGTGATGAGCTAGAAGAATGCATCAGCCCCAAGGACAATGACAATGGGCCTATAGACTATGACTCATGTATGCATGTCAATTGAACTCACAATTTGCCACTAATCCTGTTAGTGTAGTGCACCACTTCAAATTATCAATCAATAAATGTGCTGAAACAGTCCAGGTCTCCCTTCTCCTTGCTACCGTTAGTGTGTTGGTACTGGGTGTTAGCTGCAGGGCTGGGGAATTTTTCCTACAAATGATTTCACACCTCCTCAGCTTAGTATTTGACTCAGTTGGCCTGAGGGCAGACATGCTATGTGAGCACACTCTTTCCCAAATCCCAAAAACTATACCAGCTGCACTTTCCCATTTCAATCTTGAGCCATGCACAACAATGTATGCTGTGTGTCCTGTCTGCAGCTATATATACAAGCCTCAAGCCAATAAAGGGAAATACTCATACCCCATACTCTGCACAAATGTGCCTTGCCCAGTGAGGACATCTGTAATGTTCTTCTAGTTAAGGATCTGGAGGATGGCTGCAAACATCCCATCAAGCCCTTCATTTACCACCATTTCCACAACTGTGTTGGAGGCTTACTTGCATGGCCTGGGTTAGAAGACCTCTTGGACAAGCCATGTGATCGCCTGGTCAAGAACCTACATCACAAACCCTCCTTCCTCAGAGATGTCTAGGATGGCAAACTCCTGTGGACATTCAAAGGACCTGATGGAGAAAAACTATTTGTAGATCATGGGGATGAAACTTGCCTTGTATTCTCCTTTAATGTTGATTTCTTCAATATTGAAGGAAATCAACAATGTAATGCAACTACCTCTTGCGGTATCATATCCTGTGCATGCCTGAACCTCCCCCGGACATGTGTTATAAACCCAAAAACATGTATCTAGCTGGTATTATCCCTGGCCCAAATGAGCCTGTCAGTGACCAGATCAATTATTTCCTGGATCCCCTGATTGATGACCTGGTCACCAGTTGGGAACAAGGTGTGCACTTCTCTCATACAGGCACCCAGAGAAATTGCATTGCCTGTGCAGCCTTGGCTTGTGTTGTATGCAATCTTCCTGCTAGTAGGAAAGCTGCAGTGATGAGTCATTTCTACTGCAGTACTTGCAACTGCAGTCGCATCAGTACCCTTGGGCAAACAGATGTCACCCCTGATGACTGGAAATTTTGAAATAACACCCTTCTATGATCACAGGCAGAATCCTACAGATGGGCTCACTCAGTCACCAAATGCAACAAGATTTTCACTACTTATGGCACAAGATAGTCAACACTCTGGCACTTGCATTACTGGAACCCTGCATGTCAATTAGTGGTTGATCCGATGCACTGCCTCCTGGAGGGGTTAACCCAAGATGAGATTTGTGAACACCTGGGACTCACAACAGTTATGGCAAGTAAAAACCATATAGCGAGTGCAACACATGTGGTGTTCAAGCATGACTTTCACAGCCCAGGTGAAGACAAGGTTGTCAACTTAAACCACAATAGTAAAAAGCAAATTGCCATCATTCAGATGCTGCTCCTCACTGCCATGGAGGACTATTGTGACAATGGTGGAGATGATTCAATCAACGTAGCTTGCCACTTCTCCCAACTAGAGAAGAGACTCAGGGCAAAGAACACTGAAGCATTACAGTACATGGCCAAAGGACTTCGTGTTTGACCAACACTGGAGAGGGGGAGTAGAGTGTGCAAAGCACACTAGGTAAATGCATTGTCAGCCTGGGTGAGTGCCACTCCATGACAAATACCATTATCGTATCTCTGCATAATGTTGGATGAAGCCCATGAGAGCTCCCCCTGTTGTCCAAACCTCAACCCCAGAAGTGATGCACCAAATCCAGCAAGTGATCAAAGACACCAATACCCCATCATGGGTGAGATCAGTACCACATAATTTTGGTGATACATGGGCTGGTACCTTGAAAGCTGACGAGTAGTGTACCTTAGTCACAATTTATGTCCCCTTGGCTTTAATCAGCTTATGGAGACAAGACTCTAAGCATCACACTGATGAACTAGAGTCACAGTATCTTCGCATCCTGGAGCACACAATGAATCTGGTCTCCACTGTGTGTGTTGCATGCCTGCGAAGCATGACTGAGGAGCAGATGACTTCTTACTGGCACTATGCCAGGAGTTGGCTGAAGTCCCTGTTGGAAATCTTCCCCCATGCACCTATACATCCAAATTACCACATGTCTATACATATTTATGGCTATCTCAGACTTTTTGGACCTGTGCAGTCCTGGTGGTGCTTCCCTTATGAATGTCTCATCAGACACTTGCAACATATGCCCAGAAACCACAAATTTGGTATGTCATCTTGGAGTTCTTCAGGGTCTCTACAATGCTCATGCTATCCACAGGCCAGCAAGAAGAAACTGTTTTACAAACATTTGTACAAAGTTCCTGACTCAAATCTTGGCTCTCTCACTCAGATGCTCCAAAAATTATTCAGCAATGTAAATCTCTTTTCGACAAATACCTATCTGATTCCGAAGGCTTGACTTATGACTCTAACTACGAGTCAAACAAACATCCTTCCCCAGTTCCAAGCAATCTTCATAAACTCACATCATCAAGGTCACTCGTCTTCTATTCCTATTTCTGGTTTGGCAGATCCACTTTCAGTGGCTGCTCCACCCATGTGGGCAACAGTTTAATCTTCTTCTACCCTGGAGGCCATACTTGTACTGCTGTTCCTGGCAGTATCAAGTACAATGTCATGCATGAAGGGGAAGTTCATTTTGCTGTCCAGCACCAGCTTCCTGCTAGTGAAGATGTGCCTGACATGTTTAGTCATTATCCACACTTCCCTGCATCCCTCTATAGTGCTAAGCTTTCAGACATACTAGAGTTTGTCTGGCCATCATGGGTGGTGTGTCATTTTGCATGGTGGCAGTATTCTCAGAGAGACACTGTCATACTTCGACTGCATCAGGTATGTCACCATAGCCACATTGTGTCATGTAAGTAAAACTGTTTTAGGACTGAGTGGGGTCTTTTGGTTGAACATGAATATGAGCATATACTGGTACAGTGGCTCATGAAATCAGTATTGAGATTAGTACATGAGATACAAAGACATATAGACAATCAAATACATTATACACCATGTATGATGACCTGCATCCACTGAAATTCTTCATCTGATGCAATGCTGGGATTCCTTTCTAGCCAGTTGGGTTTTGCATGCAACTCATTTAGAAAAATACCAATAATGGTTTGGTTCCAAACTGATGAAACTGGGCTTGAGAAGTCCCATTGCAAGTTGGGGAGATTGGGGCCTGGACTGTTGCCTTCAGTAAAATCCATTACCACCTCATGTGGAGGTAGTTCATAGGCAAGGAAGTCTTCATCCCTTGTAACTGAAAAGATATTACTGAACAGTTCCCTGATGTGCCCCTATGGTACATTACAACACAATTATCATTGGAAAGACATCACAATGGAAGTAAATCACTTGCCAGATTATCATTACTCTCTTGATCATTCAAGATCTCCTGTTTCACTGTAGTTGACTGGCAATGCTTCCTGGAGTTAACTTTGTGGTGTGGGGAAGGTGTACTGTAAAGAGGCTCTGCAGTACCACTTCTTAGCATCTGGACAACTTCTTCTGCAACTGAGCCAACTGTGGCTTCCCTAAGAAGTGTTCCAGAAAGTCTTTCAGTGCCCACACTCATGCTTGCATGAGGTTCTTCTTTGACTACAGTGCTGAGTTGTCTGATCTCCACCTGTGGATCAGACCTGTGAGGAACTCTGGATGGCATAGAGGATATGTGCAGCTGCATAGAATGGGATGATTGGTGACTCTGCTTAAGGGCATCAAGTTGGTGCACAGCACCATTGAATTTTTGAGCCAACACTGCAAGCTCAGTCTCCTTCTCTGTCAATAAATGCAATTTAGGCACTACACATTCATAACAAAGAAGCCTTACATTTACTCTAGTGATATCATGATCTAGTTTAGCTTGCAGCGTCCTAAATTCAGCTTGGAGATTTTCAACAACAGTCCTTTGCTGTTCTATGGTTGTGTCTCAGCTCTTGAGTTCTTGCTGGAGTCACACATGTTCTGCAGCCAAGTGCAAAAGTTCCATGTTTCTGTCTCCCTGTGGAAGGGATTAGGGATTAGGCACAAGGGATTGTATCCAATGATAGACATACATCTAATCTAGTAAATTCATGGTCTAGTGCAGTTTGAAGCATCCTAACATTCTGGTCAAGGCTTTCGAGCAATGTCCATTGCTCCTGTATAGTTGTGTCACAGACATGAAGTTCCTTCCCTACATGTTCCTTGTATGCACTGAGTGATCGAGTTTTGTCTTCCAGCTCCTGTTGTACCTCGGCCAGTGTTAAGTTGTATTTCTTTTCGATAGTTAGGCATGTTTCCTCAAAGGTTTTCATGAGTTCATTGCACTCCTTTGCTTGCTCACACATGAAACTGTATAAGTCACTGCAAAGGTTAGACAAGTAGTCTAATTCCTTCAGAAACACTTTCTGCCAGTACGAGTTAGATGATACTTTTAAATAGGTGGATAGTGTGGAGCACTCACTGATGAAATGAAGGGGTGTCTAGGTAAACAAGATCCTAAGGATGTGATATCACAGGTGGTATTCACTGTGACAGGGCATGTACCCAGACTGGATCCTGCAGCTCTAACAACAGCAGTATCCATGGGGACAGGGTCTACCTCCTCACCCACAGACATGATTGCTGTGCTTGAACATATATTGATTGTGGGCTTGGTGTCCATGACTGTACCGGATGTGATCACCATGGTTTTATGGGTATCAGTGGACTCAGTCTCTTCAGTGTCCATAACTGTACTTGCCATAGTTGCATGAGCATCAATAGCTCCTGTCTTCATTGATGGCAGGGAAGGGCTGGAAAATGACAGTCAGGAAAGGTTGGGGGGTACTGCATCTACAGGTGGTTCTTGAGGAATGAGCATGGAGCATGACACAGATTACTTACCACTCCACAGATCATCGATGCTCTCTCCAGATGGGTCGCAATTGCGATTCAGAGGGGTCAATGGGTAGCTTTCTTCTCCAGATGCAAACAGCAAGAAACACATTGTTAACAGATTTCAACTTGTTAAGTAAACACATTATATACTCACCTGATGTCCATAATTGGCAAAAGGATCATACAACAATTAGTCTAGCATCATCAGATCATCACCAGGGAGGTGTTAGTGAGAACAATTTAGATAACAATAGCCTTGTTACTAGTACACACAGCAGAGAGCAACCTACAAAACACATTCTTGGGTGGCAATGATTTCATTGAGGGGATGGGCACTTTCAAAAAGATACCAAAACTGCTGTCCTGGACAATAGGACAAATCAATAATCTAGAAGTACATAGATCTTATCTTTATTGATGGCTCTTTTGTTGCCTCTAAGCTGTGGGCTCCAGCATACACAATTTCGCATTTATTTACACTTGTATTTCAGAGCATATGAAATCTTGAAATCGTGCATCACTCACAAAAATTCAGGGGAGGGGACATCATGGGGAAGATCACCTACAAAAATTCATAATATATCATCCCCCACAACAGGATTTGGAAGTGTACTTACAGGAGGAAGAAGCTTGGGGGGAGGGGACACAGCAGGACACATTGCCTGTGAGATACCCAATAAATTAGTCTACCAAATTGAATTCAAAAGTTTACTTACAGGATGATGAAGCCTGAGGGGGAAAGGTATCATGTACACCTGGTGTATGTCAGTAAATTGCTCTACACAACATCATGACATGAGTTTCATGTTGATCTCAGGTTCCATTGGCAATAGGAGCAAGTCACTGTAGGCCTCGAAGCAATCAGGCGATGATTTCTGCTATATGAGGAAATGGGTGCTTTTGAAGATTGGCAACACCTATTTCCCTGGACAATAGGATGAAACAATAACCTAGAAGTAAATAATCAGATTGATAACTAAGCCAGCAGTGTGGATGCACTTATGCTTATCTTTGTCAAGTAGCTCTTCTGTTGCCTCAAAATCATCAGCTGTGGCATACAAAATTTCATTTTTTCATCTACTTTGTTTACTTATCTACATCTACACTTGGATTTCGGAACAATATATCAGTCACATCTACAATCTTCCTATCTACATATTTGATATTTGGAATGTTGGCATAATCATGTTGATTGCTGTCAGTGCAGTTAGTCTGTAGTAGCAGTCAACATTGGCCACTTACCTGTGGAAAGAAGGAAAAGGTGTTCATGAGAAAGCCTACTGCTGATATACTGAATGCAACTCACAGTTGTGTGGTAGCCACAGCAAAATCACACATTGCACAATGCATGCATGTGACTGTGAGTTGCATTCAGTTTATCAATGACAACTTTTCTCACTTCAGGTAACCATTTTTCATAAGCATTTAGGCTGAATAGTTTCTCCAAACCATCCAGCCTAATAGCCTCCCAGACCAAGTTCTGCCCAGGGACATCTGGTCATGTCCCAGGGCTATGCAGATTTTTAGGCCCTGGGACAGATGGGATTTCCCACATAGCCATCCATTCAAATGAAATTATTTGGGATGTCCCAAGACTGCCTTTGGTGACTGGGGTCCCTACTCCTGAAAGTGCAGCTTATATTAGCATTGAAATAGCTGCAGAAATCCTAGCCCCCTTGCTCCTCTGACAGATTTAATCCACAAAGTATCCTTTGACCTATACATCCCCTCCCATCCCACCATGCATAGTAGTATACAATAGTACTTTTCATGTACATCTTTGCAATGTGATTCTGCTGTATTTGGACATCTCACTAGTTGCCAGGGAGATGACCCACCTGGGCCTCCACATTTGCCTTGAAAATTGCAATAATAAATTCAATCAATTTGTGTCTATACCTCATGCAATTTGTACTGTATGAAGGAAGAAGTGAATGGTTTTTGAACACTTGTGTGACAAGCCAATATCTCAAAGTCCCCCACATAGAACATGGGGTTGGTCACCTTTGCAACACCATCTGCAGAGGGCAGAATGTCCCAGATGAGCCTCTGAGGTTGTCATGGGGCATTGTGCTGGTCTGCAAAGGTAACTTAGGAGGATGTGCCATCATAGCCCTCTGAGGCTGGGATGGGACATCCCACTGACTTTCATAAGGGGACTTGGGATGTCCCACAGCAGCCTCCAAGGCTGCCTTGGGACATCCCACCCTCCCCTTTGCCAACCAGTGGGATGTCCCATAACAGCCTCTAAGGCTACATTGGGACATCCCACTGTTCCCTCTGCCAAGCAGTGGGATGTCCCACAACAGCCTCTAAGGCTATGTTGGGATGTCCCACCCTCCCCTTTGCCAAGCAGTGGGATGTCCCACAACAGCCTCCAAGCCTACATTGGGACATCCCACCCTCCCCACTGCCAACCAGTGGGATGTCCCACAACAGCCTCTAAGGCTATATTGGGACATCCCACCCTCCCCTCTGGCAACTAGAGGGATGTCCCACAACAGCCTCTGAGGCTACATTGGGGCATCCCACCCTCCCCTTTGCCAACCAGTGGGATGTCCCACAGCAGCCTCTCAGGCTATGTTGTGATACATATCATTGCTTGAAATAGTCATGGCACCCAAAGAATGCTATTCAAATTGTATCCAGCAATCATACTCTGCAGGTCTCAAGTGTTGTATTATTTCTCAATCTCATGTCCTTCTACTATGATTTTATTTCAAGCAAGTCTTGAGATGTGAGGCAAGGGGACACAGGTATGGGGTAGCACATGATTGGTAAGCAGCCACCAAGTGTAGATAAGACAATACTGGGTGTAGAACTTCAGATCACAACAACACACTGCATAATTGCATATATTTTTGGTACTGTTCTCTAGATGATACACAGGGCTCCAAGGATATGAATCTTGTGTGAAGAAATATGCAATAATAGGCTTCCAATCTTACTTATATGTGCAATGAACATCTGGAAGCAGAGGGCTCTCTACTGCCCAAAAAGCATTGAAAGCCTGCTGGACAATTGATGTATAGATGACCACTATTGGTTTGCTAAGGTGCACAGATGCCTAGATCACTTGCAATTTTGATTGTATATGTGAAATCAGCCTATGCTTTTTCAGACTTATATAGTGCTAGAACTAGTCTAATTTTTACACCAGGACCTACATCTAATTTCCCTGATTCTGAATCTGCAAAAATTGCGGTGATCCGACTTGAATTGATTGAGATATCAAAGTTATAACATTTAGCTACTACATGTGTGTGATTGTGTTTATTTGGCCTTGCTCTCAGTTTTGAAAATAGCTGTAACATGAGGAGCAACAAGGCACAAACACAGTAGCTAGGACTGCAGGAATTGTATATACAGATTGAGGCATCATGTACAGTGCCTAACAGCAATGGACATGTGATGGACATTGGTACCATATGTGATTTGACCCTGGACCACCCCTAACAAAGAGTTGATAAGTGGCTGGTACTGAAATGTAACAGTAATGGCTGGGGCAACTGACATGAAACTATGGGATGTTGTAGAGGACTCCAAGGCAATCAGGGAGCAAGAGGGAAAATGCCAATTGGATCACCCAATCCTGAGGTATATGCTAACCCACCTCAAAACCCTTCAAACACAAAAGCAGGAATATCTCAACAACAAGCAAGCAGAATTGGGTGAACAAGGGTACCCCAGAAATGAATCAGTGAGAGGGGTTTGTGGCTCAAAAAGCGAGAGACACAGTGCTGATATGCATGAGGTACGATGAGAGGACCTCAAGGGGTGGGCCTTGCCACAAAAATGCAAACATCTCTGTAACTATTGCACCAATCACAACGATCTAGCCATCTCCAGGGAGTCATCATCTAGTAGTGCGAGTCTGCAAAAAAGTGAGAGACATGTCAGAGAAACCACTGAGATACAGCCCCAAGATTACAGGGGTAACTCCAGGCAAGTGAACAAGCAGGTGACAACCTCAGGACAATGGCTGGGGTGATTGACATGGTCTCAGGAAGGCAGTCGGGTACTCATAGATAAACATGGAAAAAAAGGAGCCACCATGATCAGACCATCAGATCCTGAGCTACACATGAAACTGTCTCACTGCCCTCCAAACATGAAAATGGTGATATCTCAATAGTGGCTCCATGGAATTAGACAAAAGAGGCCCCCCCAGAGAGGTCTCAGCGAGGGGAACAAGTGGTGCGAAAAGCGATAGGAAAGGTGCAGAACTGAGTGGAGAGCCACAGACTTGTCCCCCAAATCTGATGGTAACATCATCACTGACACCAGTGACATCAATATACAAGCAGCACATGACAAATATGTTGTAGGGGAAGCAAAAACTACACTAGTAGTAATCTTCATTTATATACTCCTCAGCAAAGTCATCCTCATATTGTGCAGCATTACCCCTGTTAACCCAATGAGGTTCACCTGACTGGGTTGGAGGATAGTAGTCATCAGTATATGGACCATTGTAGTAAGGATGGTTGGTTCAAGACAGAATGCAATGGAATCCTTGGCAAGACAGAGGAAATTGATTGCAGTGGCCAGAAGGTAATGCCTAGAGAGAATGCAAGTCAACAGTGAAACCTCTGCAAAATTGAATTACTCACATGATATGGGATATTAGATGGGCCAGGATCACAATAGTTCATACAGTCACCCCAAGAATCCTACATAATTCTTCCTTAGTCTTGTTACTGAAGGTCAGAGACCTGGATACTCACTTGTCATCTGGGAAAGACTGCTGGGCTGGGCCAGCCTCTCACATGTGAGGATGGCTTGGAAGATTATCCTGATGTAGATCCTATACGATGCTTCATTAGTCTTGTTATCAGACCATAGGAACCAAACCCTACCCTGTATTGCAGAGCCAGTGTGGGAGGCTCAGATGGGCCAGGCTCTCGAGTGTGCACATTGCTTGGAATTGTGGACAGGTCACAATGTGAATCTTGCACAATGGGGCATGCATCCCAGCATTGATCATGTGGCACAGTTCGATGATCAGACTGTAAAGCCTTGTGAACATCAGCAGATACCAGATATCGAGTAAAGAGCAGAACTTACCTGGGGACCAATAGTATCATGATTTGATGTCTCCACATGGGGTTGCTTCCAAGAGGGAAAAGGGAGTTGTTGCTGTGGTCAGGGTTGTGGCTGTCGAAGGACCTCCATGCCTTGCTGCTGGTGATCCATTTCCTTGAGGGACTTCTGCCACTCTGGATCATCTGAGATCTGCCACAAAACAGTACCATTGGTAGCTTTGACAAGTGCGATCTCACCCTTCAATGGGTCAGCATCCAAAATATCAATGACCTCTACACAGAACTTCAGCATCCAACTGGATGAATAAAATAGGGAATACCTTCATTCCAGCACTTAATCTCAATTTCCAGCACATCATCCAGACTATCTTGTGCTTCCTCATTATCGGTTTGCCCATCATACAAAAGACCCAGTTTTCTCTGAAGGTAGGGTACCACAAGTTGACAAAGAGGGCCAGCCTTAAGTTTCTTGTACTCAAAACCAGGGCCCAGTGGAGATACACCATGGGGCCAGTTGACAATAGTGAGGTGGCTCTTCCACAAAAACTTGAGAAGCTGGTGCCAGGAAACTTTCTGGGGATCACTGACTTCAATGCCATGTGTGACTGAGAAAAGGATCAAGATAAATGCACATACAGCACAAGAATAACTTACCACACAGATCTCTCAATGCAGCCAACATCTTCTCCTTCATCATGCTTCCAAATACTCTGTGGTTGCAGTCTCTCAGAGTCTCCTTTGTATGGCAACATAGTTCCAGTGCAGAACCCACATCTCCAATGGAACCAGTGCCAGCCACCCTGGCATCTGCACCATTGCCATTCCTGAGACACCTACAACAATCCAATGAGGTTGAATGAAACATGCAAGAAATAAACTTACTTGAAAATCATGGTAAACTTATCCATGAGTGACCAGACATCAATGCCATTTTCATTGATGAAGTTTCTTATCATCTTGGAGCCTCCAAATATGCCAGAAGTTTGACATCCTGCAGGGTCCTGTCCAACATACATTAATGCTCCAACTATCTCAATATCCTCAAGATTGGACCATGCCTCTGCCTGTGGAATGATCAGAATTGATGGCTGCACAGTTGCAACCACATACCAATCCAGAAAATTGTGTCTTTGCATTGTCCACTCTAGCTGCAATAGATTTGACAGATTGGTTAGTCAGTATGGCAGAGGAGCTCTCACTCCACTCATAGATGGCTTTTAACTTTTCCCTCCTTGCTGCAAAGTCATCCTTGGGGATGCCTATCATGAGGGTGTTGTACTCCTTCATGATCAAATTGTTGATTGAATTTTGATTGGCTGGTCAGGACATTAGAATGGTAGATGTGAGAGGGAGGAAAGCCATACCACCATCTGGTTTGGGCTGCATGGCCCAATACCGCAAGTGGAAGAGGTTTGCCTCATTAATTTTGGTATGAGAAGCCTTAACACTAAATCCTGCAGTGACAAGTATGTTGCATGTAGACTGCCCATGCTGTCAGCCAAGTTCTTCTGCTGTCATCTTGATGTCCTTCACAAAAGCATGTATTTCATCTAACACATCTAACACTGCTGTGGACAGATTCCCTGGCTTCTTGAGGTTTGGGAGTTGGGTGTCATGGTCACTGTTGTTTGCAGCATCAATGTCCTTGGCATCTATAGCCCTACCTTTGCCCTTCTTCTGAAGTCTAGTATGGATTAAGCCACCTTCTTGGCAAGGATGGACAATGTCCCCTACAGGATGGGTGGAGTCATCAGATTTGTACATGGGTGGCAAGGATGGGGGAAGCAGGGACTGGGCACAAGAAACAGTCTGAGCATTGTGAGCATGTGCATCATCATCATCTAGGAATCAACATGTCAACATGAGGCAGATGTGTATATAGATGGTAACAGAATAGGATCACAACAATTCTTTATCTATATAACCAAGGGAATGATGGGCAGCAGGAAATGGTCACAAGTATCCAAAGCACCAAGCTTTGAAACACAAGTGGGCACCAAGCCCACCATCGCATGACCAGAGAGGCACCAAACCCCAAAATCAAAAGAAATGAGAATTATCTGAAAAAAACATGAGAGAACGAGGGATACAAAACAGAAAAACCTACCACAGGAGTCACTCAAGCTCTCTGTCTGCTCATCATCATTCTCATTCTCATTGTAATCAGAACCCTTGTCATCATCATTGCTACTGGGCAGCTGGTCATCCTCTTTCTCACTACCAGACAGCAGGTCATCCTCATTCTGGCTACTGGACAGCTGATCATCCTTGTTCTTGTTACTGGAAGGCTGGTCATCCTCATTTTCATTGTTGTTGGGATTCTCCTCCACCTCCTCCATTGCAGAGTCCTCATCATGGATTTGGTCATCCAGGTGCAGGGAAGGGGAAGGGAGCATTGGGGTGTTTGTGATGGAAGGATGAGGTGTCAAGGAGAATCTTCTATCTCTCAGGCCAAACATGTGCTCTTCCCAGCCTTCAGGAGGCTGGACTGCACACTGCAGTTTCAGTTTGCCAATCATATCCTTCAGAGTAGATTGCTGTGAGTGGAAAATGATGTTAGAGTAATGGATGAGAAATATACTACAAGATGTACCTCTGAGTGTTGCATTCCATCATTAGAGACAACAGCACCACCTTTTTTTACTCATTTGGAAACCAGGGCATTTTGTGAGGATGGAATCCTTTGGTTGTGAAGAACACTGTAGGAATAGTTTTAGAAGATACCTAGAAATAGTAATTATCAGTAAATGGGCGAGTATAGTGCTCGACCCAAAAGGGAGGTCCTGTGTGGAGAAAGAAAGGTGTAGTAAAAAGGTAAAAATGCGAACTAAAATGAAGACTTAGCTCTGGGATGTCTTCCTACTGATCTAAATGTCTTTCCAGTCCTCCTGGCCCTTTGGGTACTCCCCAAAGTAATAATTCTATCCTCAAAAACTCACCAAAATGTGAGACAAAATCACCCTACTACTGAGGGCCTGTGACATGAATTGGTTTTTTTTTGGTAAACTGAACTTGCACAAACACAGCACATGTGCTTAGTCAGCAACATGGCTGCTTGCCACCAAGTCCAGTGGTACAAACACAAAAACAAAAGCAAGAAATAAAACACAAATCCCCCAACCCCTATTTTCTTCTGACCAGGACAACTTCTCCTAGGGAACTCAAACTCATTCCCTACAACCCAAGTGTTCAAGTCAGCAATGGAGTCCCTCAAAGTCTCTGGGATATCAGCAGAGTGGGGCATGGTTGTATGGGGGTGTTGAGAAATGGGGGGAGGAAAGGTGAGTATTTAAGGTCAGAGCATGTCAAGCCAAGATGAACCACATGGGAAAAAAAAATCCATCTAGAACATGTTGTCTCAGCATGCAAAGTTCTGGATATAGCATCAGCAAGGACATATGAAACCACAAAAAGAGGACACAACATAAGGGGGACAAAGGAAAAGCATGCAGGAAAGAAGTGGTTGTAATGCATAGCAAGGATGACACACCTATTAAAATGGAAACATACAGGTAGAATTCCAATTGAAATCCAGAATGGCAGTACTCTGTCTGTGCGACCCAGAAAGTGGGTTTCCTCAGGACTGAAAAACCACAAGAGTTCATCAGTATCCAGCAATAGAGAAAGGAATGGGCTTACTAGATGGAAAATGAATCATTCAAGCCCCTAAGGGCAGTCACTGATGAGAGCAGTGTTGATGCAGTCCAATAGACACAGTCCCTTTCACACAATCAATAGCCAAATCGAGCATATAATGTAGACTGAACATCAGAGGTATGACAACCTTTGGGTGAAGTTGTTGTTGAAATGAATCTCTGGTACTGAGCGATGAGGGTCATTGTTGTCTGTGCAATTGATCACTGGATTGACACCAAGACCACCCTTGAAGACTCCAAGACTTCAGGGGCTGTCAAGGGCACCAAGCCCATGACATTTAGCAGAGAGATGCTCCAAGTGTTCCACTGCTAAGTGGTAGAGCTTGAATGGTAGAAATTTATGAAGGATGGAAAGTGCCAAGTTGTGACTTGCCTCACAGTCAGGCTGCCATACACAATACATGGCCTGAGGATTTATACTTTGTAGTAATTAATTGGAGACTGCTGCAAGAAATACTTGCCAATAGATAATACAATAGCTGTTAGTCTGTACATGGATATGGTAAAAAAAATTCCAGTGGGAGTATGCACACAGTCATCTGCTAGATATGGAACCCTTGCTTCATGATCTGGGTGGCCATGGACAAGAATAGTGGAGGGATCAGTTGAGTTAGGTGGTGTTAGATGTATCGATACTGGCAGTGCAGGAAATTCTGCATAAATGGGGATTGAGGGGGATAAGGTGGCAGGTGTACACTCTTTGCAGGACAACAATCCTGAAACCCCCAGACTTGATGGGCATAATGCTGCCATGGGGTATGTGGGTTGCAAGCTGGATGACCCTATGAAGGCTGCAATATGATCAGTCCAGAAATGTCACTTAAGAACATACTCACCTTCAGCATGAGATCTTAGTAACAAAGCACTTGCTAGTGTTTCAGCATCTGCTGCATTCAATTTGAGGTTTCCAATCAGAGTAATTAGAGCACCTGTGCCAAAATGCATTAGTCATCAGGAGTTAGTCAGAAAAACATGTACTAAGGTTGCTAGAGCTTATATCCAATCCAGTACTGGGCAAAGGTATTTCAGACATGGTGGGTCAGGGAATGGGAAGGAAAGGCTGGAGAGTGAATCCCAGTGAGAATTGGACAAATGTGTAACTAGGTAGACAAATGTAGTACTATTTACCAACTATTGTTTATATGTATTGGTATGTGTCATGACATGCATAGGTTGTCCATAGCTATGCCTAGTTGGAATGGGATATCAATTGTGTGCAACCCATCCAATCCATGCCATCGACTCCATGTGATGCAATGTACTTGCGCTAGGTTGTTGAATCTATGCTATCTGGTGCAATCCATGCCATCCATTCCATATTCTTGCTGCACTCACTATGAGTACTACCTACTCCTTGTCATGCTGGACCCTGCTCCAAACCTGTGGTGTGTATGTTGCAAATATTGCAAAGGTGTTCACAGGCCCATTCATATGCTGAGAACTTGGAAGTGGCACCTACATGAGGCAGACAATGATGAGAAGGCATCTATAACACTGGCAACACAATCCAATACTTTCTGCGCATTCATTGCTACATCTGCTGTGAGTACCAGCACTTCTAACAGATCTGGTGCTGCTGGACATGCACACCTGGTAAGACCACATTAATAACCATTCTTCTCTTTGGTTTAAAAATCCTCTTAGACACTTGAGGCAGAGGATCACCCTCAACTACCTTCCCAGGGAGATGCCCATCAAAATCAGATGGATGACCACATGCATATGGACAAGGTTGCAGATCAGCAAGATGCTGATGAATGTAAGTCCTTTGATATGCTTTTTTTTTCAAGGTAATCATCAATGCCCTGCAGATGTTGATGATGGGCTGGGAGATTTTTGCAGTGACAATGGGGCTGGAGATTTTCATGGTGACAACAGTCCTGGAGATGTTTGGGGCGATGATGGGGCTGGAGATGTTTGTGGTGGTGATGGGGCTAGAGATTTTCATGGCAACAATGGGGCTGGAGATTTTCATTGTGACAATGGTCCTGGAGATTCATGGAATCATGACCCACCTGCTGGACATGATGATGACCATCCACCTGCTCCACCTGTCCATTCCCCCCTCCTGGACCTTGATATCAAGAAACTCATTTGCAACACATGCCTACCAAAGATATGGCACAGCCTGCACTTTGTAAAAGACATCAGAAACACCTCTCTCAATGATGGAGTTGGCATAACAGGTGAACCACTTGAGTGCCTCTGCAATCCCCCCTAAGAACCTCTGTGTGTAGACGATCTGTCTACTGAACTCGTCTTGTCAATGTTTCTTGCCCTCAAACATTCATCAGAAAATGCATATATGAAGACTCAGAGAGCCATTCAGAAGACTTTCCCTGATTGTGAACTCCCTACATTTCACCAAATGAAGTGCCTACTCACCAATCTCAGCAGAGTCACATCCATAGTCAAAGATATGTGTATCAACTCCTGCACTGCCTTCATAGGTCCACTCTCTGCTCTCGACACCTGTCCAGAGTGCTCCAAGCCACGATATGACCAAGGCAAGCTGCAGTGGAGCAATGGTAGGACCAAACACCCCCATGCCATCTTCCATACAATCCCTATCACCCCACAACTCCAGGCCCTTTGGTGCCATCCTGAGACCACAGAGAAGATGCACTACTGGGAGAATCGTACCCAGCAGCTATTTGAGGAAATCCAGAGAAACAATGGGTTAGTTGATGCTTATGATGACATATTCTGCAGGGAAGCATACCTCCACACAGTGGCTCAAAACAGGATCAAGCCAGAAGACATGTTGCTCATGTTATCAATTGACAGCACTCAATTATATGAGAGTAAGGAGTCCAACTGCTGGATGTATATTTGGATCATCCTCAACCTTTCTCCCAACTACCATTACAAGAAAAAGCATGTTCTTCCCAGCACAATCATACCTGGTCCAAAGAAGCCAAAGATCATTGACTCTTTCTTGTTCCTGGGCTTACACCACCTCTCCACTGTTCAGCATGAGGGGCTTCACATCTGGGACACCTCATGAGATCACACATTCACCTCATGCCCATTCCTATTTCTTGCATGTGCTGATGGTCCTGGCCTACTTACCCTCAGCAACTTCATCAGTGTCACACACCAAAGGTGTTTGGTGAGGTAGACATGGATACAGCTGATGAATGGAGATGAAGACCATAGCCCTCATGTGAAGAAGGACAGCCAGAAATGTTGGCAGTAATCCCTCACACAAGAACAAGTCATCAGTGCCAAAGAAAAAGAAAGGGAGCAAGTTAAGTGCTGGTTAAAATTCTTAAGCACCTGTGTATGGCTGTTGCAAGATACAGCAGAAGACACTCCCCCTTCATCCTCTCTTCCAACAGAGCCTCATTCATGAAGTTTTTATTTGCTTCACTGAGAGGATGGTTTGGGGGGGAAAGTTGTGATCCCCTATGTTCCTGTCACCCCACAGACCCCCAAAGCTTGACCCCTGTTGACATCTGACTCACCCTGTCCACTGTTGGATGTACTATATTGGCATCAGATCAGCACTGCCTCTCTGTCATCCCACTTTGGCCTAGAAGCAATCTCTTTGAGATGTGACACCCAGGGGTAACAAGGATTTTGTCTTGCCCTAACTTCCATACCACTGTCCCTGTGCCAGAAATGCATTGGTTGAGAGGGGACTGGTTTGGCCATCATGTTCTGAAATGCCAGATTGACCTCCAAAACATTCTCAGCCTTCAAGTACTGATTAGTCCCAAAACACATCAGGCATGGGGGGGAAACAGTCCAGGGAATGACTGCCAGCAGGTTTTTAAGGGACTCATGGTTCTAAGAGTATGTTGTACTGATGGCACTGTGGTGGCCACCAGTATTTGATAAGAATTCCTTGAGAAAATGACCATGCAAGCTAGAGAGATGATTTCAGGAGTTGTGGTAAAAGAGGGAGGATTAATGGTACAAGTTGTTGCAAAAATGTTTAGGGTCATGACAATGATGACAAATTGTAATATGCATTATGAAACCCCTCTCCTGCTTAATAATGATCATTGTAATGTTCTGGCAATGCAACCAAGATATGATAATCAACAAGTTCCATTATCTTCAGGGTAAGATTGCCATAAGATCATCACAGTGGCATTAATGCAATGTGGTGGCTTGTGCTGCATGTTGTTGGTACGTACTTTAATCCTCACGATCCCCTGCCCTTTTTCCTGAACCACTGCAATCCCTTCATCTTCAGCATTTTGGAAATGGCCCCCATTCATCACACAAAATATAACTATTCGGAGAAAACACTTTCAAAAACATCGAAGTGCCAAATCTGTGGAAAACTATTCAAACCTCAGGGCATCAAGAGCCATGCGACACACTGTGTGGCTCATCAAACAAGGGAAATACAATGAATAGACGCTACTAAGGAATATGAGAGGGAAAAGGAGCAAGGTGTGTCCAGTTTTCACTGTGTATCATTCTCAGCTGAGGAATTGAGGGTAGCATTGGTCACATCTGCATACTCAACAGTGTGCATGCACATCACGCAGGCAGGCCCTTCTCAAGTAGCCTGCATGCTTAATGAAGATAATGATGGATTGCCAAGTACATTTCATTCAACCTATGATATACCTGCACTTAAGGCCGTTTTCTTTACAGCTCCCAACATTTCTCACTCGGGACACATGGATTTTGTTGATCAGGACATGTGGGAGCCTCATGGAGATCCCGCTGCACAAAGTGGTGAGTGCATGAACTCAGTGCTACCTGGTTTCTGAGTGTGCCATACTAAGTACATACATGCTTGATATGAATAGATCAATCAAATGTCTTCATGGCAAGTAATGGCAGTGACTGAATGCCATCCCCTGAACAGCCACCTGCTGACTTCAAGACTGAGTTCCATCCCTGCAGCAATACCCCATCGCTTTTCCAGTCGCAAGAAGAATTTGGTCAGCATGCTACTGCTACAATGGCCCCTGATCCACACCCATGGCACCCATTTATCGAGGAGGGCGACTACTTGTTTGCTGAAATAGCATTGCAAGTGGGCCTCAATGCATCACAGATCAATGGGCTGCTTTCCCTCATTTCATGCATCATCCAAGAAAAGGCAAATGTTACCTTGTGGAACGATGTTGACCTTCAACATGCATGGGACAGGGTGGCCATGCAGGTGACACCGGTACGTTCTTTCTCTTCATACACTGTGAGCTTCCATGCATTCATCCACAAGCTTCTACTCTAGTTTACACGACACAACATGACTGCACCTTATAAAGGAGAGAACTTAACATTCCCAGTTTATGCATGTTCGTTATGGGAGTGGGCTCTTGATCTCTTATCGAACCCCCTCCTTGCACCTCACTTCATCTGGGATGCCCAACAGGTCTTCCGACATAATGGCCATGAGTATGAGAGATTCTACTCAGAACCATGGACTGGTGATCGCTGGTGGGACATTCAAGTATGTTGTAATAACCTGTATACTTTGTATATACCGTATTTAACTTGCACTTGCTTCTAGTCTTGTTTACCTCAGGTTGAAAATGCAGCCCTGTTTGCTTTTATCCTATATGCCAACTGAACATGTCTAAGTTCCCACAGAACTGTCAAGGGTTATCCTGTCATAGCTTGTTGTGGAAATCTGCCCACAAACATCAGGAATGGAGAGCACTTTGGTGGTGGATGTGTCGTCAGCTGGTTGCCTATTGTAAGTTACTGAGTGCAGGCTTCAGCATCCTTGCTCATGTATATTATGCAAGGTTCCCAAGTCCACCAAAGAAGAGGGGAAGACCAGCTACACCAATTACAAATGCATTATTTGGCATGAAGCATTCCTTTGTATCATTGATAGACTTGCCAAACTCTCAAAGCTAGGATACAAATATGAGTGCTATGACAAGATCACTTGGTGGCTCTTTCCCTTGATTCTCATCTTATCTGCTGATTATGAAGAACAGTAAGTCAAGGGCACTACAAGTGCGCATTGACATACTAATAACTATGTTGACATTAGATGCATGATGAGCCTAATTCGAGGCACAAAGAGTAAATGTCCATGCCCAGTTTGTTTGGTTCCCCTTGAGGATTTACCCCAGCTTGCCAAATCATTTCCAACACGTACCATAAGACAGGCAAAGAAGCCTTG